>NC_092559.1:18925679-19225679 GCF_037038585.1 Patagioenas fasciata
TCGGTCAATTGACAGGGTCCTTAACAAAGGAGGTGCCCAGACTAGCTGAGAAGCTTCTGGACTATGTTGTAATGCCCACAACCACATCTGGCCAAACAATGAAACGGGCTTCCCGCCGAAGACACCCTTTGAGTGGTCTTCTCGGAGCTGCTGGTCTGTAAACTGGAGTCCTTTCCTTAGACAGGAACACCATCTAAGGAAACTTCCTGGGATTAATGATACCTCACTTCTTTATTTGAGTGAGTGACTATTTCTTGTGAGTACCCTGAAGTAAAAGACCTCTAGTTTTGTTTCTTGCGAGTGACTACATGCACATTGTGGATCCTCATTATTCTTATGATATTGTCTTTAAATAATCTCCTTAGCTGATATCTGAACCTGTATTTTCTGTTATCAGAGTGCTAAATATGTGTAATACTGTTGAAATTGAATTATAGTGTTTATGAGTGCTATGAAGTAAAATAACAGTCTTAGCTAATGTGTAAGGCCTGATTTAGGATTTAGCTAGTACCCTGAAAAATAATTACATAGTTTGTAGGAATTAGGACTGTAAGTCAAAATGGCTAACATTATCTGATAGCATAAAGCGATTAGACCCTAAAACTTCATTTTCAGCTCTCAATCTGCATATATGGGTTTTTGTAGGAATTGGATATGCTTGTGTGATGTATTTTCTTGTAGTCCTCCGAATCATCTGGAGAATGATACAGAATGCAAAGAAGAACAAAGCCAGGGTCCTTACTGCACTCATTGAGAACCTGATGTTTAAAACAAAAAAGAGGGAAATGTTGGAAAGTAAAATGTGGGAAGGCAAGATGTGCGGTTCCAGCCATCTGGATGATAAAGGAAGATCAATACTAACATGACCATGTGGACGGTCAAAGACATAATAACATAATAATATATAAAGGGCCTTGGAGAGATTACTTTGAAGTACGTTTCTCGTAATTGTAAAAAGTTATAGCCCAGACTCGTGAGAATGGTATCTCGGGCCAGATAACCGCCCCCAAGTGCATGGGATGTGTGAATGTCCTTGGGCCTGATCTGCGAACGAGTGGAAAAACAAGTGAGACAAACATCGCATGAGTTTAGTGTGTTCTTAATAACAATTAGTGGAAAAGCACCTTTTTGTAAACATCTTAGTCCAGGCCTGTACCTGTAAATCCTATAAATCATCAATGGTGAATAAAGAAGGCAGGCTAGGCCTAGATCAGCTCTCTGCTTGGCCAGGCTCTGCGCTCCTTCCTGAACAAGATCTCTGCCTCTGCGTGAATTTCTGTCTGCGTCCTGGTATGCGTCGTCTCTAATCACCCCACTCTAACAGTCACCTTATCTTCCTCTCAGGTGGTCTGTCCATTTTTCCAATTACATAAACATCCTCCTTCCACCTGAATTTTTACTGGAGTTCCTTATTCATCCATGCTGGCCATCTTCTCCCTTACTTGATTTCTTGCTCATAGAGGTGCATCAGTCTTGAGCTTGGAGGAAGTGATGTTTGAATATTAACCAACTCTCTTGGATCCCCCTACTTTCTAGAGTCCTAACCCATGGCATTCTTCCAGGTAGGACCTTGAAGAGGCTAAAGTTTGACCTGCAGAAGTCCGTGGTTGCAATCCTGCTTATTTCCCTGCTTCCTCCACGCAGGATCCTGAACTCCACCATCTCATGGTTGCTGCAGCCGAGGTTGCCCCCAATCCTCACATCTTCAACCACTTCTTCTTGGTTTGTTAGGAAAAGGTCCAGCAGCACACCTCTCTTCATTGGCTCCTCCACCACCTGTGTCAAGAAGTTGTCATCAATGATCTGTAGGAATCTCCTGGACTGTGCGTGCTTAGCTGTCTTGGCTTCCAGCAGATGTCAGGGTGATTGAATTCCCCCATGAGAACCAGGGTTTGTGATTGCGAGACTACTTTAATCTATCTGTAGAAGGCCTCATCAATTTCCTCTTCCTGATCAGGTGACCTGTAGTAAAGACCTGCAATATTGTCACCCTTGTTAAGTTGTCCCTTAATTTTTACCCATAAGGACTCTACTCATTCTTCATCCCCCCCAGGCAGTGTTTGATACATTGGAGTTGCTGTCTCACATAAAGTGCAACTCCTCCACCTCGCTTTGCTGGCCCGTTTTTCTGAAAAAGTACATAGCCTTCCATGACAACATTCCAGTCATGTGAGCTATCCCACCACCATGTCTCTGTAACTGCATAAAGATCATGGCCCTGTGACCGCATATAGATAACTAATTCTTCCTGTTTATTCCCCATGCTACATGTGTTGGTATATAGACACTTCGGAGGAGTAGTCGAGCATGCAGGTTTCCCATGAGAGGTGCAGAAGGATCATCCATAGCCATAAATACCCTTGAGGTGGTTGGCCTTCTGGTTCTCATCTTGGGATACAGCTAAGGAATATTTGTTGCTGCTCTGGTTGGCCTGGTCACCAGGTTCATCGGTCAGGGTGTACCTTAGTACACCCACAGCCACATGCATGGGGGCACCTCAGCCCTGGGACCTCCACAATGGGACTGCATATGCACCCACGGCCCTATAACCCGCCACTGGGGACATGCACGCACCCTGCAGAGATGGCACTGCCTGTGGCTGTTCCCACCAGGGATGGACCCTTTGGCATTTCCTGTGCCCCTGTCCCGCCCTCTACACCCTGGGGGAGGGTCTCCACCACCCCATCATGCAGGGTTCACAGGATGAGCTGGGTTTGGATGTGCTGGTACTTGAGTTTTTGAGGCTCATTGTTGCTTTTCCATGCAAGAGATGGAACCTGACACATCAATATGATGTTCACAGAGTTCAACTTTATTGTCCGACTGGGCTAGCTTTATACCAGAGCTGCCCCGTTCACATACCTTGCAACAATGTGATTGGTTACAGCACGTGCTATACAATAACGTGATAGGCTGCATGCACTGTCCACACGCTCTGCACGCGCGTGTCAGTGATTGTTCATTGGTTGTTACCTTCTTATAGGGTTCCTTTTGTTTCTTTTGTCTCTGGCTTCACCTCTCAGCCAGGCCAGCGACAACCCCATCCCCCCGGTGGGGGGGCTCTGCCACTACATCTCCCCCCCTTTAATTTAATACAATGTTAACAATACGCTGTATCATTCTTTGAAGACAGTGCGAAATACAGGGTAAGAACATTAAAGCTAATACAATTACAATTAACAAGAAAAGACCTGTTTTCAATATTCCTTTTAACCAAACAAAGCATCCAACCCAAAAAACCCAACATCTTCTGTTATTTTCATGTTCTGCAAATCTTTAATCTTTTTATGCATAGATTCTGAATGTTTTTTAAATTCAAACAACACATACCATCAAAGTCTTCATAACTGTGACCATGGCCAATAACAAAAAATTAAACGCTGCTCTGTTTTGCGAAGTGGTATGCTCAACACTGGCTACATCCATTGCTAAAAGCGATAACACCTCTGAGGTTAAGAGTCATCATCATTGCAAGTGGTTTCTTTGTTAGCTAACCAAGGTCTTACCCACTTTGCTGGGATCCACGAAATTTTATGGTTACCTGTAGAAACACAAGCATATCCCCTTCCCCAGGTTATTAATGACATAGGACCTTCCCATTGTTGTGTTGTCACATTAAACACACTAACCTTAGGTCCATTTTCAGAAAAATCTTTGACATTTTTGATATGGTGCATAACAACAGGTTCCATTTCAATCTCACTTTTAGGATTAAGCCAGTTCAGCACATACAATGTCTTCATCAAAACCTCTTCTGGACTCACACCAATTCCCCCTTGTTTTTTCAAAACAGACAAAAGATTTTTCAAGGCGTGGTGTGCACGCTCAATAATTGCCTGGCCAGTAGAATTATAAGGGACTCCAAACAGGTGTTGTACCTTCCACTGGACGAGGAAGGTTGCAAGTGTATCAGAACGATATGTGGGGCCATTATCTGTTTTGATCTGTGTAGGAACTCCCATGACGGCAAAAAACTTGTGATAAATGATACTTTACCGCTTTTGCATTTGCTGAGGTCAAAGCTGTAGCCCATAACAGTCCTGAACAGGTATCTATGGACAAATAAATGTACTTTTGTCGGCCAAACAGTGCAAATTCAGTAATATCAGTTTACCATAACTGGCCTGGCTGCAAGCCCCGAGGATTCACTCCCTTTTGTTGCAGAGGCACTATGCGAGCACAATCAGAACAAGCTGCAATAATGGATCAAGCTTGTTCCTTGGTAAGGGTAAACTGTTTTTGGAGTGATGCTGAGGATTGATGGAAAAACTCATGAGCTTGTCTGGCTTGTTCAAAAGGAGATACATCTCTCACTGCCACGAGTTTGTCTATAATGCTGTTTCCCTCTACTAGCCCACCTGGTAGGTTAGAATGTCTATTTATATGCATTATAAATACTGGCGCTGTCCTATAATCTAACACGTTCCACAAATCTAATAATGCCTCAAATACAAGGAGTTGGAAACTTGCTGCAAAAGTGCTCTATGTATTCTTTGTACAACTCCCACAAGATAAAGAGAATCTGCTACCAGATTAACTGGGTAGTTATGCCATTTTTGTAATGCTGCTATCACCGCTTGCAATTCTAAAATTTGAACTGATCCTTCAGCCACAACAATCTGTGAATGCCACTGACCGTTCTCAAACCATACAAAACCTCCTTTGCGTGAGCGACTACTCACATCCGTGAAATGGTTATGGCATCTAATGGACGCTCAGTAACAATTGACATAGGCTCCAAGGGGAGGTTGGTTTTAAATATGGGATACGGTGGATAATGACTGTCCACCTGCACCGGAATCCAGGTAAGAGCTAAGGCAAGATTGTCATGTTTGAGAAGGATCTGTTGAAACAGATTGCGAGAAATGGGGATCACAATTTTAGCAACATACGACCCAGACAAAGTCAGATATCAGCTTAGTCCTTTCACTACCACTTGGGCAATGGCTTCCCACCTTTGAATGATGGTTTTTTGTTTTTGACTGTGTCATGGAGACACCCCAAAGATAGTTTAGATGGACAACAGGGTCCAAAACAACTTTTATTCAGTAAAGAAAGTGCAGCAGATTAGCTGGTGGAAGACGGGGTTTTAGCTCTCCAATAGTGACATAAATACAGGTTCGAATATCAGTCGAGGTAATTATTAAAGGTGCAGCAAATATTAACAATGGAGATCCACAGTGTGCATACACATGGCTCACCAAAAACAATGCCAGAGCCGTCCCTGACTCCAGGAAAAGTATACACTTGCCTGAATCTGCAAGGAATTATTAAAGAAAATACACGTGCTTATATTTAAGCACGGAATAAGCACCTGTGATCCTGTGAGGAATTATTAAAGAAAATTTTATCACTCACCCACGTGGTTCGGTGGGGTGAATCCCGGTCCCAGGAAATTACCTTAGGCAGCCATCCTGCCTAAGGGGGAGGGCTCTTGGCTGCAGACTTTGGCCTGCGCTCCAAGAGGTCCGCACAACCGGCGGCTGGCCTCGTTGGGAGTCCTGTTTAAACAGCCTTGTCAGATCTGACTGTAGGCATTCCAGAAACTTCTCTGCACCCCTACTCTGGCTGTGGGGTTCCCTGAAGCTTCTAAGCACCCCCACTCTGGCTGTGGGCACCCAGTTGCTCCTTGACACCTCTATGCCCCCATCCCTTCTCTCTCTTAATGACCCTGATCAATGGGTTCCGGGGTTAAAACAAAAGAAGCTGTTAACCCCATTGCAGGAGAGGGGGGGGAAGATGTGTCTGCACCTTCCATATCGAAGGAAGGAAGGGAGGGGGAGGGGGGTGTGCATCTGCCACAGACTGTTTAGAAATATCCATTCTAATAGTAACAACGGATCTTTTTCTTCCGTACTCCACTGGGCCAAAAGTCCTGCCACCTCCTTATTGGTATTATAGACATAAAAAGTAACAGGCAATTCTGATCTTATCTGCTGAGCAGTATTCTGTGAAATTTTTCTTGCAATTTGCTCAAGCGCTTTTTGTGCTTCTGGTGTAAGGCACCGTGGTTCTTGGGGGTCTCGTCCCCCACGAAGGAGACTAAACGACGGTTGCAAATCTGTAATTCCAACAACATTTCTTATCCATTGCAAGTCCCCTACCAACTTCATTGCATCGTGAAGGGTTGCTACCTTTGCTTTCATAGCAAGCTTCTGAGGTCTAATCATGGCCTGAGTTAGTTCATATCCTAAATATTTCCATGGTGCGGTTCGCTGTACCTTTTCTGGTGCCACAACCAGACCCCACTGACCTAATTGCTTCATCAACTGAATTATTGTATCCTGACTAATTTCCTTTTCATTGCACAAAAGGATATCATCCATATAATGATAGATGATCATCTGAGGGCGTTGTTGCCTAAATGACTTTAAAGCCAAATCTACATACCATTGGCAAATAGTAGGAGAATTTTTCATTCCCTGAGGTAACACTACCCAATGATATCTTTTCGTGGGAGCTTGGTGATTAAGCACTGGAACAGTAAAGGCAAACTTTTCACAATCCTCTGGGTGTAACGGGATTGTGAAAAAACAATCCTTCAAATCAATGACAGTTATATCCCAATCTTTTGGAAGCATGGTTGGGGTAGGAAGACCTGGTTGCTGTGCCCCCATATCTTTCATTACTGCATTAATTGCCCTGAGGTCCTGTAACAAATGCCACTTCCCTGATTTCTTCTGGATAGTAAAAACAGGTGTATTCCACGGGCTGGTGGAAGGGACCAAATGTCCGAGACGGAGTTGCTCTTCAACCAACTCCTCTAAATGTGCGAGCTTTTCTTTTGGTAATGGCCATTGATCCACCCAGACAGGATCATTTGTTTCCCAACTCAGCTTCATACTCGGCCGGGTGTCGCTCGCCGCAATGGCCATTATCAAAAAGGTGACTGCATGACTATTCCCCACTGAGACATCACATCTCTTCCTAATAATGCAATTGTCGTGTTTAGAACATAAGGCCATACCCATGCCTCTAAGCCCTCGACCTCTTATCTTAACCATATGTGTGCTGATGTGGGTAGGAGTGGCCCCCCCTATTCCCACTACCATGGTATTTACTGCTTCTAAAGGCCAACACGGAGGCCAATCAGTGCGAGGGATAATTGTCACATCTGCGCCTGAATCTAAAAGCATTCTTTTTCTTTTAATCTCACTTCCAGGCCCATATATGGAAACTACCCTAGATGGTTTGTCCAAAGTCAGTTTTTCTGTGAAAGCAACCACAGGGGCTCCGGTAGAGCCAAAACCTTTCTGATCTCTTTCCGCATCTAAAGCCTTTGGGACACATACTCTGAAGGGTACCAATTGCGCTATACGGGTCCCCTGTTTAATAGTCACAGTGGGCATTAAGACTTGCAACATAATGCCTAATGGTCCAGCATAATCAGAGCCTATTAATTCAGGCAAAACAAACAATCCCTGTCTTGAAGCAGAAGAGTGGCCTATTAAAAGCGCACTCAATCCATACCCTAGGGGCCCCATTACTGTAGATGGAACTACATGTACAGACTGGTCTGTTATTGTGACGTCTGTTCCCACGGCCAGATCAACACCTGCGCTTCCTGAGGTTGCTGCCCTGAGCTCGGACAAGCAACCATGGCTGTTCCCCCTCTCGGCTGGTATTGTGGTGTCATCGCACCCCAGCCCCTGGCGCTGGCCCTCCCGTTTCCTGACAGCGGTGTCCCATCTTTTTAAAATTTTGATCGACACTGCACTGCTAGGTGTCCATACTTATCACACCGACTGCACATGCCATTGAAGCACGAATAATCGAGGGCAGCTGGCGACTGGCTAGTGCCATTACTAGGTCCCCCTCTCCGAGCGTACTGAGGGCAATTTCTTTTAATATGTCCTGTCTGTCCGCAAGTAAAACATGCTAGGCCGTGAGAAGAAGGGCTTCGGCCTTTCATTGCAGGCTTAAGTGCTGCAGCCAAGGCTGCAGCATGAGCCTGAGCATGTATTTTTGCCTTTTCTACCTCCTGTTGCAAAATCGGTACCCGTGTACAAGTTTCCACCATCTCTGCCAGAGAAGCAGTTTTCCCCAAGCCGGCTAATATCTGTTGGCATTGGGTGTTTGCATTCATCATGGCCAAATCTTTCCCCATAGCAGCTTTTGCCTCTGGAGTCAGGTTAGGAGAAGCATCTATAGCTTCTTTTAAATGGTCCACAAACTTCATATAGGGTTCCCCAGTGTCACGGAGGCACCCCGAGGTTAGTTTAAGGGACAACAGGGTCCAAAACAACTTTTATTAAACCGGTCAGAAACAGGGTTTTAGCACTCCAAAAGTGACTTAAATATAGATGCGGATATCAGTTGAGGAAAATTATTAAGGGGCAGCAACTAATACAACAGGCGGTCCATAGAGTGCATGCACATGGCTTCACCCAAAACAATGCCGGAGCCGTCTCTGAGTCCGGGAGAAGTACACACTTGCCTGTACACGGTGTGGGATTATTTTAAAGAGATACACGTACTCATAGTGAGTACGGAAAGTCTACACTCGCGATTCTGAGAGGGTAAATTTATAATATGCTCGCAATCCTGCGAGGGTTAATACTCGTGCAAATGTGCATGGAATATTACATGTGCTTATGTGGAAGCACGGGAGGAAAATACACTCGCGATTGTGCGAGGAAATAATTTATACACGTGCTTGTATTGAGCACGGAAAGTTACACGTGCAAATGTGCACAGAAAGTACACATGCTTGTATTAAACATGGAAAGTATGCATGCAAATGTGCACAGAAAGTTACATGTGCTTATGTGGAAGCACGGGAGGAAAATACACTCGCGATTGTGCGAGGATTAATTTTACACGTGCTCATATTGAGCACGGAAAGTTACACGTGCATATGTGCACGGAAAGTATAAATACACTTGCAATCCCGCAAGGAGAAGTTTTACTCACACCCGTGGCGGCAAGGCAAACGGAGTCTCCATCCCGGGGAGGGTGGGCTCTCGGTGGCAGCATCTCGCTCATGCTCCAAGAGACTCACGACAATGGGCGGAGTCTCAACGAGAGTCCTGTTTTTTTTATTGGCTGATCAGATCTGACTGTAGGCATTCCAGAAGCTTCTCTGCACCCCCACCCTGGCTGTGGGGGTGCCCCTGAATCCTCCAAACATCTCCCACACTGGCCGCGGGCGCCCAGCAGCTCCCTGGTGCCTCGGCACTCCCTTCTCCTAACGGCCCTGGCCAGGGTGCTCTGGGACCAAACAAAAGAAGCTGTAGCAGAGAGAGAGGGAGATGTGTCTACTCCTTCCATGATGAAGGAGGGAGGGGGAGAGAGGGGGGTTTGCATCCTGCCACACCCAGGATCCTGCTTTATTGTAGAATAGGGTGGCACAGGGTTACCTATATTTGGTAATTCTTTCACTGCCGCCAGGGCAAGCCCTTGCGTTTGCTGCAAAATCCTTGGATGAAGTGCTGCCTGAGTAGCACCATCCGCATATTGTCCACGACCCAATAATTGGTCCATGCTAGCTAATCGTAATGGATCATCAGCTGGTAAATGAACATTTTCTAATGCTGCCAATTCCACCTTCCCCTGCCACTTGTCCAAGAACAGCAGATACCCCGCTGGAGGAAGCAATAACTCCATCAATGCCCTAATATCTGTTTGAGTTAGTACTTGCCCCTTGAAAAATGAATTGATTAGCTGCATCACATGCTTATTATCCATACCATATTGCATAACTGCACTTTGCAATTGCTTAACCATTTTCCGATCGAAGGGTGACCACTGCCTTTGTCCTCTGTTATCTATGTGCACTGGCATTGCTGTAATACTGCCAGGTAACATAATCCCTTCAATGGTTGCATCCCTGATTACCCCTTGCCACTGTTGCCCTGCATTATGAGAGTGATGTCGAGGAATATCTCTACCCTGATGCACAGGGGTAGCACCCAAATTATCATTACTGTCACTGCTATACAATTCCCTTGTGTTTCCCTGTGGATCAGTGAGTCGAAGCATATTCGCGAACCGATCTGCTGACCCAGTCTCTAGCCCTTTTCCATATCACGCTCTCAAATATTCATCTGCTTCCCTTATTGACCACATCCCATCTTCTACACATTTCTTTGCCCATGTTTGTATTCGCTCCATTTTTATTTGGAGCTCCTTGAGAGTGAGGTCCAGTTCCACCCCCTCCTGTTCCTGTTTTCCCCATTTTTCATATTCCCTGCCAATTGCCTCCAACCCATCCTTAATTGCATCTGACACCTTTTTATATGCTGTTAACTGTGAAGTTTTACCAGCACTGCCATCTAATCTTTTCATAGCTTTTTAAAACTTCTTGCATCTGGGTCTCCTGCCATCTAAGCAAGTCCTTCAAGCTCTGCACGTGGCTCTCCTCCTGGAAGTCAGGGTGATTTTTTTGATATAAAATATACAAAACCAAACTTGAATGTCCCGGGGTAGAGCAGTGGGCGGAGCTGGCATGGCTTCAGCAGTTGCAGGGCAGGCACCCAGAAGTCATGGATGGGACTTCACAGCAAACCGGAACTGGATTCAGGGATGCAGGGTCTCGGGCCTAAGGTCGCAGGCAGACAGGCAGGGTCCTCTTTAGATGCTGTCCATGGTCAAAGAGACCGAGATCCTCATGATCTCCCTCTTATATAGGATGTATGATGTATATGGGAAGGAATACTCGGTCAGTTTTAGTCACCTGTCCTGTCCACCTCTCCTGTAAACACGCCTCTCTCAATTATGGGATGTGTGGCATCTTATCAGTCTTCTTGGCTGTCATAGCAATAAATCTAAACATGAGCTTCTTCACCATTCCATTGGTCATCTTATCAGCTCCGAGCACAGTGTCTGAGAAAAAATGTGCAGCTAACTTCAGGAAAGTGCAGTTACTTAGAAGAACTTAGCTGAAAGGAAAATTCACTAAAAGAGAACTGGTCTTGTTTTTAACAAAATCAGGACAGATGGCCAACAAGTGCCAAGGCCTGTTTTTCTAAACAACCCATGCCCTCTCATCACATTTACCTTGAGGGGAGCCTGGGCAGAGCCACAGGCAGCAGTACACTTAGGATGCTGGGGTACCTGGGGTGTTGGGGTACCAGGGTGTGTAGAAGCACTCTGCCAGCACTGAGGGCAGCGGAGATGCATGGTTAACCCACTGGCACAAAAACATGGCCTGACACGGAGCAGCCACAGCTGGGATAAATGGCCCAGGAGAGTGCCAAAGGATGATGGAGAGGGATAGAGCATGGGGGCAAGCATGGGAGGATGAGACTGTGCAAAGGAGGGCAAGGGAGGGCAAAAGGGCAAGGGAGCCATGGCATGGGGTTGCCCAGGCTGTGGAGCCCTGCCTGCCACCAGCAGTGGGAAGAAGGCACTCAGCGTGGGGTGGAAAGAGCATGTCCAACAGCTGGGGACCCACAGACACCATCCAACCCAGGCTTGTAGAGCCCCTGCAAAAAACGTTGTGTCCAATCCATGGGGTGGAAATGGCTCTCCCCTGTGAGGAGGATTGGGGTGTGGGTGCCAAGTTCAGGGACACTCGTGGGAGACACAAGGCATGCCAGCACTCCTCCCAGCCCATGCTCCTCTGGTGGCACTAAACTTTATCCAGTGGGCAGCCAGCCTGCAGAATAAGGTGACATCAGGGTTTTGATCATGTCCCCTCTTCGTTGTCCCCTCTTTAGACCAACAACCTCATTGCTTAGTCAAGGTGGGGTTGGCTCTGATCCCACCTGTACTTCCAGCCTCCAGAAGCTATCCCATCTGACTTACCAGCTGTGGGAAGCAGGATGGTGTCACTCCCTGAGTAGCACTTTGTCCCATCCTGTCCCCCTTCCTGGCTCCTGGTTGCACAGCTCTCTCTGAGTTCCCTGCTCAGCTCTCCCCAGGGTCCAGTTGTTCTGGTGAGTGGTGAGTACAGGTGAGCGGACATGGCTCAGAGCTGTCATCTGCCTGCATGCTGCTTGCATGCTACCTGTACACTGCCCGCACTCTGACCCAGTGTCCTGGGGGCTCTGGGGCTGAAGTATCTTCAAGGTGCTGGGCAAGGATACGTGCCCACATCCCATAGCCTCCCTGGGGCCTGAGGCAGCACCAGGGAAGTCAGCCTAGCTATATGTTGGGGTTGGGGTTTTTTTTTCTGTTTAGAGAGAAGTCTGGAGCACAAGTCTTATGAGGAGCAGCTGAGGGAACTGAGGTTGTTTAGCCTGGAGAAAAGAAGGCCGAGGGGAGATCTTATCACTCTCTACAACTACCTGAAAGGAGGTTGTAGCATGGAGTGTGTTGGTCTCTTCCCCTAAGTAGCAAACGACAGGATGAGAGGAAATGGCCTCAAGTTGTGCCAGGGGAGGTTCAGATTGGATATGAGAAAAAATTTCTTTACGGAAAGGGTTGTCAGACATTCAAACAGGCTGCCCAGGGACGTGGTTGAATCATCATCCCTGGAGGTGTTTAAAAGATGTGTAGATGAGGTTCTTAGGGACATGGTTGAGTGACAGTGTTAGGTTAACAGTTGGACTCGATGATCTTGAGGTTGTCTTCCAACCAAAATGATTCTATGATTCCATGAAAATAAAGCACTTGTGAGGAGCTGGAGCCAAGCTGCCCAGTGCCTAAAACAGCAATCACAGCACTTCCTTGGATTTATGGTGTTTGCTTTCACAATGCCAGCCGTGATCCTGGGGCTGAAGGGGGTCCCTGGCACTGCAAAATAGCCCTGGGCAGCACTGCAATGGAGCCAGCCCGGGGCAGGCAGCAGAGTGCCAGGCGAGCAGGGGGAACCACTAGAATGTGTCCCCAGGAGGAGCTCAGCCTCATCCATGCCAGCTGCCCTATCTCAGCTGCAGGAGAGTGGGGTGGGGAGCCAGGTGCCCTGCTAGGGTTCAGGGAGCTGAAGCAATCTGCATGCACCAGAGTGGAGCCAGCCATGCTGGCAGCCTGTGTGGGAGCGGCAGAACATACAGCTCCAGCCACCTGGATGATAAAAGATCAATACTAACATGATTAACAACTCCAGACATCTGGATGATCAAGGAAGACTAATACTAACATGATTAAATCACAGCAATCAGTCAAAATACAAAGCGGTCTTGGACAGGTTATACAGGATGACTGTGTGCTTATGAGAGTGAGAGGCCGGGCTGGAAGACCACTCAAAGAATGCATGAGAGTGAGAGGCCGAGCTGGAAAACTGCCCAAGGAATGTGTGTGAAAGAATGTGACTGAAAACAGTCACAAGACGAGTGTGGTGTGTCTGGAATAACATTTTTTGAAAAAAACATCCTGTTTGACCTCTTGGTCCAGATCTGTAGCTGTAAAATATAAATTGAGAAAGAATTAATTAAAGGGAGCTCTACTCAACTCTGCTCTGCTCTCGCTGCTAACAAGAACTCTGTGTGCGTGTGTGTGTCTGCGTGTGTCATTCTCAATCGCTGCAGCCTGCCCCAGCCGGTTCCAGGACTGTGTTGTGCAGAGCTTTGTGTAGATGTTTCTGTTCTTGCAATAAAGTTTTTAAACAAATAGGAGGTCTCCAGCCTGCGACTGTCGTGCAGGGCAGGCTGCGTCCAGCACCAGGAACGGTGTAGGAATACAGATCTTTGTAAGGCTGAGTTTTGCACATTCAGATGTTTATTAGATTTCCATGCAAAGGGGAAAACTCTTTGAAAGGTTTGGTAGAAATGGGGAGCTAACTGTTGAGTGGGGAGATCTCCATTCTAGCTCCTGAATGCACAGCATGCATTCACTCCAGCTCCCCAAGGATCCCAAGACCAGCAGGATGCCTTCATACCCAGGAGCACAGACAGAGAACAGCCCGGGGAACTCAGTGCTCCTCAGTTTTGGATCATCACTATCGTGCTGCCGCAGCATGTGGCTGCATCCATAACACCAGCATGTGCCAGCAATGCAAGGCTGGCCTGCCAGGAGCCTCCTCTGGGCAAGGGTAACAGGAGTACTGGGCTGTGCACATGAGACATCTTTCCCACGAGGCAGGACAGACTCACCTGGTGCCCACCTGGGCATTGCAGATGAACCCAGGGGGACGCTGAGGTGAACACCCCACAGCATGCCAACGACAGTCCTGCCTGACATTCCCACTAGATGCTTGAAGCACCACA
This sequence comes from Patagioenas fasciata, assembly GCF_037038585.1. Classification (NCBI taxonomy): domain Eukaryota; kingdom Metazoa; phylum Chordata; class Aves; order Columbiformes; family Columbidae; genus Patagioenas; species Patagioenas fasciata. Next base: position 18,939,770 of record NC_092559.1, read on the forward strand.
GGCCCTTACCAGCTCTCCTCACTTCAGATGGCGATGGAGTTGGTGCAGAACTGAGATACATAGGAAGCCAGGATGGGATTGGTGGGAAGGACTATGATGGGTAAGTCCCAGCTGAAAGTGTCCACTTTAACTTGTTCCCCCCAGTCCAGAGGATGGCCTCCAACTGGCTCCCAGAGGTCACAAACTCAAAGTACAGCTGCCACTTCAGGGACACTGTGGGCTAAAGGAGGGTCAGCAGCCAACACCACAAGGGACAGGGACAGAAGCTGTCTTGTGCTGGCTGTCCTGGTAAAGGGACAAGAAAATAAGCCTACTCACACAGGCCAGCTCCCTCCCACACAACCCAGCCCTGCAGGGCAGTGAAGGCAGGACTGGGGAAATTGCCATCCTCCTACAGAAACCAGCAGGGTCAGGTCCCTTCCCTGTTGGTGAATCCATGGGTAGAGCTGAGCAGAATGGGCAAGCTGAAGCTGCTCTGGGACATGTGCAGGCAGACCTCCTGATGGCGGGCGGGCATGCTGAAGGAGATGGGTTGACCCTGCTGGTGCTGGAACTCCTCCTGGATGCTCTCCTCTGTCTGCAGGCTAATGGAGAACTGCAGGGCAATCAGCAGGATGCTCACTCTCACACACTCACACAGCCCTGGCCAAAGCCTTGGGGCCTCCATTTCCCAAATGAGCTCAGAACTGAGGTTATTCCCCACCTCATCCCCCAAGGGGACCTTGACCTGTCCCAACAGATGGGATGAGGGATGAGTTAACTCTAGATGTGACACACGCCCTGACTCAAGAGATGAGACCAGGTGTGAGTTAACTCTGGGTTAATTCTGCGCAGTTATGTGAAGTGAATGACCTCTGGGGTCCAATTCAATTGTGAGTTTTACTAAAAGTACTTGTTGGAATATTGGTTACAGCGAATGGTGACTTGGCAAAAGTATAACAGAACTTATCAACACATTAACAGCAAAAATCCTACTATGAGCGGTGTATTGGCAACCATCAGTAGCTATAATATGAAATTTAACCAGAAATCAAGAGCAGAGCTTAAAGATGGTGTTATCCTTATATGTTCAAAAGGGAAAGAGAGTGGTAGAGAAGGAAGGAAAACTAAGGTATAAGGGAGAGAGAAAGAGAGTAATATATATATATATGGAAGGAGAGACAAAGAAATGGGGGTATAGAAAAAAGGAGGAGAGAAGGAAAGAGCAGAGAGAAAGGAAGAAAGAAAAGAGTGAGGGATCCAGTCTCTTACGGCCCCACAGTGTGGATGACAGGACTTGTACAATGATGTGTAGCTTCGGTGTTCCATGGCAAGGATGCTGGGGTCAGGAGCGCAGCATCCTCCAATATCTGGTTCAGAGTGAGGGTCCTCAGGGTGCTGGTATTCTCCCGATGAGGCCGAGCTAGTATTTCCTTTGGTGAGACTGGTAGGCTGGTCTTCCCTCGATGAGACTGACAGGCCCTTAGATGAGACTGGTATTCCCTCAACTGTGCTGTTTTAGGTGAGCTTTTTATAGCTCCCAGAGTAGAGGAAAGTCTGGGTGGGGGGAAAAGTGGTGATTGCGAAAGAGGGACAAGTCTGGACAAGTCCTGGGCCACGTTAAAAGGGTCTCAACTTTTCCCCTTTGTTTGCCGAGCCGAGCATATCAGGAGATGGGGCTATGTGCCCTCCAGTACATCCTCCATCTCTGGTCAGTCAGCCAGCCTGATCTGTGGCTCGTTAGCTCATTGTTGATGTGTAGATCGCAGTTCCCGGTGCTCTGAATGTGTCTTCTGGCTGAACTAGTTTTGTCACAATGTTTTCAGCCATGATCCTTATCAATACTCAACAGACCTCAGCTGGGTCCCACTAGAAACCCTACAGCAGCCCAGTGCCACCTCAATTCCTTCTCTCACTCCCCCACCCAAAACCCCTGCCTCTCTCCACAATGACTCCAAAACCAGCACTGACCTGCAGACATGGGATGTCTCCTTCTGAGAAGTTAAAAGGTCCCAATAATATCCTCTTTGATCTTATACACAGTTTTAAAGATGCAGAACCCCACCTTCCCACAAGTGTTACTGATGTTATACAGGTCTGAGGAGCAAGAAGGGGGGGTAAAGGGTTGCAGCAGGATGAGGCTCTGCTCCATACAGCACTTTGGGTTAATAAAAGATCCCAGCAGAAATGACCCCACACCTGTTTCTTGTGTGTGAAGGACAGGTTCTGGAGGCAGCATTCCCTTTGGGAAACACATGCAATGAGCAAGAGCCAATCACATGCTGGATATACTGGGGAGAAGGTCTCTCTGGCTGAATTAGGAAGAGCCTGAGACTGGCAGGGAGAGTCTATGGGAAACTTCGATCCAAGCAGGCCCTGATGGAGCTGTTCCACAGCCCCAGTCAGAACTTTGCTTTGCCAGAAAGAGATTTTTGCAGTGAGCACTGAGCTGTGCTTCGTGCCCAGGTTAGGACAGAAGGTTCAAGCAGGGGAAATGACCTACAAAGGCTGCGTTGGGAGGTGACCACCATGAGCAGTTGTCACCTGGTCTGCCAGGTGAGAATCTTTCTTCAAGTCCTCCTCCTCCTCCAGGAAGGGGTTTGAGGGCACCACAGACTCATCCTGTGGGAACTGGTAATCCTTGAGCCCTGGGGAGAAGGCAAGAGTGTCATTGGGGCAGGGTGCAGCCAGGCCTGTGTCTACAGGTTGTTGTTTGGATTTAGTTTGAGAATAATAAGATAACGAACACTTTGGGACAGAATTAATGTTTTTCTTCAAGTAACTTTCCAGTGGTTTTGAGTTGGAACAAAGAGAATTTAAGAACTTACTGTTAGCCGTTTTCTGAGAGACCAAGGTCTTTCTGGGATTTCTGTCTGCAGGTATGAGGCAGCTAAGAAGGGAGGCATAGATGGGACAGACTTTGACTGACATCCAGGCTGATCAATGAGAATATTCCATGCCATTAGCGTCATGGTATGTATTTAATGAGAGTCAGGTTTTCCAGCTGGGGAGACCTCTTCCAGTTCTGTTCCATTTTGGTTGAGTTCCATTCAGGAGTTCCTTTAGTTTGTCCTTTTGCCATTCTGCTTTTTTTACAGTCAGCCTCTAGACCTTTCTGCCTCTTTGGTCTTTTCTCTCTCTCCCTGGGATCAGCTGTTTGGGACCAGGGTGCTCTCTTCCTGGGACTGACTGCTTGGCACAAACAGAGTTTGTGAGGAATTGCATAGAGCATGACCATGCTAGCTAAGAAAAAGAAAAATTTCTAACTGCATGAAGAAAATTAACTTGATTTCAGTCAAACCAGCACACCAATATATTATGGGAACCTAAAAGCAAGGTTGGGCAGACTGTCTGTCCATTAGACAGTATTAGTTTATCCCTGACCAGTGGGTGAGTAGTGATTTTCCCCGTTGACGTCTACAATAGAAACTAACTGCTAGCTAAACGGAGGCTATCCTTTGTAAGTGTCCTTATCTACCATCAATATTTGGGCTCCTGTGTCAATGAGGAATGTTGTTAGGTAGCAGTTATTAACTGCAACCATCATCTAGGGACTGGGATCCTTAGCAGGGGGAGTAGCAGCTGCCATTACCTCCACTGAATCGAGCTCCACCCTAGTTTCCTGCATATGCATGGTCTAGATTTACTGCTGATAGATTTGGGTATAGCCTGAGCTCACTTCCCTTGCTTCTTCTGGCTCATTATCTCTTAAAATCTTACAGCGTCACCCCCATCTCCTGACACAGACCCCATAGCTATCAAGAGAAGTTAATGAGGAAAACCCAGCCAGTTTCCCTAGAACAGGAGTTGGCAGCCCATTTAACTGACTCAGAGCAAGCCCCTTATCTAAGCACATTTTCCATAATCTCTTACACTCAGCAGTAACTGAGAGCATTTCCCAATTTCCCCCTTTTGTTTTTGTCTTTTGCATGGAGACAGGCTGTCTCTTTTCTATTACATTTACTTTAGTTGAGGTTCTCCCCTGGTTTTTATCCTATGGGGAGTATAGTGGTAAATCTGCTAGCATACTCTTGGAAAGTAGTACTGTTTAAGTTTGTCTTAATGGCCAAAGCTAAAGATTTCAGCACCCCCTCAGCTCCCTTTACGATAGGTCGGAAGTGTACAGGCTCAGGAATCACCTCCAGGGATTCTGTTCTGCAGGAGGGGGCAATGGGTGCTGGTCCTTCTAACAGAGCTAAAATAGTTTTCAACAGGGTGGTTTGCAGGGTTGCTGCTGATTTCCAGGGGCATGCACTTTTTCCTCCACAGTCAGTGGGATGCATAGCATGTCCCCAGCAGAAACCCATAAAAACCACACATGTGAAGACAAAAAGAAGGGTAGTTGTCATAGGGGACTCCCTTCTGAAGAGAACAGAGGGCCCAATATGCCTATCTGACCCAACCCACAGGGAAGTCTGCTGCCTCCCTGGGGCCAGGATAAGAGATGTTACTATTGGTCCTTAATTTTGGCAGAGAAGAGGTAGGAAAAAGAAATCTTAAGGCGATCAAAAGGGATTTCAGAGTTTTAGGGCAGTTGGTCGATGGCTCAGGTGTTTTTTTCTTCCATTCTTTCAGTAGCAGTCAGGAATACAAAATAGAACAGGCAGGCCCAACTAATCAACACATGGTTCCGTGACTGGTGTCATCGGTGGAACTTTGGGTTCTTCAATCATGGGATGGTCTCTTCTTCGTCAGGTCTTTTGACATCTGATGGGATGCACCTCTCGCAGAAGGGGAAAAAGATGTAGGTTCAGGGGCTAGCAAGGATGATCGATAGGGCTTTAAACCAGATTGGAAGGGGGAAGTGGGCAGTACCAGGCCAGTCAGTGATGAGGAATGGGACGGCACACCAAAGCTCGAGGAGGTGCGTGACAGTGAGATTCCTCAGACTGCGCCACGAGGTGAAGGGCACAATCAACCACACTTGAAATGCTTCTACAATAATGCTTGCAGCATGAGGAAAAAGTAAGATGAACTAGAAGCCTTGGCCTGGTCCCAGGGATATGATATAATTGGCATCAGTGAAACCTGGTGGGATGAGTCCTGTGACTGGTGTGCCATGATGGATGGTTACAGGTTATTCAGAAGGGATAGGCAGGGTAGGAGAGGCGGGGGGGTGGCATTGTGTGTAGCGGAGGGGCTGGAATGCATAGAGCTAGCAGTTGTCAGTGGTAAAGTTGAGAGCCTCTGGGTAAGGATTAAGGGACAGACAAATAAAGCAGATGTTGTTGTGGGAGCCTACTATAGGCCTCCCAGCTGGGATGACAACACTGATGAGTTATTCTTTAAGGAACTAAGTGAAGCCCCCAAGACATCTTCCCTTGTCCTTATGGGGGACTTCAACTTACCAGATGTCAACTGGGAATATCATACAGCTGGCACCAACAGGTCCAGAAGATTCCTAAAGCATCTGGTTGATAACTTGTTGGTGCAGGTACTAAGGGAATAGACCAGGAAAGATGCCTTCCTAGATTTGCTACTTGATAACAGAGAGGGTCTTGTGGGAGAAGTGGCAATTGGTGGCTGCCTTGGCAACAGGAGGAAAACTGACACCAAGACTAAACTTTAGATATGAGGAGAATTCTGGTTGCTCAGAAAACTACTTATTAAGGTCCCCTGGTCTCCTGGTTTTGTTAAAAAACAAGTTTCTCTTTTAGTGAATTTGCCTGTCAGCTAAAGCCTTCATATTAGCTGCATTTTCCTGGAGAACCAGATACATGTTTTGGTAAACATGGCAATGGAATGCAAACTTATTGATAAGTACGGATGGACATCTCGCGAGAGGGACAATGAGAAACCGGTGACCAAGAAACTGACCAACTGAGTATAACATTCCATTCACGTGAATACTTCATATAAAAGTGGGAGATCACGAGGATCTCGTCCCTTTTCCCTTTTTTCCTTTTCCCTTCTGCTTATAGCCGACATTAGGAGAGGACCTTGCTAGTTGTCCCTGCAAACTGAGGCCTAGTGAGAGGCTGAATCCAGCTCCAGGTTGGCTACAGAGTCTAATCCAGGACTTTGGGTGCTGGTTCTGCAGTTGCTGAGACTTTCAAGATTGGTTTTGTATATTTTGTATTATTTTCTCTATTCTTATTAGTAGCATTAGTAAAACATCTTTAATTTTTCCAACTCTCTTCTCTCTGTCCTTCTTTCCCTCCCGATCGCCTGTCCTTAGTGGGAAGGGGGGAGAGGGAGGGGCAAAAAGGGGAAGTGGGGGGGAGAGGAGGTTAACAATACATCTGCAAGGGTTTTATTGTCACCCCACAATCTTAACCCTCGACAGCTGGGAAGAAGCTTTTGAATTTGCTGAGGTCCGTCAGTGTTGGTCGCTTTTTAAATACCACCTACTAAAAGCACAGGATCAGGCAAAATGCCAAAAATCTAGAAGGGGAGGCAAAAAGCCAGCTTGGTTGAGCAGGGCTCTTCTTCTTGAACTGCGGCAAAAGAAGAAAGTATATGGTCAGTGGAAGCAAGGTCATGTGTCATGGGAGTACTACAGAGATGCTGCTCACACTGTAGGGAAGAAATTCATGTGGCCAAAGCTCATTTAGAATTGAAGCTGGCCAGTACTGTGAAGGACAATAAAAAGACCTTTTTCAAATATATTAATGGCAAAAGGCAAACTGGAAATAACATTGGTCCATTACTTGGTGAGTATGGTCACCTTATTAACAGGGTGTCACGGAGGCACCCCGAGGCTAATTTAAGGGACAACAGGGTCCAAAACAACTTTTATTAAACCGGTGAGAAACAGGGTTTTAGCACTCCAAAAGTGACTTAAATAGAGGTTCGGGTATCAGTTGAGGAAAATTATTAAGGGGCAGCAACTAGTACAACAGGCGGTCCACAGAGTGCATGCACGTGGCTTCACCCAAAACAATGCCGGAACCACCCCGAGTCCCAGAGGAGTACACACTTGCCTGAACACGGTGCGGTCTTATTCTTAAAGAGATACAGGTAAAGCGTACGCTCGCGATTCCGCGAGGGTAAATTTATAATACACTCGCAATTCTGCGAGGGTTAATTTACTTACACGTGCGAATGTGCACGGAATACTACACGTGCTTATGTGGAAGCACGGGAGGAAAATACACTCGCGATTGTGCGAGGATAAATTTATAATACACTCACAATTGTGCGAGGAAATAATTTAAAGTACGCGTGCAAATGTGCACGGAATATAAATACACTTGCGATTGTGCGAGGAAATAAAGTTATACGTGCTTGTATTAAGCACAGGAAGTTACACGTGCATATGTGCATGGAATAAAGTTATATACTCGCAATCCTGCGAGGGGTTTTACTCACACACGTGGCGACAAGGCAAGCGGGGTCTCCATCCCGGGGAGGGGGGGTTCTCGGCGGTAGCATCTTCAGCTCGCACTCCAAGAGACCGGTGACAATGGGCCCAGTCTCGATGAGAGAGTCCCGTTTTATACTGGCTGATCAGACCTGACTGTAGGCATTCTAGAAGCTTCTCTGCACCGCCACACCATGTGTGGGGTGCCCCTGAAGCCTCCAAACATCCCCCACACTGGTCACAGGTGCCCAGCGGCTCACTGGTGCCTCGGCAATCCCTTCTCCTAATGGCCCTGGCCAGGGTGCTCTGGGCCAAACAAAAGAAACTGTTAGCCTCAAGTAGCAGAGAGAGGGAGATGTGCCTACTCCCTCCATACTGAAGGAGGAGGGGGGGAGAGAGGGGGATTTGCATTCTGCCACACAGGGACACAGACAAAGCAGAGACATTTAATGCTTTCTTTGCTTCAGTCTTCAACACTGATGATGGACTTGGGGGGGCCCAATAGGCCTGGGCTAGAGAACCATGGCTGTAAGAACAATAAACTCCCAGTCAATCCGGAACTTGTGCAGGATTTGCTAATCCAGCTAGATCCCTACAAGTCGATGGGGCCTCATGGAATTCATCCAAGAGTACTTAAAGAGCTGGTTGATATATTGAGACCTCTCTCCGTGGTTTTTCAGTGCTCCTGGGAATCCGGATAGGTCCCAGGTGACTGGAAGCTGGTGAACGTTGTCCCAATCTACAAGAATGGCAACAGGGATGACCCTGGCAACTATAGGCCTGCCAGACTCACTTCTGTGCCTGGCAAAATCATGGAGAAGACTATTCTGGGAGTTATTGAAAAACATCTGAATGACAATACAGTCATTGGTCCCAGACAGCATGGGTTCATGAGGGGAAAGTCCTGCTTGACCAACTTAATTACTTTCCACAACAAGGTTACCCACCTAGTTGACCAAGGGAAGCCTGTCAATGTGATCTTTTTGGATTTCACTAAAGCCTTTGATACTGTCTCTCACAGTATCCTCCTGGACAAAATGGCCAGCATACTGCTGAATAAACACATGATGCAGTGGGTGGGAAATTGGCTGACAGGCTGGGCTCAAAGGGTTCTAGTAAATAGGGTTATGTCAGGCCGGCAACCAGTCACTAGCGGGCTTCTGCAGGGATCCATCTTAGGGCCAGTACTCTTCAATGTCTTCATAAATGACTTGGACACAGGACTTGAAGGAATACTAAGTAAGTTTGCCAATGACACAAAATTGGGAGGAGCTGTCGACACTCTTGAGGGCGAGAAGCCCTGCGGAAGGATCTGGACAAACTGGACAACTGGGTAATCACCAACCATATGAAGCTCAACAAGAACAAGTGCCCAATTTTGCACCTGGGTGTCCCTGGCAACCCTGGCTGTACATACAGACTGGGGGATGAGATGCTGGAAAGCAGCTCCGTGCAGAGAGAGATCTGGGGGTTCTGGTTGACGGCAAGTTGAACGTGAGCCAACAGTCTGCCCTTGCAGCCAAGAGGGCCAACCGTGTCCTGGGGTGCATCAAGCACTGTATTGCCAGCTGGTTGAGGGAGGTGATTGTCCCACTCAGCTCTGCACTAATGCAGCCTCACCTGGAGTACTGTGTGCAGTTCTGGGCGTCACAGTATAAAAAGAATATAAAGCTACTGGAGTGTCCAGAAGAGGGCTACAAAGTTGGTGAAGGGTTTGGAGGGGAAGCCCTATGAGGACCAGCTAAAGTCACTTGATTTGTTCAGCCTGGAGAAGAGGAGACTGAGGCGAGACCTCATTGTGGCCTACAGCTTCCTCACAAGGGGAGGAGGAAGGGAAGACTGATCTCTTCTCTCTGGCGATCAACAACAGAACTCGAGGGAATGGCAGTAAGATGTATCAGGGGAGGTTTAGGTTAGACATTAGGAAAAGGTTCTTCACCCAGAGGGTGGTGGAGAACTGGAACAGGCTCCCCAGGGAGGTAGTCACAGCTCCAAGCCTGAAAGTATTCAAGAAGAGACTGGACAATGCCCTCAGACACATGGTGTGAACTGTGGGGTTGTCATATGTAGGGACAGGAGTTGGACTCAACGATCCTTGTGGGTCCCTTCCAACTCAGGACATTCTATGACTTTATGATTCTAATTTTACATTTAATTCACACAATGTCACATCCTAGTAAAGGTGAGGAACATTATGGCATATAGAGAAATTCACAAGTTACTTATTTCCAATTGTATATTCCATCAATTGTAAGAATGGCCTTAAAGTCTTTTTCCCAGTTGCACCAATAACATGGGCCTTTATTTTACTTGATTGTCCTTTACAATTTGCTACTACAGAGTGGGTTGCCCTACTATCTATTAAAAAAATCTATCATATCATTTCCCAGCTTTACTGGAACCAGAGGATCAGCTGGGGAGACTTAATAGATTCCTCCCGTCCCCTTCAATCTAATCCTATTTCTGCCATCACGATGGGCTCTTTAGTGTTCCCCTGAGTTTTCTTAAGATGAGGGCACTCATTTTTCCAGTGCCCTTCCTGTTTGCAATATGCACACTGATTTGGTCCAAGGGGGTTTTGTCCAAAGGATGTTTTATACCAATTCCTTCCCCCTACGCTCCCCCTTTCTCTCCCTCGCAAACTTTCTCTCCCTCTTCTCCTGCTTTCCTGGTTTTCTGACAAGGCAGCAGCAAACAGGCAAGCTTGCAACTTCATTTGGACCTGCTTCTCTTTTATTTCTATCTCATCACACTAATTATATACTTTATAGGTAATCACTATTAGTTGTGACACAGACATACCACTTGTGTCATCTACCTTCTGCAACTTCTTTCTAATGTCTGGCACTGGCTGTCCAATAACTAACTTGTTAAACATTTTCTGATTGCTTTCCTCTTCTGGATTAAAATCAGTCCATTTCTTTGCCACTTCACCCAATCTTTCATAAAATGCCAATGGACTCATATTAAAATCTTGCCTCACTTCCTATAATTTAGACAAATTCTTTGGCTATTGCACTCCATGCTGTATCCCATATAAAATCAAGTGTTGATATGTTCTCAGTCTTTCCAATCCCCTAGATGTAATGGGGAACTATCGTGGTTCTTCCCTACATAGATATTGATCAGGGTCTGTCCCATGACACTGGTTACTCTCTTCCTTTGCTTTTTCTCACATCATCTGTCTTCCTTCACTAGTAAACAGATATTCTACTAGGGCCTGGATATCCCCTCCAGTTAGGGTTATGGGTTAATATAACAGTTTTAATCATCCCCTACAGTCCTTCTGGATTAATTCGATACAGTCAAACTGATTATTTCTAATTTAACAAATCTGAGGTAGTAAAGGGGATATGTACAAGCACTGGCCCTCCTTCAGGCCCAACAGTTTGTCTGAGAGGGGCCTGAAATATTGGATGTTGTCCTCTAGTTCTCCCAAAACAGGGCTAACATTAGGTTGGTGCAAAATAATTGCAGTTTTGAACCATGAATTTTAAATCATTATAACTAGGTTCAAACACATCTTTACTAATCAAAATAGGAAACATTACAATCAACATAGTTTCGTCAATGAGAAATAAGTTTGTTTATTCCTGTAGCATAAAAATCTGTGTGTTGGGTTTCGATGAACTCTTGGAAAGCATTTTCTGCATCCTGCTGTTTGTGGAAGTGTTTTCCCTGCAAAAAGTTGTCAAGATGCCTGAAGAAGTGGTAGTCAGTTGGTGAGAGGTCAGATGAAGATGGCGGATGAGGCAAAACTTCGTAGCCACAGCCCAATTCATTCAGCTTTTGAAGTGTTGGTTGTATGACATGCAGTCGGGCATTGTTGTAGGCCCTTTCTGTTGACCAATGCTGGCTGCAAGCATTACAGTTTTCAGTGCATCTCATTGATTTGCTGAGCATACTTCTCAGATGGAATGGTTTTACTGGGATTCAGAAACCTGTAGTGGATCAGACTGGCAGTAGATCACCAAACAGTGACCATGACCTTTTTTTGGTGCAAGTTTGGCTTTGGGAAGTGCTTTGGAGGTTCTTCTCAGTCCAACCACTGAGCTGGTCATCACCGGTTGTCATAGAAAATCCACTTTTCGCCGCGTGTCACAATACAATCGAGAAATGGTTTGTTGTTGTTGCATAGGAGAAGACGACACTTCAAAATGATGATTTTTTTTATTATCGGTCAGTTCATGAGGCACCTACTTCTAGAGCTTTTTCACCTTTCCAATTTGCTTCAAATGCTGAATGACCATAGAATGGTCGACGTTGAATTCTTCAGCAACTTCTCATGTAGTTGTAAGAGGATCAGCTTCAATGACTGCTCTCAATTGGTCATTGTCAATTTCCGATGGCCAGCCACTATGTTCCTCATGTTCAAGGCTCTTGTCTCCTTTGCAAAACTTCTTGAACCACTACTGCACTGTACATTTGTTAGCAGTTCCTGGGCCAAATGTGTTGCTGATTTTGCAGGTTGTCTCTGCTTCTTTACAACCCATTTTGAACTCGAATAAGAAAATTATTTGAACTTGCCTTTTAGTCTAACATAATTTCCATAATCTAAAATAGATATAAAATAAACAGCAAGGAATAAGTCAGTAGTAAAAAAACCTTAAAGCAAGAAAAGTGCATTAAAATTATGTACAACATAACTACATTTCTTTAAGAATGTATTCCAATACCAAGCAGCAAATTTCAACACTGCAAAAACTGCAATTACTTTTGCCTCAACCTAGTAACTTCATTTTCTTCTTCACTAGAAGAACTTGTGTCCACTTGTCAAGGAGTTACTACAAACCAATTGCTCATCCTCCTCAGTTTCTTTTTGACAACCTTTTCCAATTTCACAACCACTACAACAGGAATTTGTCTTTTTCTTTTTCTCATTTATCAAATATATTCCATTTCGATGCTTCGAACCAACTAACCCACATTTCCTTCTAGTGTCACAATCATTTCTAAGAGAGAAAAACAACTCCACATAAGGTACTTCATCCCACTTTTCTAACTTTCTACAAAACAACATTAATTATAATATTGTGTTATATTGCAAAGACCTATTTTCTGGCCATTTTTCTTCATCTTCCAATTTATAAGCAGCCCACCATTGATTACAATATCTTTTCAATTTATCCTTGCTTAGGGGGTCCCCTCCAAATTTTCTCAAATATTTTAAAATACATCCCAAGTGAGAACAAGGGGGTATTTCCTGTGAAGTAGCTGAACCCATATCAGTACTGAAAAGAAATTCTTAACCCCTCTGCTCCAACCCTCAGTTGGTGTCCTGGTTTTGTTAAAAACAAGTTTCTCTTTTAGTGAATTTGCCTGCCAACTAAAGCCTTCATATTAGCTGCATTTTTCTGAAAAGCCAGATACATGTTTTGGTAGACAATGCAATGGTATGCTAGGTCATTGATAAGAATGGATGAGAATGGATGCACATCTCGTGAGAGGGGCAACGAGAAACAGGTGACCAAAAAACTGACCAACTGAACTATTCCATCCAATTCACATCATACTTCATATAAAAGTGGGAGATCACGAGGATCTTGCCCTTTTTCCTTATGGTCGACATTAGGAGAGGACCTTGCTAGTCGTCCCTGTGAACTGAAGCCTAGTGACAGAGTGAATCCAGTTCCAGTTGGCTGCAGAGTCCAATCCAGGACTTCGGGTGCTGGCCCTGCAGTTGCTGAGACTTTCAAGATTGGTTTTGTATATTTTGTATTATTTTCCCTATTCTTATTAGTAGCATTAGTAAAACATCTTTAACTTTTCCAACTCTCTTCTCTCTGTTCTTTTTTTCCCTCCCAGTCACCTGTCCTTAGTGGGAAGGGGGGAGAGGGAGGGGCTGAAGAGGGAAGTGGGAGGAGAGAGGGGTTAACAATATATCTGCCACGGTTTTATTGTCACCCCGCAATCAAAACCTTGACAATTGGCAAAGGGCCTCTCCCTTTGTCATGCATCTACATCTAGATGCATCTTGTGTCAAATGTCGGCTGCTTCCCAATGTAACTTACTAACCCTCCCCTTCTCTTACCTCTTTAAAAATACCTCTATAATGTATTGCACCATTGTGTCGCTTACCGCCCGATGGTTGGAGAGGAGCCAGTGGAGGTCCTGATCAATAGGTCAATGCATGTTGGAGTCCTGCTCGGTCCATGTCTCCTTCTGTCAGAAGCAGTAAGACAGTCCAGGCAAAACCATTACGACTGTCCCACCTGGGTTACCAGAAAATGTTGTCCCAAAAGGTGGGATGTATTAGATGTATTCCTGGGGTGTATTAGAAGGGGGGTGGTTAGTAGGTCCAGAGAGGTTCTCCTTCCCCTCTACTCTGCCCTGGTGAGTCCACATCTGGAATATTGTGTCCAGTTCTGGGCCCCTCAGTTCAAGAATGACAGGGAACTGCTGGAGAGAGTCCAGTGGAGGGCAACAAAGATGATTAAGGGAGTGGAGCATCTCCCTTATGAGGAAAGGCTGAGGGAGCTGGGTCTCTTTAGCTTGGAGGAGACTGAGGGGTGATCTCATTAATGTTTATAAATATGTAAAGGGTGAGTGTCACGAGGATGGAGCCAGGTTCTTCTCTGCAACATCCAGTGCTAGGACAAGGGGTAATGGGTTCAAACTGGAACACAAGAGGTTCCACTTAAATTTGAGAAGAAACTTCTTCTCAGTAAGGGTAACAGAACACTGGAACAGGCTGCCCAGGAGAGTTGTGGAGTCTCCTACTCTGGAGACATTCAAAACCTACCTGGACACCTTCCTGTGTAACCTCAAATAGGTGTTCCTGCTCTGGCAGGGAGATTGGACCAGATGATCTTTCGAGTTCCCTTCCAATCCCTAACATTCTGTGATTCTGTGATTCTGTGATTGTTACCTGGTGTGCAGATACCAATTTATACATGGGGTCAAGGTATTTCCTTTATTTACAGTTCTGCACAGAAAAAGGTGCTAGGCAATCTTTCTCAAAGCTAGCACACTAGAAGTAGGCTGAGCTATGTATTTATACATTTCAACTTTTAACTTTTAACTATTCCTAACATCTTCTGCATATTTATGCCTACTCAGAGTTCATTGGTCTAAACTTTGCTCTCTTTGGTTTAAAGGTACAGTCCACTTTTATTCTTCTATGCATGCTCAGTGAATAGTGGGCTTTTCTGAGTTGGGGGCGTTTTTTGAGTCAGAGGTCAAGATCTTCCCCTGCTACCTTTACTTTTCCCCTAGTTCCTATAGCCTTTGTTTTGATCTTGGTAATTTCCCATCCTTTGGCCACCAAAACTTTGAATTCCTCATTTATCTTCCTTTTTATTCTTCACGGGAGAGTTAAATTTCAACCAAAAGGTTCAACCAAGTGAGCATCTCCACATAATACTAATCCCAAGGTCTAGGCAATCATAGAGCAGCAAAACTGATTCAAATTACTTATTCAACTATACCAAAATTCAAGATCTAAGACATCACACCCATGAGCAAAAAAAGAAATAGCTACCTAGCCGAGAGTGAGAGTGCCCATTCTTCCTCCTCCATCACCATGTGGGCATCCCCTGTATCATACCAGGAAGCATGAAAGCATCAGCAGTCCAGCTGCTGCTGGATCTGCTTCAAATGCTTTTTGGGTAAGCTAATGTTTTATATGCTTCAGCTTGGAGGTTTGGTCTATACCATTTAAATAAGCTAGTGGATCTGACAAAACTGCCAGAAAAAAAGATGATGGCTGCAAGAGACAGCAATTTGCAGATGATAATGGCTGCCTAATGGTCCTTCAGCTCTTCCTGGCCACCTGTCCTGCCTAAGTGGTGCTCTCACCCAGCATATATCAGGCCTTAGCATGAACTGCGTTAGCCAAAATCTAAGCAGGAGTTGAGTGAGCAGTCGCACTCCACCAAATACGTTTGGCATAGACCAAACATCTAGCAAACTCATTGCTTTGGTGAGTGGAGGAGGTACTGTTCCTCCTCTTGCCTCACTGAGGGTGAGGGTAGGGGAAAGTTTTGAGCGCTTAAACTGAAGTCTGGCTTCACAGTTTGTAATTGAGTAACAACTGATGGTACACACTTTCAACACGGCGAGATAAGTGCTAAATATGGATATACAAGCATACTAATAACAAAATAAAATAGAATACAATCCTACAATTATCATAGTATGTAACATAAGATGCAATATGCCAGTTGCAGATGGTGCATTAAAATGTCATGCCAGTGATGACTAGCAGATTGTTCAATTTCTGTTGCAATTCTGATAATTCATTCTTAGGCAGGAGCAATCATTTTGTTCCTGTTGTTCCACAGAACATCACAAAGTGACACCATACATGTACAACTCTGCGATTGTCATACACTGAGTCTAAAACAAGTATCTGAGGATATATTACTGGAACATGGGTCTTATATTACTAAATGCTCAAGGCAGCACCATTCATGGTTTCTCCATTGTTCACATCCAGAAGTATCAATTAGATTGCCTTGGTTATCTATCAGTTTGCTTCCTTGAACTGGTGCCCATATTCTGTTAGCTACAACTATGGGAAACAGGCTATACTGGTAAATCACAAAATCACAGAATGGTTAAGGTTGAAAGGGACCTCTGGAGATCATCTAGTCCAACCCACCTACTAAAGCAGGTACACCAAGAGAAGATGGCACAGGAATGCATCTCTCGTTATTTTATTAAACTGCGTTTATCTCAATCCAAGTTTCTCCCTTCCCTTTTGACTCCCTGGTTGGGGGGGGGGGTGGGGGGGGTGGGGGTGAGCGAGCAGCTATCATTGGTTGTATTGCTAGCTCGAGTTAAAACATGACAGGCTTTTGTGGTGCCCAACATGAGGCTCAAAAACTGCTAAAATTTGGCACTAAAAAGAGGTAAAATTTAGAGATGTTGGTGTTCTTACTGCTGTGATGCAGATTCAATTTTTTTGGCATGGTGCCAACTCATAGGGTTGAGATACAGGTCTGTGTACTTTGGACATCATCTAGTAGTATTAAAGCAGTTTGAATTATATTGGTTTAAAGATGCTGTGACATAAGTTGTATCAGCTGCTCTCTACAATGTGTTCTGCAGAACCTTATTTGTGCTGAGCATATTTCACTATTAGGTTCGTGCATTCTATTACATCTGGAAACTGGATGATGATGATGATGTTTCTGTGTGTTTTGGCACTGTTGTATTTAGAGAAACCACTATTATATCTAGAGAAACCTCCAGTAGAGATTAAAGAGAAATACATCTATGTGTTTTCCAATTGGATGAGCCAATCTATAGAAAAGCTAACTAACTATACCTTTCCTTTTACATTAGGACAGATTACAGATGTTTTTGAGAGTTTTGAATATCCTTGGAGCTTTGACCATACTTTATTGGTATTGTCAGGTCTGCTGAATGTGTGTCAGTTGATGCCAGTGATAAGAGAGATGATGTTTAATAGGAGGATTGCATCTATTCTAACTCCTGAGACTTATGTTCCATCTTCTCAAGCCTCAGCAACAGGCATGGTTATGGTTGCTGTCTGCCCCAAATGGGGGAAGGCAACTAAAACAGCTCCAACTCCTACACAGAGCAAGGCAGTGAAGGCTATAATAGCTACATTACCCACTACCCCACCCCAACTACTGCTTCTCCAGCCTCAAAGATTGACAAGGCAGCTCCAGCTCCTACACAGAGCGAAGCCGCCAAGGCCGTTACCTCCCTGACCGCAGACACTGTTGCTTCTCCAGCCTCATAGACCGACAACGCAGCTATTGCACCCCCCAACACTGTGCACTGCTACTGCTACTGCTGTAACCACAACAGCCACTGTAATTATGCCAATGTTGGTGACAGTCATTTAGACTCTGGAAATACATCAAGAGATTGTGAGCCCATATCGGCATCAGTTGCCAGTTGTAAGAAAGTCACAAGAAAGACTACTCATGCTACAGATGATGGCAAAGGGCCAACACCAACCCAAGGGTCAGTGTCATCAGCACAAGGAGGAGAGGAAATGACTCAATCCTTTTCTCCAAGTGAGCTGAGAGATATGTGAAAAGATTTTAGTCATCATGAAGGAGAGAATGTTGTAACCTGGTTGCTCTGATGCTGGGATAACGGAGCTGAGAGTATGGAACTAGAAGGTGGGGAATCCAGGCAGTTGGGATCTCTGTCAAGGGATTCCACCCTTGATAGGGCAATTTCAAGAGAGAACATCTCCACCACCCTCTGGATCCGACTCCTGACAGCTATGAAAGATTGTATATGTAAACCAGGGAAATGGAATACTATGGAGAGAAGTATCCAGTTCCTGAGAGAAATAGCTGTGCGGGAGATCATCTATTTTGAGCCAAACAGCCAAGAGGGGACAGACCCAGACAGAATCAATCGTACACGACCTTTGTGGCGCAGGTTTGTATGAAGCGCACCACCTGCATATGCTAAAGTCATTCACAGCAATGATCTGGTCAGCTGGAGGCAGACAAAGCATTTCTGATGTGATTAAGCAGCTTTGGGACTTTGAGGACAGCCTTGCTGGCTCTCTACAGGCTTGTGTCTCGACCATGGAGAATCTGTGTGAAAAATCTGATGACCAGTTTGAAAAGCTGTTGCAGGAAATCAAAGAACTCAGAGAAGACAGGTTCCATTCACCACTTGCACATTTCAGCTATTAGGAGAAGGCATTTCCAATCTCAAGAGAGAGGACAGAGGCAGCCCAAAAAAGAGGTTCACTGAGGTTCTTCCTCTGTGAGCAGGGAGAAAACATGAGAAGGTGGCATAGAAGGCCTACCTCAGAACTTCAGGAATGAGTACATCAGTTAAAAGGAAAAATGCAAGGGCGAAAAATCATGGACTCCACACAATCCAATATGAATTCAAGAGAAGCCATTTATTACAGAGACAAACCTCCTTATATATGCCGTTATTTCCTGATCACGCGTCCACACTCCAAGCATGCATTAGCTGATTGGATATTGTCCATGTTCACGGGCTGTCCACGCGCCCGAGTCTCACTGCTAATAGGTCTGTTGATTTACACCACGTTGGGGCCTTGTTATTTCAGAGTTGCTTCTCTCCCATGGCAGGTCCTGTTCACAGCCTTGAAATTCCTGGCTGGTTCAGTAACAAATCTCCATCTAACAGCAACCCCTCCACAACTCAGCCTCAAGAAAATCCCTCAAATCTCCCACAGAAAAACTCCTAGGAATATGGCTGATCCAATTTACAAAAGGAGCAGAAGAGATTCTGATCCTCTTGAAGGAACCTCTAATTTGTACACAGAGACTGTGCATAACACACATTAGAGGGGTCCTGCGTCCAGCCAGGCCGAGGAAAGGAACAACAGAGTTTATTGGACTGTGCAGATACAATGGCCTGGTACAACACGCCTCAAGGAGTACAAACCTTTGGTGGACACTGGTGCTCAGTGCACGATAATCCCCTCAAACTATAAAGGAACACAATCCATCAGTATTTCTGGAGTGACTGGGGGATCCCAGGAACTGACTGTTGTAGAGGCTGAAATGAGCCTAACTGGAAAAAACTGGCAAAAGCATCCCATTGTGACTGTCTCACATGCTCCATGCATCCTTGGAATAGACTGCCTCAGGAGAGGGTATTTTAAGGACCCAAAAGGGTATCAGTATGCATTTGGCATAGCAGCCATAGACACTGAGAATATGAAACAGCTGTCGACTTTGCCTGGTCTCTCAGAGGACCTTTCTGTTGTAGGACTGCTGATGGTTGACGACCAACAGGTGCCAATTGCTACCATGACGGTGCATCACCGGCAATATCGCACAAATAGAGACTCTTTGATTCCTATCCAGAAGCTGATCCGTCAACTGGAAAGCCAGGGTGTGATCAGTAAGACTCGCTCACCTTTTAATAGCCCAATTTGGCCAGTGCGTAAGTCTAGTGACAAGTGGAGACTAACTGTAGACTATCGTGGCCTGAATGAAGTTATGCTCAAGTGGAAGAGAAGAGTATATAGATCATGGAAGGAGGGGCTGACCACTTGGGGAGAATATAAGGCTGTTGTCAGAGGGTGTAGGGAGGCAACTAGGAAAACTAAGGCCTCCTTAGAATTAAACCTTGTGAGAGGGGTCAAGGACAACGGGAAGAGCTTTTTCAAATACGTGGCAGATAAAACTAACACCAGAACCAATGTAGGTAAACTGATGAATGAGGTGGGTGCCCTGGTGACAGAAGATACAGAGAAGGCACAGTTACTGAATGCCTTCTTTGTCTCTGTCTACTCTGCCAGAGGCTGTCCTGAGGAGCCCCGTACTGCTGAGGCCCCAGAGGAAGTCAGGACAATGGAGGAGTTTGCCTCGTTTGATGAGGACTGGGTTAGGGAGCAGTTATGCAATCTGGACATCCATAAATCCATGGGTCCGGATGGGATGCATCCGTGGGTGCTGAGGGAGCTGGCTGAGGTCATTGCTGGACCGCTCTCCATCATCTTTGCTAGGTCTTGGGTAACAGGAGAGGTGCCTGAGGACTGCAGGAAAGCAGATGTCACTCCAGTGTTCAAAAAGGGCAAGAAGGAGGACCTGGGTAACTATAGACCAGTCAACCTCACCTCCATCCCTGGGAAACTGATGGAACTACTTATCCTTGGTATCATCTCAAAGCATATCAGAGATAATAGGGTCATTAGGGGCAGTCAACATGGCTTCAGCAAAGGGAAGTTGTGCTTGACCAACCTCATTGACTTTTATGAGGACCTAACAAGATGGATGGATGATGGCAGAGAGGTGGACGTGGTCTACCTTGACTGGAATAAGGCATTTGACACAGTCTCCCACAGTATCCTCACAGCTAAATTGAGGGAGTGCAGTCTGGATGATCGGGTAGTGAGGTGGACTGTGAAGTGGCTGAAGGGAAGAAGCCAGAGAGTCATGGTCAATGGGGTGGAGTCTAGTTGGAGGCCTGTATCTAGTGAAGTGCCTCAGGGGTCAGTACTGGGGCCTGTATTATTCAATATATTCATCAACGATTTGGAGGAGGGAATAGAGTGTACTATCAGCAAGTTTGCTGATGACACCAAGCTGGGAGGAGTCACTGACACACCAGAAGGCCGCACCGCCATCCAGCGAGACCTGGACAGGCTGGAGAGTTGGGCAGGGAAAAATTTAATGAAATATAACAAGAGCAAGTCTTGCATCTGGGTAGGAACAACCCAACTACATTCCATGTAGTTACCAATGATTTAACTTCTTTATCTCCATTGCTGAATTTATCCCATAATTTCTGCCCTATATCGTCCCAAAGTTCAAGTTTAAGTTTTGAGTCACTAAAGCTCATAACAGTCTTTTCAGATTTTAGTTGCTTCAGTGTAGTAATCATCAGTTTCCAGGAGGTTACAAGGCCGAGAATATCTTTTTCACTGCGACTAATTGCCTTCCACAACACAGTTCCCACTTTTTCCCAAATCTCTGTTTGAAAAGCTCCTAACTGATCAGCAGGAAACCCATTGCCTCTGCACCAGATTAATAGTCTTTTGAGGTTACTCTCCTCATACTTCACCCCTCTCTTAGAATATGCGAGAGGAGCCGCAGTATTTCTTCTTCTTCTTTAAAAATATTCTGCCCCATCTCCTCTCGCCCCCAGCTGTTCACCTCTTTGGGTGTCTGTTGCAATGATATCAGATCCTTTATCCCTCCTCTGTTGCTTCTGTAGCGATCAATCAGGAGTCACGCTGCCTGCAGACTGCGTCCCGGTCACAGTCCGGCCGCGCCGTTCCAGCTGGGGCTCTCTCCCCGCAGTGGTCATCCCCCTTCCGTAAATTCTCCTTATGGATCATGTTGGGGTCACCACTTGCGAGGGCGAAAAATCATGGACTCCACACAATCCAATATGAATTCAAGCGAAGCCATTTATTACAGAAACAAGCCTCCTTATATATGCAGTTATTTCCTGATCACGCGTCCACACTCCAAGCATGCATTAGTTGATTGGATATTGTCCATATTCACGAGCTGTCCATGCGCCCAAGTCACTGCTAATAGGTCTGTTGATTTACATCTTCTTGAGGCCCTGTTATTGTAGAACTGCCTCACTCCCACAGCAGGTCTTGTTTTCAGCTTTCGAGCTGACCTTGAAATTCCTTTGAGCCTGGTTAGTTCAGAAATAATTCTCCATCTAATAGAAACCCATCCACACAACAACCTCAAGAAAATCCCTCACATCTCTCACAGGTAATTGCTCCATAATACCATACACCATACTAACAGTATTCAGTAAGTACCTTTCAGGTCAATGAAGAATGAACTTCAACAAAACTGAAGAAAGCCCAGCAATCATGAAACCAGAGCTGTCTTCAACAACTGGCATCCAGCCACCTCCTCAGGGTTGACACCTTTGACCTGCAAACCACAGGCATGAACTACATCAGATACACAAGCTATGAGTTCCAGATGTAGCATGCCACAATGCAACACTCCAACATGGCACTCCATCTTTCTTGCCCCAGGAGACCATCTTGACAGACAGAATACAAAGTCACAGACTAAGTGGACTTAATGAACATTTTAGAGGGATGAGATGATGCTGTGGACTAAGGGAATAATATCTATGTGCACATATATATATAAAGTTGTAGTAATTAACTGAAATGTATTGGTAAGTCTAAGACCTGAGCATGACAGAAAAGGTATAGAATAAGGGGTGGAATATACTGAATCTCTCGCTGCCAGGAGTGTGACAGTCTGGGGCACTCTCGGTTCTCTCTGGACCACACGATTTGGTGCTATTGTGTTTAGGGAGTGAGCTGCTGTCCGGGACAGGGGGAGGTTTTGGCGCAGACTGTGGTCGGGAGGAGGCGAGCTGCAGCCACATGGTGAGAGATTGTGTTGTGTATCCATCGCTTTGTGTGTTCTTTCACTATTGTCATTGTTATTGTTGTGGGTTTTGTTTTGCTTTGTTTTGTTTTGTTTTCTCTGTTCCGTTAAACTGTCCTCATCCCATCCCACAAGTTTTGCCTTTTGTTTCCTGATTCTCCTCCTCATCCTACCAGGGCAGGGAAGGGGTGAGTAAGTGGCACATGGTTTTAGTTGCTGGCTGGGGGTGGAACTGGGGCTAAACTGCGACACTGCAAATTTTGTTTACCTGGACTTTAATAAAGCTTTTAACACTTTCCCACAGCATTCTCCTGGAGAAACTGTCTGGTCATGGCTTGGATGGGCATATTCTTCTCTGGATAAAAATCTGGTTGGATGGCTGGGCCCAATGAGTTGTGGTAAATGGAGTTAAATCCAGTTGGTGGCCAGTCACAAGTGGTAATCCCCAGGGCTCAATATTGGGGCCAGTTCTGTTTAATATCTTTATCAGTGATCTGGATGAGGGGATTGAGTGCACTCTAAGTAAGTTTGCAGACGCCACCAAGTTGGGTGGTGTCACATACATACCTTGACTCAGATTCGCTGATCCCCTTGGTTGGAATATACTCAATACCTGAAGTCCATAAACAAAGGCTTTTATTTTGTGGCTCAGCTCACATGGCAAATAATTTGCTAATAGAAAGATTTACAATGCTTGTGGGGTTTATACTTTACATGACTTATTACTTATTAAAAATAAAAGCAAAAGAATAAAGAGAGAGGGAGAAAAAGAGATATCACCACTCTCAGATCCCACAATGTGTATGATGG
Source organism: Patagioenas fasciata (assembly GCF_037038585.1). Classification (NCBI taxonomy): domain Eukaryota; kingdom Metazoa; phylum Chordata; class Aves; order Columbiformes; family Columbidae; genus Patagioenas; species Patagioenas fasciata. The sequence continues at coordinate 18,962,663 of NC_092559.1, forward strand.
GTGAAATAGTCCTCTGGTTCTCAGATTCCACTATGAGAATGATGGGCAAAGTAGTCCTCCAGTGGTGGGTGCGCTGCCAGTGCTTGTATATGTCAAGTTCTTGCTTCCGGATTGCTTGCTTACATAATCCTTGATCTTCTGCACAGATGCCACTGTGGGTGTTGGTCGCAAAAAGTGGAAGGGTCAGTACTGTTGAGGGTGCACTTGGTCTCTTCATCCAGGTCACTGATGAACAAGTGGAACAGGACTGGACCCATTGCTATCATGGAGACGTGGTGGGACAGCTCACATGACTGGAATGTTGTCATGAAGGGCTATGTACTTTTCAGGAAAGACAGGCCAGCAAGGCGAGGTGGAGGAGTTGCACTTTATGTGAGAGAGCAACTTGAATGTCTTGAACTCTGCCTGAGGGGGGTTGACGAGTGAGTTGAATCCCTATGGGTAAAAATTAAGGGACAAGCTAATAAGGGTGATACTGTTGTGGGTGTTTACTACAAGCCACCTGATCAGGAAGAGGAAGTTTTCTACAGACAGCTGGAAGTAGCCTCACAAACACATGCCCTGGTTCTCATGTGTCCTGGTTTTGTTAAAAACAAGTTTCTCTTTTAGTGAATTTGCCTGTCAGCTAAAGCTTTCATATCAGCTGCATTTTCCTGGAAAACCAGATACATTTTTGGTAGACATAGCAATGGAATGCGAGGTTATTGATAAAGAACAGATTCACATCTCACGAGAGGGGCAATGAGAAACAGGTGACCAAGAAACTGACCAATGGAGTATAACATTCCATTCACGTGAATACTTCATATAAAAGTGGGAGATCACAAGGATCTCATCCCTTTTTCCTTATGGCCGGCATTAGGAGAGGACCTTGCTAGTCGTCCCTGCGAACTGAGGCCTAGTGACAGACTGAATCCAGTTCCGGTTGGCTGCAGAGTCCAATCCAGGAATTCAGGTGCCAAAGCAGTTGCTGGGACTCTCAAGATTGGTTTTGTGTAATTTGTACTATTTTTCTCTATTTTTATTAGTAGCATTAGTAAAACATTTTTAATTTTTCCAACTCTCTTCTCTCTGTCCTTTTTTCCCCTCCCAATCACCTGTACTTAGTGGGAAGGGGGGAGAGAGAGGGGCTGAAGGGAGAAGGGGGGGAGAGGGGGTTAACAATACATCTGCCACGGTTTTATTGCCACCCCGCAATCAAAACCTCAACATCATGGGAGACTTCAATCACCCTGACATCTGCTGGGTAGGCAACACAGCTAAGCATGCCCAGTCCAGGAGTTTCCTACAGATCCTGGTGGGATCAAACTCTGGCTGCCTGGGGGCAAGACCACCACCAGCAAGAAAGAAGATCAAGGGATTCCTGTCTCCTCCCCTTCCCTGACTGAAGAAGGCAGGTCAAGGGAAAGGGGTGAAGAGAAACAAGTCCACACTAAGGTTGGCAGGAGAAACATCCCCCTACCCAACCCACCTTCCCAGGTGCCTCTGTCCAACAGGCAAGAGGCTCAGGATGTGGAACGCAGCAACTTCAGGAACTAGGAGAAATGGCAGCAAGTTCCTGTCTGGTGCAGAATGAGGAGGGTTCCTACTGTGACCACCCCATCCTCCCAGGTTCTCTTGTAAAACAGGTATGAGGCCTTGTAAGTGGAACCAAACAACAACATCGAGGGAGTCAGTTCCACTGAGTTGGACGTGCTGCAGAGAATAAGTCACCCTGCATCCTCCATCAAAACAGCTCCCACAAAGAAAAAAAGGCAGGTTGTGGTTGTAGGAGACTCCCTTCTAAAGGGAACAAAAGGCTGTATATGCAGGCCAGACCCACTTCTTAGGGAAGTCTGATGCCTCCCTGGGGCCAGGGTTAAAGATGTTAGAAGGAAACTTCCTGTCCTGGTTAGGACCTCAGACTACTACCCACTAATAATTTTTCAGGTGGGCAATAATGAAAGTGAAAAGGGAAAGCTAAAGATGATCAAGAGAGACTTCAGGGCCTTGGGACAACTGGTCAAGGGATCAGGAGCACAAGTAGTGTTCTCCTCTATCCCCACAGCTGCATTGTATGATGAGGAAAGATGCAGGAAGACCCAGCAGATCAATACCTGGCTGCAGGACTGGTGTCACTGGCAGAATTTTGGGATTTTTGATCATGAATCAGCTTACATGGCACCTGGCCTGCTAGCAACAAATGGGATGCACCTGTCTCAAAAGCAGAAAAGGATCTTGGGGCAGGAGTTAGAAGGACTTATTGAGAGGACTGTAAACAAGATTTGAAGGGGGAGGAAACCAGGTGTGGCAGAGGCACACCCAAGGGTGACATGCCGGTATCTGAGGGTAGTACTAGCGAGGCCCTTCAGTGTGCCAACCCAGTGGAATCAATGACTCAGCTGAAGTGCATCAATACAAATGCATGCAGCATGAGCAACAAACAGAAGGAGCTGGAAGCCCTTGGGAGTCAGAAAAACTGTGATATAATTGCCATCACATGTGGAGAGTCTCTGGCTGTGTGCTGTGAACAAGCCAGGGCTTGATGCGGCTGTGCTACACGGAAGGATTTCCCTGAGACACCAGAGACAAAAGGAAAGTAAACAGAAGCTGCTCTGCCCTCGACCCAGGCTGCAGGAGGGGCGTTGCCGCTACGCATGAACAGTCTGTGAGCAGTGCCCTGCAGCCAATCGCCATAGTGGGGGGGGATGAGTGACTGTGAGTGTAACCAATTGTAGCCTGCACTTGCCGCATGGCCTTTTGGTATAGAGTATATAAGGCTTGGAAAAACGTGGTCTCGGGGACATTGATATTCAGTGTTGTTTAAGAGTTCATTAAAGAGTACGGATGGTAAATTCACATTGAATTAGACTCCTTACTCTCGCCCGGCCCGCCCGTTCGATCAAAGAGCTTATGCCGGCGTCTGGATTCGTCGAATTTACTACCACTACAAATGGTAGCAGAGGATGGTTCGTTAGCAAAGCATAACGCTCCGGATCTACATATGGTAGCAGAAGGATGGATCGTTAGCAAAGCATAACGCTCCGGATCGAAATTACTGCGGTAAGCAGCGTTCATAAAAAACGGAGCCAAGCCGGGGTGTGGGATAGTGTGCTTAGTCCGATATCAAAAGACGGGCACCTGTCGAGCTGGCCACTCGCATCCTACGTTAAGACCGCGCTGATAAGATAATGGATATTGAAACAGCCGCGGCACTGCTGACGACTATTCTCTCTAAGAGAGGTATTGAATCGTCACAGGAAAAGCTAATCACATTGATTTTTTTAGCTCAGAAGTGGGGACACTTTGGAGAAGTTCCACTTTTGTTTTCCCCAACGGAATGGAGATCAGTGGGGGACACTATGTGGGACAAAACTATCAGAGAGGAAGAAGAGAAAGAAATTAAAGCTGTGAGAGAATTGTGGAAAACCGTATTAGAATCATTAGAAGTTATGAAATCGGAACAGCGTGCCGCCCTAAGAGCCGCGGAGGCGCTTGTCCCAGAACAAACCTGGACTGATAAAACTTGTCCAAAAGAAAAGAGGGGCCTGTGGGCTACTCTGTGGGGTCTGCCTGCCGTTCGGGGTGGTCGCGGGGTCCCGGCTCAGCCAATACTTTCACAATCCGATCTGCAACGCGGATTAGAAACTGCGCGGCTCGTAAACAAAGAACCGGAAGTTTCCCCCTCCGAGTCTCTGGGGCAATGTGCCAAGAAGGCGGAAGTGCAACTGGTCGACTGTCCGGATGTGGGAGGCCCTGAGTGCCGCCCTCCTCCTACCGCTCCGCCTCTGCCCTGCCCCGAGCCGGACGCCCCCCCTCCCTCCGAGAAAAACGTGGGGGCCCGGCCCGGCCCGGCCGCGGCGCCGTCGCCGGGGCCGGGGCCGCCTCAAACTTTGCCTCCGCAAGCACCCGCGGAAGTTTTTTGTGAGCCTCCTCCTACATCATTGGGCTCACCCCAAGCAGTAGAGCAGTTACTGCAAGTTATTACCAACAAGCTTGAACAACTTAAGAGTGTCAAATGTAGAGAAAAATAAGGAACAAATTGAGTTTCAAAAACCGGCTTGCCCTTCACAAACAATGCAATCAAAGGTGCCTATAGATTCTACTGACCAACCACAGCTCCGACGTGGCAGATGGTCAGGGGTCATCAAAGATGCCATCCTAGAAGGTGATTGGTCTCCAGCAAAATTAGCCCTACCGGTAATTCAAAATATGAACACTCAGACAACGGTATGGGAACCACACAATTGGAAAATTTTGCAGCAAGCAAAACAAACAACCACAAGCTATGGTATACGTTCAGCAGCTACCGGACACAAAGAACATCTCCGAACCTGTATCACAATCAGTGACCAACCGTGAACCAGGCTTCTTTCACCTCAACAAGCCAAGCACCGCAGGAAGCCTCGGAGTTGATGTGGAGACAGCAGTAGATATAACATTGACCAATACTGCAATTCATAGAATACCAACTAATGCTAAAGGACCTTTATTTCGACAAGATAGTCTCATTGGAGGCCTATTGATTGGCCGTTCTTCTGCTAGTATCAAAGGTCTTATAGTAATACCAGGTATAATTGATGCAGATTTCACAGGAACTGTTCAAATCCTGGCCTACACTCTGCATCCGCCAATTTTTATTCCTTCTGGGAGTAGAATAGCTCAGGTAGTAGCACTGGAAAACTGCCTACCAATGCTTCCAGGAGTTCCTCCAGCATCCTCAACACAAAGGCATGATAAAGGATTTGGATCGACAGGTCCTGCAGTTTGCTTCACCTCATCAATGACTCAGCGTCCCATGTTACGTGTGCAACTATTTCAGTCTGATTCTACTGTTGTTGTAGAGGTAAATGCAATGCTTGATACTGGAGCTGATGTCTCCATCATTAGTCAATTCAAATGGCCACGAAATTGGAAACTTCAAAAATCAATCTCTTCCACTGTAGCTGGAGTAGGGGGTCAAACTACTCCAAATATAAGTGTTGATCCCATTTCGATTAGTTTCCCTGAAGGTCAATGTGTTACCCTTAGGGTGTATGTAATGGAATTGCCAAGCAGCCTTGAGGCGCTTATTGGCCGTGATGTCTTGGGGCAACTTGGTGCTGTGTTAACTACTTTGCCTTTTCCTTAGTGGTCACTGGAAAGCAGTTGCCCAACCTTCCATTGACCTGGTTAACAGATAGCCCAGTTTGGGTTGACCAGTGGCCATTAACAGAAGAGTGACTGCAAAAGGCACGTGAATTAGTAGAAGAGCAATTAGTTGCAGGCCATATCAAGCCTTCTACTAGTCCATGGAATACCCCAATTTTTGTAATACCAAAAAAGAGTGGAAAGTGGCGATTATTACATGACTTGCGAAAGGTAAATGATCAAATGCAAGCCATGGGTGCTTTACAGCCTGGATTACCATCACCTGTAATGTTACCAGAAAATTGGCATATTCTAATTATAGATTTAAAGGATTGTTTCTTTACCATTCCTTTTCATGAACAAGATACACAGCGTTTTGCATTTACACTGCCTTCAGTAAACAAAGCGGAACCAGCTAAAAGGTATGAGTGGGTAGTGCTACCGCAAGGTATGAAAAATTCTCCTACACTGTGCCAAATGTATGTTGCATGGGCACTTCAACCTATTCGTGCATCATGGAAACAAACAATTATTTATCATTATATGGATGATATTCTGTTCTGTCAACAAGCTGAGTTCACAGAAAGTTCCATAGTCCAAATTACGATCAAACTCAAAGAAAAGGGGTTGGTCATAGCTCCAGAGAAAGTTCAGAAGTCTGCACCTTGGAAATACCTTGGTTGGTCCATTTGTGATGCACAGATTCGTCCACAAAAAATTGAATTACATACTGATTTACAAACATTAAATGATGTCCAAAAATTGTTAGGGGACATACAATGGATTAGAAATTGCGTCGGCATTACTAACAATGATATAGCACCTCTTACTTCGCTTCTAAAAGGAGGTGATCCAGCTAAGAAAATAAGCTTAGAGTCCGTGCATCTCAAATGTCTTTCTGATATTATACAAAAAGTACAGACAAATTGGTCTAGCCGAAGACTTTCTGATCGACCAATTTCCCTCCTTATTAGCAATCTAGAACATCCGTGTGCAATCATCTGCCAGTGGCAAAACAAAAACGGGGAATTCCCCATAGATGTTGCTACAGATTCTTCCTTTTGTGCCACTGTCAGATTGAAAACAGAAAATGATTTGCGATTATTAGAGTGGATTTTTCTCAGTGTCCAACCAAAATTCAGTATTCAAACGAGACCAGAAGCAATTGGAGAATTGATTCGAAAAGGAAGATCTCGAATATTAGAAATTAGCGGTCAGGAACCAGATGACATCAGTATTCCGATAAATGGAGCCGATTTAGAATGGTGGCTGAGACATTCGATGCCTATACAGAATGCATTATTAGGATTTATAGGCAAGGTACATTCACGACAACCAAAAGGTAAACTATGGCAATTCCTTAGAACAAATCAGTGGTTAGAGAGAAGCAAAGTAAAAGCAAAACCTGTTGAAGGCCTTACAGTATATACAGATGCAGGAAAACGAAGACACCAGGCAGCATGTGTCTGGCAAGAGAATAGTCAATGGAAACAGCATTTAATTGAAGGTTCAAAAGAGGATTCATTGCAGACTTTAGAGCTCACGGCAGTAATATGGGCCTTAAATAATTGGCTGAAATCTGCTTTAAATGTTGTCACAGATTCTTTGTATGTAGCAGGTGTAATACCCAGAATGGAAAATGCCCTGTTAAGACAATCGAATAATCCTCGATTAGGAAAATTGTTTGTACAATTGAGAGCTATTTTAAATCAAAGAAAAGAACCCTGTTGTGTGATTCACATCCGCAGTCATCAATGGAATCTTGGTCTAGGTGAAGGAAATCAAATTGCAGATAGTTTAGTAAGTTCAGTACAGCACATGCCTCCAACAGATAAATTCCAACAAGCGAGACAAAGTCATGAGAGCTTTCATCAGAATGCCAGAGGTCTCCAAAGACAATTTGATTTAACTTTAAATGAAGCAAGAAGTATTGTACAGGCATGTCCTCAGTGTGGAAGCCAGATGTTAGGTATAGGAATCGGTGTCAATCCTCGAGGTTTAAAAGCCTTAGAAGTATGGCAAATGGATGTGACACATGTGCCAGAATTCGGAAAACTTAAATATGTGCATGTCACAATCGATACTTTTCCAAAAATGATATGGGCTACTGCTTTACCAGGAGAAAAAGCACTACATGTATGTAAACATCTTACAGCTTGTTTTGCTGTAATGGGTGTCCCAGAAAAGATTAAGACAGACAATGGCCCTGCCTATGTTAGCCAGAAAGTTAGAACTTTTCTAATGAAATGGGGAGTGAAACACGTTACAGGTATACCTCATTCCCCAACAGGCCAAGGAATCATCGAGAGAGCACATCAAATGATTAAAGGGTATTTGAGCAAACAGAAGCAGGAAGAGTTAGATTGTCAACAGCGTTTAGCAAAGGTGTTGTTTACCTTGAATTATTTATGTCTAACTGGAGACCATGAGGAGCCTCCTGTGATCATTCATCATTATCAGATCAGACTAGGAAGGAAAAACACTTTACCGGAATTCATGGTGAGATATCGTGATCCCACCACTGGATTGTGGAAGGGACCAGTACCTGTTATTTTTAATGGTAGAGGGTATATGTGTCTCTCCACAGATCAAGGTCCATTGTGGGTTCCAAGCCGAGCAGTAAAGCCGGAGTTGAAACAAACTCAACCAAGTCAACTCCCTGCAGCAGAACCCTCGGAGGTCACAGAGTGAGGTGTAACCTTTGCATTGATTTAGCTGTGACATGTATGCGTACTATAGTTATATAAGTAGATCTTTAAACACCACTACCTCTTGAGTAAGTTTATCAACACCCAGCACATCGTTTGTTATAAGTTGAGTATCTTTAAACCAAAGTTCTTGGAATTTGTTTAATCAATCCATTGCGATATTTAAACGGCAATGGAATACCTCAGGTTTATTGCAAAGTGCACTGTTTACGTTGATTGTTGTTGTTATTTATATGTTATGTATAAGTTGTTTTTTATCACATATCAAAAAAGGATTAGAACACACAGCTAATCAATCCTGGCTTGTCCAAAAAGAAAAAAAAAAGGAGGAATTGTGGAGAGTCTCTGGCTGTGTGCTGTGAACAAGCCAGGGCTTGATGCGGCTGTGCTACACGGAAGGATTTCCCTGAGACACCAGAGACAAAAGGAAAGTAAACAGAAGCTGCTCTGCCCTCGACCCAGGCTGCAGGAGGGGCGTTGCCGCTACGCATGAACAGTCTGTGAGCAGTGCCCTGCAGCCAATCGCCATAGTGGGGGGGGATGAGTGACTGTGAGTGTAACCAATTGTAGCCTGCACTTGCCGCATGGCCTTTTGGTATAGAGTATATAAGGCTTGGAAAAACGTGGTCTCGGGGACATTGATATTCAGTGTTGTTTAAGAGTTCATTAAAGAGTACGGATGGTAAATTCACATTGAATTAGACTCCTTACTCTCGCCCGGCCCGCCCGTTCGATCAAAGAGCTTATGCCGGCGTCTGGATTCGTCGAATTTACTACCACTACAATCACAGAAACATGGTGGGATGATTCTCATAATTGGAGCGCTGCAATGGATGGCTATAAACTCTTCAGAAGGGATAGGCAAGGAAGGAGAGGAGGTGGGGTAGCGATGTATGTTAGGGAGGTTTTTGATTGTCTGGAACTTGAGGAGGGTGGTGATAGGGTTGAGTGTCTGTGGGTGAGAATCAAGGGGAAGGGCAACAAGGCAGACATCCTGGTGGGGGTCTGTTACAGATCACTCAGCCAGGATGTAGAGGCAGATGAAATATTTTGCAGGCAGCATGGAGGACAACTTCCTAACACAGCTGGTTAGTGAGCCTACCAGGGAAGGAGTCCCACTGGATCTGATGTTTGTAAATAGAGAAGGACTCATGGGCAACGTGTCGGTTGGAGGTCGCCTTGGGTATAGTGATCATGAAATGATTGAGTTTACTATCCTTGGAGAAGTTAGAAGGGTGGTCAGCAGAACTGCTACTTTGGACTTCCAAAGGGCAGACTTTGATGTGTTCAGAAGGCTGGTTGGCAGAGTCCCTTGGGAGATAGTCCTGAAGGACAAAGGAGTCCAGAAAGGCTGGTCTCTCTTCAAGAAGGTAATCTTATGCGGCAATGAGGAACGACGCACACGGAGATGCAGACAAAGACACACACACAGGCAGAGGTTGTGTTCAGGAGGGAGCACAGAGCCAGGCAGAACAGAGAGAGCTGAGTCAGGCTAAGGCCCTCTTTATTAATCATCCACAATTTATAGGTTTACAGATATGGGCCTGGACTAAGAAGTTAGACAGGATGTTTTTTCAATAATTGTTATTCCAAACATACCACACTCGTGTTGCGTCTGTTTTCAGTCACGTTCCCACAAATTCACAGACCAGGCCCAACATCATTCACACGTCACATATACTTGGGGGTGGTTTTCCTGCCTGAGATACCATTCTCAAGAGCCTGGGCTATCACTCCTTACAATTATGAAAAACATACTTCAGTACAACTCGTCCAAGGCCCTTTATATTTTGACTAATTCCTGTGATTTATTCATGTTAGTATTATTTCTTTTTTGACCGTCTGGATGGTCATGTTAGTATCCATCTTCCTTTATCACACGTCTTGCTATTCCCACAATCTCAGAGGTGCAGGAGCAGGTTGTCCCTGTGTGCCAGAAGGCAAGCCGGCAGGGAAGAAGGCCAGCCTGACTGAATAGACAGCTGCAACTGGAACTTAGGAAGAAAAAGAATATTTATAACCTTTGGAAGGAGGGGCAGGCCACTCAAGAAGAATACAAGAATTCTGTGAGGTTATGCAGGGAGAAAATCAGAAGGGCCAAAGCCCAACTAGAGCTGAGCCTGGCTAGGACTGTGAAAGGCAAGAAGAAATGTTTCTATAAATACATTAGCAACAGGAGGAGGGCTAAGGAAAATCTCCATCCCCTGATAGATGCAGAGGGAAACATAGTGACAGAGGATGAGGGAAAGGCTGAGGTACTAAATGCCTTCTTCGCCTCAGTCTTTAATAGTCAGAACAGTTGTGCTCCAGGTACTCAGCCCCCTGAGCCAGAAGACAGGGATGGGGAGCAGAATGAAGCCCAAATAATCAAAGGGGAAATGGTTAGCGACCTGCTACACAACTTGGACACTCACAAGTCTATGGGGCCAGATGGGATACACCCAAGGGTGCTGAGGGAGCTGGCGGAGGTGATCACTGAGCCACTTTCCATTATCTATAAGCTAACTTTCAGCTATCTATCTATCTTGGCTAACTGGGGAGGTCCCAGTTGACTGGAAGTTGGCTAATGTGACATCCATCTACAAGAAGGACTGGAAGGAGGATCCAGGGAACTAAGACCTGTCAATCTAACCTTGGTGCCGGGCAAGGTAATGGAGTGAATGATCTTAAGTAACATCACACAGCACTTAGAAGAGAAACATTTGATCAGGCCCAGTCAACATGGGTTTATGAAAGGCAGGTCCTGTTTGACCAACTTGATCTCCTTCTGTGACAAGGTGATCCAACTAGTAGATGAGGGAAAGGCTGTGGATCACAGAATCACAGAATGATAGGGATTGGAAGGGACCTCAAAAGATCATCTAGTCCAATCCCCCTGCCACAGCAGGAACACCTAGATGAGGTTGCACAGGAAGGTGTCCAGGCGGGTTTTGAATGTCTCCAGAGAAGGAGACTCCACAACCTCCCTGGGCAGCCTGTTCCAGTTCTCTGTCACCCTCACTGAGAAGAAGTTTCTTCTCAAATTTAAATGGAACCTCCTGTGTTCCAGTTTATACCCATTGCCCCTTATCTTATCATTGGTTGTCACAGAGAAGAGCCTGGCTCCATCCTCGTGACACTCACCCTTTAGATATCTGTAAACATTAATGAGGTCACCCCTCAGTCTCCTCCAAGCTAGAGAGACCCAGCTCCCTCAGCCTTTCCTCATAAGGGAGATGCTCCACTCCCTTAATCATCTTTGTGGCTCTGCACTGGACTCTCTCCAGCAGTTCCCTGTCCTTCTTGAACTGAGGAGTCCAGAAATAGACACAATATTCCAGATGTGGTCTCACCAGGGCAGAGTAGAGGGGAAGGAGAACCTCTCTGGACCTACTAGCCACCCCCCTCTAATACATCCCAGGATGCCATTGGTCTTCTTGGCCACAAGGGCACAGTGCTGGCTCATGGTTATCCTGCTGTCTACCAGAGCCCCCAGGTCCCTTTCCCCTAAGCTGCTCTCTTAACAGGTCAGTCCCCAGCTTATACCCGAACCTGGGGTTGTTCCTGCTCAGATTCAATACTCTACACTTTCCCTTGCTATATTTCATTAAATTTTTCCCCGCTCAACTCTCCAGCCTGTTATGTACTTAGACTTCATTAAAGCCTTTGACACCGTATCCCACAGCATTCTCCTGGAGAAGCTGGCAGCTCATGGCCTGGATGGGAGTACTCGGTGATGGATAAAGAACTGGCTGGAGGGCCAGGCCCAAAGAGTCGTGGTGAACTGAACCAAATTCAGTCGGCCACAAGTGGTGTTCCCCAGGGCTCAGTATTGGAGCCAGTTCTGTTTAATCTCTTTATCAATGATCTGGATGAGGGGATTGAGCGCACCCTCAGTAAGTTTGCAGATGACACCAAACTGGGTAGCAGTGTTGATCTGCTGGAGGGTAGGAAGGCCATACAGAGGGATCTGGACCAGCTGGATTGTTGGGCTGAAGCCAATTGTATATAGTTCAACAAGGCCAAAGGCTGGGTCCTGCACTTGAGTCATAACAACCCCAGGCAGCACTACAGGCTCAGGGAAGAGTGGCTGGAAAGCTGCCTGGCAGAAAAGGATCTGGGGGTGTTGATTGACAGCCGGCTGAATGTGAGCTAGCAGTGTGCCCAGGTGGCCAAAAAGGCCAACAGCATCCCGGCTTGTATCAGGAATAGTGTGGCCAGCAGAACTAGAGAAGCGATTGTGCCACTATACTCAGCAATGCTGAGGCCCTACCTTGAGTATTGTGTTCTCTTTTGGGCCCCTCATCATAAGAAGGACATTGAGGTACTAGAGAGAGTGCAGAGGAGGGCGAAGAAGCTGGTGAGGGGCCTGGAGCATAGGTGATATGAGGAGCAGTTGAGGGAACTGGGGCTGTTTAACCTTGAGAAAAGGAGGCTGAGGGGAGACCTTGTCGCTGTCTACAACTACCTGAAAGGAAGTTGTAGTATGGAGGGTGTTAGTCTCTTCTCCCAAGTAGCAAGTGATAGGATAAGAGGAAATGGCCTCAAGTTGCACTGGAGGAGGTTTTATTGGATATTAGGAAAAAATTCTTCACGGAAAGGGTTGTGAAGCATTGGAACAGGCTGCCCAGGGAAGTGGTGGAGTCACCATCCCTGGAGGTGTTTAAATGGCATATAGATGAGGTTTTTAGGGACATGGTTTAGTGCTAGAGTTAGGTTATGGTTGGACTCAGTGATCCTGAGGGTCTCTTCCAACATAAATGATTCTGTGATTCTATGATTCTATGATCATTGGTGACAACCTTTTGACACAGATGGTGGAGGAGGCAACGAGGAGAGGTGTGCTGCTGGACCTTGTCCTGACAAACCAAGAAGAAATGGTTGGAGATGTCACGGTTGGGGGCAGCCTCAGCTGCAGCAATGATGAGATGGTGGAGTTCAGGATCCTGCGTGGATGTCAAGGTTTAAGGCACTGGCAACAATAAACCATGGCAGACACTCTCTGTTACCTCCTCACCCTCCATCCACCCTCTCCTTTAGATCGGAAAGATAATAAGGAAGATAAGAAGGAAGGAAGAGAGATTTAGACTTCAAGTTGGAAGGTTTTAAAGGGTTTTAGTAATGCTACTAATAAATAGAAAATATATACAAAATATACAAAACCAGTCTTGAATGCTTGATATGGAGTTGGCGTCACTCCTGCAGTGGTTGAGCTGGGTGGGTGTAGCTGATGTGGCTCCAGCAGCTGTAGGGCAGGCACCCGGAAGTCATGGGTGGAACTTCACAGCAAACTGGAAACTGGATTTCAGGGATGCAGGTCCTGAGGCCTTCCAGATTGCAGGCAGACAGACAGGGTGCTCTTCAGATGCCGACCATGGTCGAAGAGCACTAGACCCTTGTGATCACTCTCTTATATAGGGGTATGACGATTATGGGATGGAATACTCAGTTGGTCAGTTTTAGTCACCTGTTCCGTCTGCCCCTCCTTCCAAATATGTCCTGTTAGCAGTTAACCTTGGTTACCATAGTAATATATCTAAACACGAGCTTTTTCAGCATTCCATTGGTCCTCTTATCAGCACCAAGCACAGTATCCAAGAAAAATATGCAGGCACTTAGAAGGCACTTAGCTGAGAGGAAATTCACTAAAAGAGAACTGGTCTTGCTTTTAACAAAACCAGGATGGTGGAGGAAGCAGTAAAATAAGTAGGACTAAAACCTTGGACTTCAGCAGGGCGAACTTTGGTGTCTTCAAGGTTCTACTTGGAAGAATACCATGGGATAGGGCTATAGAAGGTCAGGGGGTACAAGAAAGCTGGCTAAATAGTCAAACATTGCTTCCTCCAAGGCCAATACTGATGCATCCCTATACGGAAAAATCAAGTAAAGGGAGTAAAAAGCCAGCATGGATGAGTAAGGAACTCCAGTCAAAATTCAGGTGGAAGAAGGATGTTTATGACATGTGGAGAAAGGGACAGACCACCTGGGAGGAAGACAAAGAAGATGTTAGAGTATGCAGGGATGCAGTGAGGAAGGCCAAGCTCCACTTGGAAGCAAATCTGACCAGGGAGGTCAAAGACAACAAGAAGGGCTTCTTCAAGTATATCAGCAGCAAAAGGAAGGTTAGAGAAAATGTAGGTCTGCAGCTGAATGAGGAGGATGTACTGGTGATGGATAATACAGAGAAGGCAAAGTTACTGAATGCCTCCTTCGCTTCCTTCTTTACTGCTAAAACTGGCCCTCAGGTATTCCAGACCCTAGAGACAGAAGAGCAAGTCAGGCAAAAGGAAGACTTTTCCTTGATTGAGGAAGAACAGGTTAGAGATTGTCTACACAAACTGGACATCCCCAAATCCATGGGCCCCGATTGGTTGCACCCATGAGTGCTGAGAGAGTTGGCAGATGTTACTGCAAAGCCACTTTTCATCATCTTTGAAAGGTCTTGGAGAACAGGAGAGGTGCCTGAGGACTGTAGGAAAGCCAATGTCACTCCAGTCTTCAAAAACAGCAAGAAGGATGACTGAGAAAACTACAGGCCAGTCAGCCTCACGTCCATCCCTGGAAAGGTGATGGAACAGCTCATTCTGGATGTCATCTCCAAGCTCGTGGAGGAAAAGAAGGTTATCAGGAGTAGTCAGTATGGGTTCACCAAAGGGAAATCATGTTTGACCAACCTGATAGCCTGTGAAATGGATCACGAACTGGCTGGATGGCAGAGCTCAGAGGGTTGTGATCAGTGGTGGACTCTATACTTGCCCTTGTTATATTTCATTAAATTTTTCCTTGCCCAACTCTCCAGCCTGTACAGGTCTCCCTGGATAGCAGCACAGTCTTCTGGCATGTCAGCCACTCCTCCCAGTTTGGTGTCATTGGCAAACTTGCTGACAGTGTACTCTATTCCCTCATCCAAGTCATTGACAAATATATTGAATAGTACTGGTCCCGGTACTGACCCTTGAGGCACTCCACTAGATACAGTCCTCCAACTAGACTCTGTCCCACAGACCACGACTCTCTGGCTTCTTTCCTTCAGCTAGTTCACAGTCCACCTCAGTACCTGATTGTCCAGACCACACTTCCTCAGTTTAGCAGCAAGGATGCTGTGGAAGACTGTGTCAAATGCTTTACTAAAATCAAGGTAGACCACATCCACAGCTTTGCCATCATCTATCCACCTCGTTATGTCCTCATAAAAGGCTATGAGTTTGGTTAAGCATGACTTGCCCTTGGTGTAGCCATGCTGACTGCCCCTAATGACACTCTTATCCTTGATATGCCTTGAGATGGCACCAAGGATAAGTTGTTCCATTGCCTTCCCAAGGATGGAGGTGAGGCTGACTGGTCTGTAGTTTCCTGGGTCCTCCTTCTTGCCCTTTTTGAAGACTGGAGTGACATTTGCTTTCCTCCAGTCTTCAAGCACCTCTCCTGTCTCCCATGACTTAGCAAAGATGACGGAGAGTGGCCTAGCAATAACTTCAGCCAGCTCCCTCAGTATCCACTGGTGCATCCCATCCGGACCCATGGATTTATGGATATCCAGATTGCTTAATTGCTCCCTAACCCAGTCCTCATCAATCAAGGTAGACTCCTCCATTGTCCTGCCTTCCTCTGGGGCCTCAGGGGTACGGGGCTCCTCAGGACAGCCTCTGGCAGAGTAGACAGAGACAAAGAAGGCATTCAGTAACTCTGCCTTCTCTGTATCTTCTGTCACCAGGGCAACCACTCCATTCATCAGTGGGCCTACATTGCCTCTGGTGTTAGTTTTATCTGCCACGTATTTGAAAAAGATCTTTCTGCTGTCCTTGACCCCTCTCACAAGGTTTAATTCTAAGGAGGCCTCAGTTTTCCTAGTTGCCTCCCTACATCCTCTGACAACAGCCTTATATTCTTCCCAAGTGGCCAGCCCCTCCTTCCATGATCTGTAAACTCTCCTCTTTCACTTGAGCTTGCCCAACAGTTCCCTGTTTAACCATGCAGGTCTTCTGGCTCCCTTCCTTGACTTCCTATGTGTCGGGATGCTCTGCTCTTGAGCTTGGAAGAAGCAGCCCCTGATTGCTAGCCCACTATCTTGGGCCCCTTTACCTTCAAGTACCCTTGCCCACAGGATTTCCCCTAGCAATTGTTTTAAAAGGCCAAAGTTGGCCCTGCTGAAATCCAGGGTTGCAATTCTGCTTGGTATTCTGTTCCTGCCACACAAGATCCTGAACTCCATCATCTCATGCTTGCTGCAACCAAGGCAGCCCTCAACCTTTACTGCTTCAACCAGACCCTCCTTGTTAGTGAGGATGAGATCCAGCAGTGCTCCTCTCCTAGTGTGCTCATCCACCATTTGCATCAGGAAGTTATCGTCAATGCACTGGAGGAACTTCCTGCGCTGTGGATGTCTGGCTGAGTAGTCCTTCCAGCAAACAGCAGGGTAGTTAAAATCCCCCACAACAACCATGGCCTGTGACTGTGGGGCTGCTCCCAGCTGCCTGTAGAAGGCCTTGTCAATTTCTTCACCCTGATCTGGTGGCCTATAATAGACACCCACAACAGTATCACCCCTGCCAGCCTGCCCCTTAATTCTCACCCACGGACTCTCAACTTGCTCCTCATCTGCCCCTGGACAGTACTCAATACATTGTAGTTGCTCTCTCACGTAAAGAGCAACTCTACCACCTTGCCTGGCTGTCCTGTCTTTCCTGGGGAGGACATAACCATCCATGACCATATTCCAGTCATGTGAGCTGTCCCACCATGTCCCTGTGATTGCCACCAGATCATAATCTCCTGCCCGAACACAGGTTTCTAACTCCTCCTACTTATTTCCCATGCTGTGTGTATTGGTGCACAGGCATTTCAGGGAGTGAGCTGAGTACACCGATTTCACCCAAGGGGAGTGGGAGGCCTCCCGGTCTTTATCAATACTAGAGTGCTGCCCCACTGGTGCAAGCCCAGCTACAACCCCATCCTCCTTCGAATCTAGTTTAAAGCTCTCCAAATGAGCCCTGTTAATTCCTTTCCCAGCATCCTTTTGCCCCTGTGAGATAAACCTATCCCACGTATCACTGTCTGGACTGGTGTCTTATAAAACCAGCCATTATCAAAGAATCCAAAGCCTTGCCTGTAGCACCAGTCTTGTAGCAAATAATTTATGGACTGAATTTTTCTATTCCATCGCATGTCATCACCCAAAAATGGAAGGAGGAAAGAGAAAAATCACTTGTGCCCCAGACGCTTTCACCAACCTTCCCAAGGTCTTGAAATCTTTCTTCATTCCCCTCAGACTACGGGATGCAGCTTCCTCCCCACCTGTCTGGAAGATCAGCAGTGGTTAGTAGTCTGGTGGGTGCATCAGGTTGGGGAGTGTCCTGGTGATATCCCCGATTCGGGCACCAGGTAGACGACAGACTTCCCTATGATGAGGGTCAACTACGCATATTGGGCCCTCTGTTCCTCTCAGAAGGGAATCGCCTACTACAATTACCCTTCTTTCTTTCTTATCAGAGGCAATCTTGAGGCGTGGAGTCAACCACCTCTTCCTATGTGACCTCGTAGGCAGGCCTTGCACCACATCCTCACATACCTCTTCTTCAAGATCCAGGGCCCTATTACAGAGGGGCACCTGGGGAAGCAAAGCAGGTAGGGAGGGGGGTTGCCTGCGGCGCCTAACTGGAACTAGCTTCCAACCCTCCTCATCTTTTTGGTCCCCTGCCTCTGCCCAAGAGCAACAGGGCAGGGGCTGTCTTGGGTCTTCCCCCCTCTGCCCGACAGGGCATGGGTCCATCACCTTTTGGGGGGTATCTCTCTGGGACCTTTCTGACTAGAATGCCAGGGATTTACTCCACCAGTCGATCTCCTTTTCACACTCCCTGATGGTCCTCAGTGTGTTAAACCTCCTCCTTAAGTTTCACCACCATGCTGAGCAGATCTTCTACCTGCTCACACCTCACGTAGGTGGAATGCTGGCCTCTCTCCCCCAGCAGCAGCAGGCTCTGGCACTCCCTGCGGCTGAACACCTGTAGAGACACGGTTTGGGGCAGACCCTCTGTATGGGTTGCCACAGTCTTTTTGTGACAAGCTCTCTGTCTGGAAGAGACCATGATCAGCAGTAGTCTGGGACACTGGCAATAGGTGAGATGGTCTAACAAGCAAGGAGGGACAAAACCTCTGTACCCCGCTGCACGAGCTACCACACCCACTGCTACAGCACATTGTGGGTGGTACTCACACGCTTCACACGCTCGTCACCCCTCCCAGTACCTGGTGGACAGTGACGGGTCACTGCCCTCTCTGAGGCTTTTTCAAGGCGAGGGGTGGGGGTGTGATCGCCATCACCGTGGTAATGCCCACGCCATGTCAGCCGCTCTTGCAAGAGTTGCCAGGTGCTTCTGGGTTGCAAAATCAAAACCCAAAAACCAAAAATCTCCCTGTACCACGGGATCTGCCGACATGGCTCCAGCTGAGTTGGCTCCAATCAGCCGACATCGGGGACTGAGTGCTAGTTTTGAGTTTCAACCGATTTTAAATCTCTGGCTGTCACCGTGGTAACACCCACGCCACATCAGCCGCTCTCACAAGGGCTGCCAGATGCTTCCAGGTCGCAAAATCAAAACCTAAAAACTGAAAAAACCCCTGTACCACGGGATCTGCCAACGTAGCTCCGGCTGATCTGTCTCTGATCAGCTGACCTCAGGGACTGAGTCTGTAATCTGTTTGTTCTTTCCACTCTCCCTTTATCTTAAGGGATAGTAGGGGACGTGAAATATTCCTTTGCCTTTTGCCAATTCCTGAACCACCCTGACAGTGAAGTGGATACCGTTATCTGATTGGATGGATTGGGGTTTTGGCAGATAACTAAACCATAGCTTCAAGCCTTTCACTGTGTTATCCCCAGTTACTCTCACAGTGGCTGCAGCTTGGGTAACTCCTGACACCACTTCCACCCCAACAAGAACGTACTGCTTCCCATCTGTCACCATTTATTGCAAGGCAACAATAAACCCTGGACGATGCTCTCTGTAAACTCCCCGCCCTCCCCACTCAGAAGGGTAATAGGAGGAAAAGGGAGAGAGACTTATGAGCTGGAAAAGTTTAAAAAGATTTACTAATGCTACTAATAAATAGAGAAAATAATACAAAATAATCAAAACCAATCTTGAATTCCCCGGTGTAGTGCAGCAGCGGCCCATGGCAGAGCTGGTGTTGCTCCAGCAGCTGCAGGGCAGGCACCCAGAAGTCCTGGGCCGGACTCCACAGTAAACCGGAACTGGATTCAGGGATGTAGGGCCTGGAATTAGGCCTCGGATCACAAGCAGAACTGGCAGGGTCCTCTTCAGAGGGCTTCAGTAAGGCTTTTGACACTGACTCTCACAACCTACTCATAGGCAAGCTCAAGAAGTGTGGATTGGATGAATGCATGGTGATATGGTGTTGTGTATTGATGAGGATCATGGTTGATAACATTGTGGTGAAACCAGTTCAGCCAGGAGATGACACATTCAGAGCAAGGGGAACTGTGATCTACATATCAACGAGGAGCTAACGAGCCACAGATCAGGCTAGCTGACCGCCCAGAGATGGAGGATGTGCTAGAGGGCACATAGCCCCATCTCCTGATATGCCCAGCTCTGCAAACAAAGGGGAAAAGTTGAGACCCTTTTAACGTGGCCCAGGACTTGTCCAGACTTGTCCCTCTTTCGCAATCACCACTTCCCCCCCTCCCCACCCCCCCCACCCCCCCCCCCCCCCGACTTTCCTCTACTCTGGGAGCTATAAAAAGCTCATCTAAAACATCACAGGTAGGGCCTACCAGTCTCACCGAAGGGAATACCAGCTTGGCCTCACCAAGAGAATACCAGCACCCTGAGGACCCTCACTCTGAACCAGACATAGGAGGATGTTGCGCTCCTGACCCCAGCATCCTCGCCATGGAACATCGAGGCTACACAACATCGTACAAGTCCTGTCATCCACGCTGTGGGGCTGTAAGAGACTGGATCCCTCTCTTTCTTTCTTTCTTTCTTTCTTTCTTTCTTTCTTTCTTTCGCTCCTTTTTTCTATACCCCCATTTCTTTGTCTCTCCTTCAGTATATATATTACTCTCTTTCTCTCTCCTTTATACCTTAGTTTTCCTTCCCTCTCTACCACTCTCTTTCTCCCTTTCCCTTTTGAACATATAAGGATAACACCATCTTTAAGCTCTGCTGTTGATTTCTGGTTAAATTTCATATTATAGCTACTGATGGTTGCCAATATATCGCTCGTAGTAGGATTTTTGCTGTTAATGTGTTGATAAGTTCTGTTATACTTTTGCCAAGTCACCATTCACTGTAACCAATATTCCAACAAGTACTTTTAGTAAAACTCACAATTGAATTGGACCCTGGAGGTGATTGTCTGTCATTCACTTCACATAACTGCACAGAATTAACCCAGAGTTAACTCACACCTGGTCTCATCTCTTGAGTCAGGGCGCGTGTCACGTCTAGAGTTAACTCATCCCTCATCCCATCTGTTGGGGCGGGACAGATGGATCATGAACTGGTTGGATGGCAGAGCTCAGAGGGTTGTGATCAATGGCGCAGAGCCTGGTTGGAGGCCTCTAGTTAGTGAGGTTCCCCAGGGGTCAGTGTTAGGTCCAGTCCTATTCAACCTTTTCATCAGTGACCTGGATGAAAAGACTGAGTGCACCCTCAACAAGTTTGCTGATGAAAAAAACTGGGAGGAAGGGTTGACACACCAGAAGGCTGTGCTGCCATTCAGCGAGACCTGGACAGACTGGAGGACTGGGCAGGGAAGAACCTAATGAAATTCACCAAGGGCAAGTGTAGGGTCCTGCACCTGGGGAGGAATAACCCCAGGCATCAGTGTAGGTTAGGGGTGCACCTGCTGGAAAACAACACTGCAGATAAGAACAACAACAGGTTGACCATGAGTCAACAATGTGCCCTTGTGGCCAAGAAGGCAAATGGTATCCTGGGGTGCATTAAAAAGAGTGTGACCATCAGGTCAGGGAGATAATCCTACCCCTCTACTCTGCCTTATTTAGGCTACAGGGAAGGAGACTCCACAACCTCCCTGGGCAGCCTGTTCCAGTGCTCTGTAACCCTCACTGAGAAGAAGATTCTTCTCAAATTTAAGTGGAACCTCTTGTGTTCCATCTTGATCCCATTACTCCTTGTCCTATCATTGTTTGCCACTGAGAAGAGCCTGGCTCCATCCTCATGGCACTCACCCTTTATATATTTATAAACATTATTAAGGTCACCCCTCAGTCTCCTCTTCTCCAAACTAAAGAGACCCAGCTCCCTCAGCCTTTCTTCATAAGTACTACCTCTATGCAACCCACAGCTTCAATTTCCAAACCACCAATCTGTTTGGTGTTGCCACTCATATGACTTAGCCAGGTCTCATCAGTTTGGTCACCTGCTTTTTTATTTTAAAAAGTTTTCTTTTTCCAAGGGGCAGCTTTCTACAGATCACAACACACCTGAAATTCCCAAATGAAGCTCTGGTAACTGCTGCGAAACTCAAAAACTGCTCCACTTGGTACCTTTACAGTCCCACATGTTTCAGAACTGGGAAAAACAGCACTGTCACCACACAAGACAAAACCAGAAAGCTAGATGCTTATGCCACAGCTGAATTTGAAAGTTTAATTCAGCAGAGAAGAGGAACCAGGAAGAAAAGATGGAAAGTTAAGGAAGGCAATAAAAAAAGAAGCCCTACAGCAGTAGTACAAGAGATTTCTTTGCTGCTGCTGAGACTGCAAGCACTGGAGATGGGTTCATCAAATAATCACCTGTTGTCCTGGTTACGTTAAAAAAAAAGTTTCTCTTTTAGTGAATGCCCTGGTTTTGTTAAAAAACAAGTTTCTCTTTTAGTGAATTTGCCTGTCCGCTAAAGCCTTCATATTAGCTGCATTTTCCTGGAGAACCAGATACATGTTTTGGTAAACATAGCCATGGAATGCAAAGTTATTGATAAGCACGGATGGACATCTCGCGAAAGGGGCAATGAGAAAGAGGTGACCAAGAAACTGACCAACTGAGTATAACATTCCATTCACGTGAATACTTCATATAAAAGTGGGAGATCACGAGGATCTCGTCCCTTTTCCCTTTTCCTTTTTCCCATCTGCTTATGGCCGACATTAGGAGAGGACCTTGCTAGTCGTCCCTGTGAACTGAGGCCTAGTGAGAGGCTGAATCCAGCTCCAGGTTGGCTACAGAGTGTAATCCAGGACTTTGGGTGCTGGTTCTGCAGTTGCTGAGACTTTCAAGATTGGTTTTGTATATTTTGTATTATTTTCTCTATTCTTATTAGTAGCATTAGTAAAACATTTTTAATTTTTCCAACTCTCTTCTCTCTGTCCTTCTTTCCCTCCCAATCGCCTGTCCTTAGTGGGAAGGGGGGAGAGGGAGGGGCAAAAGGGGGAAGTTGGGGGGGGAGAGGAGGTTAACAATACCTCTGCCAGGGTTTTATTGTCACCCCACAATCTTAACCCTCGACAGTGAATTTGGCCTGTCAGCTAAAGCCTTCATATTAGCTGCATTTTCCTGGAGAACCAGATACATGTTTTGGTAAACATAGCAATGGAATGCAAGGTTGTTGATAAGGACAGATTCACATCTCACGAGAGGGGCAACGAGAAACAGGTGACCAAGAAACCAACCGAGTATAACATTCCATTCACGTGAATACTTCATATAAAAGTGGGAGATCACAAGGATCTCGTCCCTTTTGCTTATGGCCGACATTAGGAGAGGACCTTGTGAATCGTCCCTCCGAATTGAGGCCTAGTGAGAGACTGAATCCAGCTCCGGTTGGCTGCAGGGTCCAATCCAGGACTTTGGGTGCCGGCTCTGCAGTTGCTGAGACTTTCAAGATTGGTTTTGTATATTTTATATTATTTTCTCTATTCTTATTAATAGCATTAGTAAAACATTTTTAATTTTTCCAACTCTCTTCTCTCTGTCCTTAGTGGGAAGGGGGGAGAGGGAGGGGTTGAAGGGGGAAGGGGGGGAGAGGGGGTTAACAATACGTCTGCCACAGTTTTATTGTCACCCCGCAATCAGAACCCTCGACACCTGTAAAATGTGTATTTTTCATAAAAGATGCTGAACCTGACAGCTGGAAATGGACACTTCTCAGGAAGGGCCTAAGATGAGAAAGCACTCTCCACCCCCAGGAGAATCAGACAAGACCACACACTCAGTGGACACGGAGGCTTTGGGTGACTTCTTATGATGCGGAGTCACTCCCTGTGAACCAATATAGGAAGCTCCCATCTTCTCATTTTTCTTCACTGACTATTTTGAACATAGTAATGATGAGGGAAGAGGCAGTGTGCAAAGGCTGGGCCATAGAAAATGCTGACACAGAAGTCTGCCTCTTTCTCCCTCTAGGTACTGCTCATCCCTTTGACTGCCAGCTCTGAAGGCAGGGATCACACTGATAAGTAAGCAAGCTGCTACACAGAGAGAGTTCCTTCCATAAATGTAGGAAACAATGACATTGTCTGAATGTTGCCCTGTGAGACTGTCACCCTGGTGTAACTAGATATCCTGCTTCAACAGCCAGTTTGGCTTCATTTTCTGCCAGTAGCCTTGTTGCTGAGGGCTCACCTGAGAGCATCTATAATTGCATACTTTTTTCTTGTCTCTCTCTTGGGGGCATAAAACCAGAATTATTATCTCAGTTTCAGTCCTGAAATAGTGATGGCACAAAGCACCCTTAAGGGAGTACCTCAGGCAGGGAAGTCACCAGTGGTTGAGCTGGCACCATTGCCCCACAAACCAGCCATAACTATACCTGGCTGCTCAGAGGGAGGGCTGTTCCAGACAGCACTGCCACCACAAGGTTTCATGTGCAAAAAGGGGCCCACTGGCATGGGCTGCCATACCTGCTGGTGCAGGTGGACAAGGCTGATAACAGGTTGGTAAAAGTGATCACAAACTCCAGCACCTCCCCTGCCAGGAACACAGGCCCACGGTCCATCTTGGCCAACACCTCAGTCATGGCTTGGACAGCTCTGCTTGCACACCTGCCAAAAAAAAACCCAACAGTGGGCATGGAGAGAGGACTGAGTGCTGTGACAGTAGGGGAATGGCAACATCCAGGCGGGGCACATGCGCTCTCTTTAGGGCTCTGCTTGGCAGCACTCAGTCTGATGCCCTGGAGATTGTGGGCTGCGGCAGGTGTTGGGGCTGGCAGGGCAGGAGGAGAGGTGCAGACAGGTTTCCACAGAGGTGGCTGGTGCGCCCTGGGAGGGTGTTACAGCACAAATCCAGAATGTCTGGGTGATGTTTGGACAGGTTTTAATTCTGCTGCCAATTTGAAGGGAAAAAAATGCCCTCTGGCCCTGGCAGGGCTTTTAGTGTTGCAGAACACAAAGACTTTCTCCTGGTTATTTTGCAGCCTTGGGAAAGCTGTTAATAGCCAGCAATTGGACATCGAGCATCTTCTCCTCTTGGCCTGTGCCATGTGGGGAGAAGCTGTCAGGGGAAGTTTGCTATTGAGACAGCAAAAGAGCTCGAGCAGTGACTATAAATCTCAAACCTCTCCTGCTGTGTGCTCCTGGAATAAATGCTTTTTTAAATCCCTCCGTCTGATACCTAAAATCAGCAATTAGTAATAAAATAAGTCTATACAAATAAGGGTTGTAGATTTTACTAAGTTAATAAGAATAAGGTTCACAGATGTTAGGTGTTAGGCATCAAGTCACAAGAATGGTATTTGTTAAGATAAGCAGGGGAAGGTTAGGAGACAATGCCCTTGCTCTCAGAAGATAAGGTGGTGACACCAGTGCAAGCAGGTTACAAGCCAAATAACAAAGGCATGTAATACATATGCAAAGGATTTCCAAGAAATGTAATGAATATGTATGATCTGGATGGATATAACCTGTGCCTGGAACTTCTTCTGCCCCCCTCCCCGAGGATGGATCCCCTGGAGTTGGCGGCACGCCAATAAAGGATGCTTGCTTTTAAACCCACAAATTTTGGTTTTAGAAGTTTTTTTACGTGGCCGATTTGCAGTATCAATCATGTCCTTTCCAAGGAGCCAGGATGCCCTGCTGGCCTGTGCTGCAGCTGCTCTGCCTGGGTATCTTTTTTCTCTGATACTAGGTTTAAAGAAAATAATAAAAATATCATTTCCTTGAGACAGAGAGCAAGCATGCTGCCATAAACCTCGCCTCAGCAGTGTAAAGCCGGGGCTGTCTCAGCTAGGAGAAGAACACTTGCAGCAGATGTAGCTTGAAGATAGCAGCAGGCCCTGATTCAGGGCGGTCATGCAGGACAAGCAGGTTCTCTTTATGCCCTGGACCTCTGCAGGCAAAATGTCCTTAAACAGTCAAACATGAAGGTGAGTACATAGGAACAGAGAGCAGTCTGCAGTTGTGTCCTATGACTGCATCCCAGAAAATATCATCCCAAGAGGGCTTCGGAGACCTTAAAAGTTGGTGAATAAAGTGAATGTCTGGTTATCACACAGCCAAAAAGGTAAGAGTGGGTTGTTTTTGCTGGGGAAGTGTGTGTAGGAGCAGGGCTTGTTGTGGAAGAGTCTCTCCCCTTTGATGCCCCCATCCCCATTAAACTAGGGCTACATGTCCTGAGGTAATAGTACTCACTGCCCACTGCCTGGCCTTTGCATCCTGTGAGCTGCTGGAGCAGAACAGGCTGTGGGCTCCCAGCTGGGGTGGCTTTCTCCTCTCAGTGATATAGCATTAGTGCTCACGGGTAGCTCAGGGATGTTCCCCACCACAGGAGCTCATGTGCCCACCTGGCACTGTGGAGCCATCACTTGGGTCTTGCCTGTTTGTTTGCTCAGGGGAGTTCAGCAGCTACTTCTAATCTGGTAGCTGGTTTCTGTATGCTAATTGTCTCCAGATGGAAGATTTAACTTGGGGTGGTTCATTAGCAAAAGCCAGTCCCTTATGAGTGCTGACCTGGGACCTCAGCCTTGCTCCTCTTGCCTGGAGTGGTGCTGGCACACCCAGGTGTGGGTGTGCCCCTGTTTGAGTGTCTCTTGATTCTGAGGCCTTTGGGTGAGAAATTATCTGATGGGCAGTGCCTGGCTGCACAGCTGGTGTGAAAGCAGAGGTGAGTCTCTGGGATCCTGCCAGCTGCAGACAGCAGGCATCACTTCCTACAGGGCAAGGCTGCCCCGTGTGATCTTCTCCTGGGGATGTAGCACTGGGATGTGGCAGGGCTGTGTGTGGCAATGGAGACATGGAGGTGGAAGAGCAAGGCTCACATCCCCAGAGCAGTGTATGGCTTCTCCCAGCTTGTGCCTCCGTTCTGAGACTTACCTTAGCAGGATGTGCCCTACCAGGCATGGTGGTGGGGATACCGCAAAATTGGCAAATTGAAGAAACTTCTAAAACCAGGGTTTAAGGTTTAAAAAGCAAGCATTCCATTTAATGACTGACGTGCGTCACTCAGGCACTCTCACAGGATAGCTCTGTCTAGTGAGGGCCCCGAACAATTCCCTGACACAGGTTTTATCCACATGGAACATACATATTCATTACATTTCCAGGAAATCCTTTGCATATGCATTATATTCCTTTGTTATTCGGCTTGTAACCGCAAAACCAGTATGAACCGATCCTTATGCTGGTCTCACCACCTTATCTTCTGAGAACAAGGGCATTGTCTCCTAACCTTCTCCTGCTTACCTCAACAAATTCCATCCTTGTGACTTAACACCTAATAAGTGCTTAAAACCTAGCATCTGTGAAGCTTATTCTTATTAAACTTCATAAGTGCCTAAAATCTATGACCCTGTCGTGGTTTAACAAGCCAAAATTGGAAGGTCCCAACTTCCCTTAAGTCTGAAGCATGACGCTAATGGGATGGAATACTCTTATTGATCAGTCTGGATGTCAGTCAAGCTCTGCCCCATCTCTGCCCCTCTTCCTCGCTGTCTCACACCTGTAAGCAAGGCACTCAGAATGTCCTTGGCTCTCAGACCAGAGCAATTACAAACATTATCTCTGTGCTGGGGTGTTATCTGCTTGTTCTCAAACTGAGTTTAAATAATGAGCATTCTAGCTATGAAAAAGAAAGATTTCTAATTGCACGGAGAAAATTAACCCATTTTCAGTCAAACCAGCATAGACCCTTATTCTTATTAACTTATTTTATTACTAATTGCTGATTTTAGGTCCTTGTGTGTGTGTGTTGCTGCTTCTCAGTGGGGGTGGCTGGGAAAGCTCCCTGCATGAGCTGGGAGTCCTGCTCTTGGGTATTGGAGTGCTCTGTTTTCACACTGTGCCCTTGCAAGCAGCCCTGTGCTGCCTGAGCTGTGCCTACTCACGTCTTCTGATACACACTGCAGATGGATAGCAGGGGATGTCACCCCTCACACCCTGGGACATAGGTCACTTTTGTACATTTATACAAGAGGGGCAGCTGCAATGTGTGCCAGTCAGACCCTGCTGTGCAGTGATGCCAGCTTCTGTCATCTTTCATACCTCTCCTTCCCTTGCTTGCAGATACTTCAGGTGGTGGTACAAGAAGACCCACAAAGAGAAGAAATCTGCCTTCATTGACCTCTTATGTGCTGTTCCTCTAAAGCAAATTTACAGTCAGCCTCCATTTTGGGCACTGGGGTGATGCAGAAGGCAATGCCAGCATATGCTGGCTGGTAAGGGATTTATGTGGGGCCATCAAGGTGCTAGAGGGGGAGACTGGATCGAGTTACTTCTGGGGGGCAGGTGTGAGGGTGAAAAATCATGGACTCCACACAATCCAACGTGAATTCAAGAAAGGCCATTTATTACAGAAACAAGCCTCCTTATATATGCAGTTATTTCCTGATCACGCGTCCACGCTCCAAGCATGCATTAGCTGATTGGATATTGTCTATGTTCAAGAGTTGTCCACGCGCCCAAGTCTCACTGCTAATAGATGTGTTGACTGACGTCGTGTTTTCAGCTTTCCGACGTGGCCTTGAAATTCCTTAGGGCCTGACAAGTTTAATAACAAATCGCCATCTAATAGAAACCCATCCACACATTAACTTCAAGAAAATCCCTCAAATCTCCCACAATTCCCCCTTTTTGTTTTTGAACCAGCCAGGCCTTGTTTACAACACGCTGAATCATCTTTGAAATACACTGCAGCATACAATCACATGATTAACAACATAATTACAATTACATACAATGCAGTTGAGCATAATTTAACAAGATCAAACAACTACCCACCTATTCCCAAGCTTTTAAACCATTTGTCAAACCCTAATTCTACTATGACAATCTTAGTAACATGCTGTTTTAGTTTGTCTAAAGTACTATGAATAGATTCAGAAGGATCAGACAAGTTAATACAACACATTCCAATTCTTCACAACCATGATCTAGTGTTAAAAGTAAAAGATCTATAACTGTGTGATTTTGTAGAGTAGCATGCCTAATACCATCAACATCTACTATTAATTGAGTTAGTATCTCAGAAGTTAGATTAGCCTGTTTAAAAGACCAATAACTTAACTTTGATATGTCTCCTAAAGCTTTACCAGCTGCTAGACTAGGGAGAAGGAGTGCAGTAGATACTATGGTAGGAATGTCTCATAATTCTACCTCATTTTTGCATTGACTATCCAAGCGTAATATCGCCCTTTCGGCTCTCCTGCTGTTTGTTCAAATTGCCGTTCTCCACAGAAGGTACACCACCTGCTTGCTAATAGGCTTCTAGACCACCAGGTCTGTGAGCATCTATAACACTGAATTAGGATCCATGATTTACATCTGAAACAGTCCTCACAACTTATCTCCCTCCTGTCCATCGGCATCCGTTGAATCTTTGTTGAATTCACTTCAATCCTCGGCCTGTAATGACACAAGCATAACCTTTTCCCCAGGTTATCAATTGATGTGGCCTTTTCCATTGACCATTAACTAGTGATTTGACCATAACTAATGCAGGTTCTTTCTGATTTAGCATGTTTTTGGGTCATACTTGCAAAGTGTTTCATCACAGGGCAAATTTGGGCTGCACCACTTAGATATAAGTGATTCATCACATACAATGCTTTTGACAACTGGGTTTGTGGTGTTTTCCTTACTTCTCCCCCTTTTCGTTTAAAAAAAAATACAGTTCAGAATCAGATACGTGCGTTGGATCTTGACTACGTACTCAAAATCACAAATCAAATTTAGAGGTTCCTCCTTAAAAAGCTCTAAGTAATGTAAAGTTGTGCCAAGTTCTGCTAATTGGGTTGAACCTTCAATAATTTTTACAGAATGATGACAATTGTTATCTTCACGCCAGACCACTTCAGCTTTATGAAACTTCCCAGAACCATCAACAAAAACTGTGCAAGCATGTAGGATCAGACCAAATACAAGGATGGTCTGTGACCTGATGTTAAAGACTTGCACGTTCTGCAGTAATTTACATTTAGGCATGCCAAAAGCTGTGCTGTTAAGAAAATCAGCTAGTGCAATTTACAAGGACATAGACTGCAAAAATAAAAAAATCAAAATTAGATTTCACAAATGGTACATATATGACAAAAGGATCATGGCCTATTAAGACTTAAATTCATTCCCTGCATTTCTTGATCAGAGTAACAATTGGTATATCAGTGTGTTAGCAATATCATCATACTGTCTCACAATAGCCACAGGTTGTTTCTATGTTGTACCTATAAATAGACAGATCTGCAAGTCCAATCAAATGCAGTTACCTTGTAAGGTTGTCATAAATTTATTCCTCAAAGTTTCTAACTCCATTTTGGCTGTCATATTTATTGGATATTGTTTTCCCTTACCGGATCGAAGTCCTGTTTCAGTTCTATCAGTGTAGTATTTGATTTATCGAAACATTGGCTGTTAATACTAGTGGAAATACAGCATTCGAAATTTCCTTGGAGATTTCTCACTTGAAGCAAGCAGATCTGCACCGTCCAAGCAGCTTCTTGTAGGACATGCAACTAAACAGAATTCTCAGAAAACGTTATTTGAGCTTACAATTTACTTAACAAATCTTGACCCAAGAGAGGTATAGGGCTTTCCGGCAAATACAAGAATTCATATGGTACAACTTTGTTCCAAATTTAACATTCCATTGGTCTCAAAAAACGGCCTTTCTTTCATTCTCTCCCACGACCTCAAAAACTAGCACGGTGAATTTACTAAGAAGTCTCTTCCAACTAGTTACCACACAATAAGTCTATTAAAATAAAATTTTGGTTTAATTTCCCAGCTTCATTAGAACTATGGATCCACTGGCTTAATTTACATTTAAAATTTACAGATGTCAAAAAACAGTGTATTAAACATCAATCCATTATTCAATTTTCCTAGATCCAAATCAGTTCATATTCTAGCAACTTTTAAATGCAACTTCATACAATACCAAGTTCACATCCATCATAGCATTTAGGTGTTTTGGTTTTTTTGTTGTTTGTTTTATTTTGTTTTGTTTTTTTCAATGCGAATTAGAGTTTAACAACTTAAATTCTTTTCTGGTCTCAAAATTACTAGATAAAAATATAAGCAATTACTCTAATGCGTAAGGATGCATCCTAAGGGAGAGCAAGGTGGAATTTTAGCAGTGGAACCGGTTCCCATTTTGTAATTATCTCCCCAAACAAAATTATTTTGGTACCAAACATAAATATGCAAATTAAAATACTGAGCTCAGATATGAAAATCAAAGACCAAGTTCAAATATGCAGATAGATCACAGTTACACTTATTCGAGACAATATTTCAGTTTTTGCATAGTACCTTTGGACTGGTTACTGCTCAGCCAGGCAGAGGTACCGCTGGGTATCCCTGAAAAAACAGGTCAGTGCCTGCTGGAGCCCCATCGGCACCTGCCCCCCCGCCCCCGCAGCAAGCTGGACTGGGCAAGGCTTTTAATAGTGTCTCATCTGGGGTGCTACAACTGTTATCCCAAAACCAGGATTCTTTACATGATGTGCATACAAAAGAGCCAAATACAGCACATCGAGATGAGACACAGCCTATCACAGAGTTGCACAAGTCTGGATATTGGAATAAAGCTAGAATGCTAGAAAGAAAAGTAACAGCTACTACACACAAAATTTTACCATCACATTCACACAGTAAAGAACTAAATTACTCATGATCTTCTGTAATATCACAAAATGCACATTTTGAGTCCATGAATTCTCATGGACTATAAACTTACTGTACCATGTAACAGACAAAGACCTATTAAACTGTAATATGCTTAAACAGATACCTACAAAGAAAACAGGTTAATAAGGAAAGCATCTTGCAGACTTCAAGTTTTCTGACCTGTGCGTTGTCAGTTAATTCTCAGCTTGTTCAAGTTCAAACCGTTCTGCCTGTAAAACTGTCTGAAATGGTTTAATGATCTCTTGTAGAGATTTATTTTGTCCTGCTCTTCTCACCTTAAAAACAACATTAATTGCAACAAGGTGTTATACTTCAAGATTCTGTTCTCTGGACACTTTTCCCAATAATTTAACTTATACCACAGCCACCATTAATTACAATATTTCACAAGATCTTCCTTCCTCATATTTCCAAGTGCTTTCCTATGTTTTAAAACACCTCCCAATACCAATTTCTTAGGAACACGACTGAAAACAGTCATTCCTGACCCCATCTCGAAAGTAAAAACCATGAGAAGAGGGAGGGGGGGCGGGGAAAGCACAGGGCTGCTTGCAGCATGAGTGGGAAAAGTGGGGAGAAAGTTTTACGATGTACTTATACCACAAAGAAACAATTCTAACAACAATCAGTAAAACAATTAACTCACATTCCTGACAAACTGCTTGATTTTCAGAGAGGCAATACACAGAAGCACGTAATATGTACTGTAAAACTCGCAGATAACACCTTGATAGCAAACAGTAGCGTTCTCTATTGCTAATTTCAACACCAGCGCTTCCTTAGCTTCTAAGTTTTCAACTTGCTTATTGATGGCCTCTTGAAGATGGTCAATAAATTGCATGTAATTCTCATTGGGATCCTGATAACAGTTGTAAATTATTTGGCTGCTTTGTTGGTTTCAGGCACCTCTATCATAGCTTGATATGCAAGGTCTGTTGACTGCCTCAGGATTTCAGAAACTAATAGTGCCTGTAAATTGTGGTGTGTCAATTAGTGTCTGTTCCAAGAGTTGTGGAATACCCGCCCCTTTCAAGGAGTCCCCATCATTCCATCCTGAATGATCTATAGCAATTACATTGCATAGGTCAAATTTTGCTTGAGTCTTTCATGGTTTTTATCTGATCTCGGGGCAACATGTACACATACTGCTTTTCCTTTTAACGTTTCAAGAAAATGCTGCAAACCCTCATCTTCATCCAAGTCATCAAATAATGTGGACTTGAACAGTGCTGCAGAATCATTAGTAACAGAGGGGTTTGGAACAGTACACATTCTCACCAATACTTTCTAGCATCATAATTATTCGTATTACCTGAGTCCCCAGGAGCACCCCCTTTCCTGTCACAATCAGCATGACTGCATTGCCGACTGTTGGATTCACTCGCTATTAGCTGATCTAATTTGTCACACAGTTCTTTTGTGCATTTTTTATGCAGTGACTCCTGCTCTCTCATCGAAGTTGGAGGGTTACAAGGCAGTAAAGGCAGATACAAATTGGTAAAAGGACTGAGAGTACACTTGTTGACGACCTTAGCATTCTCAGCTTTCACAGGTTCTTTGGGCAAGTTGTCTGACTCCAGTCCTCTGGACTTGTTTTTCTCACCAGGGTTGAGCAATGGTACAGGAGGCCACCCGCTCGGCATTTTTCCTCCCCCCGCCCCAGACTGCTGAGCTATCGGGGGTGCCAAAGCTACAGCAGGGGATGGAATAGGGAGGGTATCAAAGACACGAACCGGGTAAACTTCATAGCGACTTTCAGGATACTTATCAGGCTGCAACGCTGCAAAAATTCTGGCAGCAGCAGACTGTTCAGCCTTAAGATCTTTTAAGGTGGTAATTATAAGCTTCCATGTAGTTGCTAATGATTTAGCTTCTTTATCTCCATTGCTGAATTTATCCCATAATTTCTGCCCTATATCGTCCCAAAGTTCAATTTAAGTTTTGAGTCACTAATGCTCATAACAGTCTTTTCAGGTTTTAATTGCTTCAGTGTAGTAATCATCAGTTTCCAGGAGGTTACAAGGCCGAGAATATCTTTTTCACTGCGACTAATTGCCTTCCACAACACAGTTCCCACTTTTTCCCAAGTCTCTGTTTGAAAAACTCCTAACAGATCAGCAGGAAACTCATTGCCTCTGCACCAGATTAATAGTCTTTTGAGGTTACTCTCCTCATACTTCACCCCTCTCTTAGAGAGAATATGGGGGGGAACCGCAGTATTTCTTCTTCTTTAAAAATATTCCACCCCATCTCCTCTCGCCCCCAGCTGTTCACCTCTTTGGGTGTCTGTTGCAACAATATCAGATCCTTTATCCCTCCTCTGTTGCTTCTGTAGCGATCAGTCAGGAGTCATGCAGCCCGCAGACTACTGTCTGCCGGTTGCTGAAATCTTAAGCTGTTTGTTGTAAAGTTCTGCTCATATTCCTCAAACTTGTATCTACTTAATGAAAACAAAAGAAGCTACAGACCATCATGGACACCTGCAAGATAAGGCCTGTTTTGCAGTTTTTGCTGGGAAGAAATAAGATTCATTCAGACAAAATAACACCTTCAAGGCTGACACGAAGCGGCTATGGACTAGAAACAACGTCTTCAGCTAAACAATACAAAAGCCTCTCTGAACTCCTTGAAAGGATCCAACAAGAAGCAAAAAGATCCCAGATTCAAATATTGCTATTGGAGTGAATCATGGTGTGAGGGGCAGGTAAATAGTCTGTAAGGGTATAATTACCCAGGGATTTCAATGCTTGTCTGGGACCTCTGCGAAGGCACCCAGCTCGAGCCAACCCTGCTGCTGTACTACTCCATTAAATTATTTATTTATGCAAACTTTGACGCCTGAGAGCTTGCTTCAAGTCACACTTTAAGTGATCTAAACACTGCTCTGTGGCAAACAGGACCCTACATCACTCATCCATGACACTACTAAGAAGAAAAGATTCTAATTGCATGGAAAATTACCTTAATTTCAGCTAACCCAGCACAATGGTCTTCACCATGGGCTGCAGGGGAATTTCTGCTCTGGCACCTGGGGCACCTCCCCCCCCTCCTTCTTCACTGACTGCAGGGTTGTTTTTCTCACATATTCTCACTCCTTTCTCCCAGCAGTTTTTACCCTTAAATGTTATCACAGAGGTGCTACCACCACTGCTGATCGACTCAGCTTTGGCCAGCAGAGGGTCCATCTTGGAGCTGGCTGGCACTGGCTGTGTCGAACATGAGGGAAGCTTCTGGTATCTTCTCACAGAAGCCACACCTACAGCCTCCTCACTAGTAAAACCTTGCCATGCAAACTCACTACACTCATTAGGAAAGAAAACAAACAGACATGTCAAACAAGGGCTCAATGCCCTTTGCATGGACTCCTCTAACGTGAACTCACTAATTCGTCACTTCATCAACTCACAAAGCTTCTAACTCACAAGTTCCTTAATCCCGAACTCACA
This sequence comes from Patagioenas fasciata, assembly GCF_037038585.1. NCBI lineage: Eukaryota > Metazoa > Chordata > Aves > Columbiformes > Columbidae > Patagioenas > Patagioenas fasciata. The sequence goes on from NC_092559.1 coordinate 18,997,012, forward strand.
TCTCCTAACTTTGGTGCCCATAAGCACCCCAGGCAGGCACCCATGTGTGCAGGGAGAGGCACAAAGGGCTTCAAGTGGGTGCTGCCTGGGGGCTGCAGGGCTGCCAGAGGAAGAGGCTGTCGGATGGGGCAGGGATTTTGGGGTAGCAAGCACACAGTGCCCTGGGCAAGTGTCAGGGCTTGTCCACCATTCTCTTCCTCTTGCAGGGTGCCCCTACCTGCCCTTCCCCAGTCTTCCTCTCTCTCCTTTCCTGCTGGGCTCTGGGGCTGCTCTCAGGCCTTCCAGCTCCTGAGGAGTGCATAGACCAGAACCTGTCCAGTGTATGCCCCAACTGGCTGAGGTGTCTGGTGGTTCAGCTTTTGATCAAAAGCCACCCCTCCACTCTCATCCTCATCCCCACATCCTCATTCTCACCACTGCACCCTCATCCTGCACCCTCACCCCTGAATCCTCAGGACTCGTTCTCAACCTCACCCTCCCCAAACGCTTGCTGTGGCTGTCACCAGTAGCATGAGTGAGTCCCCACCTCAGCGCTTCCCTTGAAAACCACTTCTCCAAACGGTCTATGAAGTTAAAGCCTCGAGAGCCCAGTGGGAGCAGGAGGATGAGGCTGGGAACCCTGGCAGGGGAGTTCACAGGGGATGAAGGGCTACTGAGAATCATGGGATCTTGGCATGGGGTAATGCTCATATAGGGGATCAGTCAGCCACTCTCCGGATGGAGAAGGAGTGTCTGTTGCAGGGGTTCTTGCAGCAGCTCCAGCAGGGTCAGATGAGACTCCCCGAAACACTCCGTGTTCAGCTCTTGTCCGGCTGTTGGCCATGCTCCAGTGCAGGCATGATCCATCATTACTGCTTGTCTCAGCTACATGGGAAACAGAACTTACATGTCTTAACTTCATGCAGAAGACTGTCCTACATGACCAATTCTGCAATGACTGTTCCTAGCAACTGTTTACAAATGTCTCAACACTGAACATCTCAGTGCCCGGTGTCTCAGTGCTCAATATCTGTCTCAATCCAGCTGTTGTCTCACCTAAGCAGATGGAGCTGGAGAGTTCCCAGGTCACCCAGGGACTCCATGGCTGGTTGGCACCATCACACTGCATTGATGACAGAAGAATAAATCTGATTTTTCAAGGATGTAACTTCACTTATAAATGAAGTCACGTAGTTCCTGCCCCCTCTGCTATGTCTGCATGGTCATCACTCCCACCAGCCCCCTGGTCAGGACCACACACCCTGCTCTGCTCCTCTGCCTCTCTCCTTGGCCCAGCTCTGGCTGCAGCCTTGTCAAGCATGGACCATCATGCTGTGAGGATGGAGGAGCTCCTCAGCCAGGTCCCCAGACATTCCTGGGACTGACCGGGAGCCGGGACACCCTCCCACAAAGCCAGGCAGTAGCCATTTTGGCAGCAAGCTTCCACTCCTGAGGATAATGGGCAGGCTTAGCATCACTCTCCTCACCCTGACCACAGTCTCCCTCAGTGTTGCATTGCAACCATAGGTAAGCTTTGGTGCCAGGTCTGGGCTGACACATTGCATGGAGGCAGACAGCAGGGACGTAGCTCCCAGGGGTGCCTGCTCCTGCTGCCCTGCCTGCAGGACAGGTGCTTTTCCTTTCCCAGCCTTCCTGTGATGTCCCCAGAGCTCCACAGCCTTCCCTGTGGTGTCCTTGATGCTCCCCCATCACCAACCCCAGATTTGTATGGCTGGTGGCTCCTCCCAACTTCTGGATCTTGTCTGAGCAGGTTCTGCCCACGATGAGGTGAGGTAGAGCTGGATGCAGGCTCAGTTGGGCTCATCCCCCCATACCCTGCATATCCCATGCCCATCCAATGCTGCATCCCTAGTCCCAGTGAGGCAGGAAGCTAATGGATGATCACAAGTGGTGTTTCCCAGGGCTCAGTGTTGGGGCCAGTTCTGTTTATATCTTTATCAGTGATATGGACAACGGATTGAGTGCACCCTCAGTAAATTTGCAGATGACACCAAGTTGAGTGGGAGTGCTGAACTGGTTGAGGATAGGAAGGCTCTACAGAAGGATCTGGACCAGCTAGATCATTGGGCTGAGAGTGACTGTATGAGGTTCAACAAGGCCAAGTGCCGGGTCCTGCACTTGGGTCACAACAACCCCATACAATGCTACAGGTTTGAGGAAGAGTGTCTGGAAAGCTACCTGTCAGAAAAGGATCTGAGGGTGTTGATTGACAGCCAGCTGAACATGAACCAGCAGTGTGCTCAGGTGGCCAAAAAGACCAACAGCATCCTGGATTGTATCAGGTATAGTGCAGCTAGCAGGACTAGGGAAGTGATTGTCCCTCTGTATTCAGTGCTGGTGAGGCCCCACCTTGAATATTGTGTTCTATTTTGGGCCCCTCACTACAGGAAAGACATTGAGGTGCTAGAGAGAGTTCAGAGAAGGGCAATGAAGCTGGTGAGGGGTCTAGAGAAAATGTCTTATGAGGAGCGGCTGAGGGAACTGGGGCTGTTTAGTCTGGAGAAAAGGAGGCTGAGGGGAGACCTTATTGCTCTCTGCAACTATCTGAAAGGAGGTTGTAGCATGGAGGGTGTTGGTCTCTTCTCCCAAGTAGCAAGTGATAGGTTGAGAGGAAATGGCCTCAAGTTGTGCCAGGGGAGGTTCAGGTTGGATATTAGGAAAAATTTCTTTAAGAAAGGGGTTGTGAAGCACTGGAACAGGCTTCCGTTTAGCCAGCACTGCTGATAAATAATTGATAAACTGATAAATAATTATGCTATATCCTGGAACCTGTGCAATTAGTTGAGTCGTGTTTAACATATATCTTGAGATTGTTAGATAAAGTGTCCTTTAGTTGAACTTTGCTCATTATAAGCTCATTACAATACTAAAAATCACACCCCAAGGAGGAAAAACACAGACTGCTTTTCCCAACATACTCTTCATTCACATCACAGGGACTTTATCCCCCTCCACAGTGTGTGGAGGCTTCAACTGGGCAGGATCAGCTCGATTGGTAGATCCCTTGGTGTTAACCAACCAAGTGACTTTCGCCAAATTTGAATCCCAATTTCTAAAAGTTCCACCACCCATTGCTCTTAGTGTAGTTTTTAACAGTCCATTGTACTGTTTGATTTTTCCAGCAGCTGGTACATGGTAGGGGTTGTGATATATCCACTGAATGCCGTGCTCTTTGGCCCAAGTGTCTATGAGTTTGTTCCAGAAATGAGTTCTGTTGTCTGACTCAGTTCTCTTTGGGGTGCCATATTGCCATAGGACATGCTTTTCAAGGCCCAGGATGGTGTTCTGGGCAGTGGCATGGGGCACGGTGTATGTTTCCAGCCATCTAGTGGTTGCTTCCACCATCATAAGCACATAACGCTTGCCATGTCGGGTTTGTGGGAGTGTAATACAGTCAATCTGCCAGGCTGTGGCAGTTACACATTCCCCTGAGATTCAGAGCCTTCAATGGGGCAGCTGATGGCTCTTTTAGCACCTTTTGTGCCCCACTGTGCCTGCCTCCACATACACACCTAGGGTGGCACAAAGGTGCTGATAGTCACATCCTCCCCTACTCCGGGGCAGGGTGACTTCACTTCCACCAGCTGGTGGGACAGGAGGGGTGGGACTCTCTGTCAATTGACAGGCTCCTTAATGGGACCCTGAGTCAATTGACAGGGTTGTTAGCAGAGGAAGTGCCCAGAGTAGCTGCAAAGCTTCTGGACTATGTTGTAATGCCCACAGCCAGATCTGACCAGACTATAAAAATGGGGTTCCCACCAAAGGCCCCTTTTGGAGTGGTCTTCTCGGAGCAGTGGGTCTGTGAACTAGAGCCCTCTCCTTAGACTGGAACACTGTTTAAGGAGACTTCCCAGGACTGAGAGTACCTCACCTCATTGTTTGGGTGAGTGGTTATTTACTGGGTTTATCCTTGAATGAGTCTTTGCCTAACCAGGCAAGTGAGAGTCCTCACCTAGCCCAGGCAAGTGATTATTTCTTGTGGGTACTCTTGAGTCAGAGGGCTCTGGTTTTGTTTCTTGTGAGTGTGTGCATGCATGCTATGGATCCTCATTATTCTTATTTTGCTGTACCCCAATAATCTACTCAACTGATATCCGAACCTGTATTTTACGTTGTCGGAGTGCTAACTAATTGTATAAACCCTGTTTCTGGTTAGCTGATTGGTTGCACTTTTCCGGCTAGAATAAAGTCTGTTTTGGAACTTGTTCCCTGCCTAAAACTGATTTTGGGGTGCCTCTGTGACACAGGCTTCCCCATATTTATACTTCAGCCATTGCCCCCGAACCACATAGGCTTTAACTGCTTGGCTTGCTTGATTGTAGAGCATGTTTCACAATTGTGAATAATCTGCACAATAGTGTCCATGGTCATTCTACCCCTCAATCATGAGCCTACCTATATATTGTGTCTCTTCCCTGATGACCTGAGGCATCATGGGCCCACTGAGCTATGAATAATTAACCTTTGTGTTGCCAGTCCAGATCTACCTGAGACACCTTAATCTTGGCAACTCAATCCATCTGATGGTTGTTTTGATGTTGTTCAGTGAACCGACTTCTAGGCACATGGCTGTCTATGTGGTACACTTTTACAGGCAGGTTCTCTAGCCGGGCAGCAATATCTCACCACAATTCAGCAGCCCAGATGAGTTTGCCTCTGCGCTGTCAGTTGTTCCTCTTCCATTGCTGCAACCACCTCCACAGGACATTTGCCCCCATCCATGAATCAGCATAGAGATAAAGCACTGGCCACTTTACTCATTCAGCAATGCCCAAAGCCAGCTGTATTGCTTTTACCTCTGCAAACTGACTCGATTCACCTTGTCCCTTAGTGGCCTCTGCAACTTGCCGCATGAGACTCCACACAGCAGATTTCCACATCTGATGCTTTCCCACAATAAGACATGACCCATCAGTAAACAAGGCATAACGCTACTCATCCTCGAGTAGCTTATTATATGATGGGGCCTCTTCAGCACATGTCACCTTCCCTTCTGGCAATACTCCAAAATCCTTACCCTCTGGCCAGTCCATGATCACCTCTAAGATCCCCGGGTGATCAAGGTTCCCCATTTAAGCCCATTGCGTGATCAATGAAACTCACTTACTCCATGTGGCGTCAGTTGCATGATGAGTAGAGGAGACTTTTCCTGTGAACATCCAGCCCTATACTGGCAATCGAGGTGCCAGGAGGAGCTGTGCTTCAGTGCCAATCACTTCATAAGCAGCTCGAACCCCTTTGCATGCTGCTAACATCTCCTTTTCAGTTGGAGTGTAGCGGGCCTTGGAACCTCTGTATCCCTCCGACTCCAAAATCCCAGGGGTCAACCTCGAGTCTCCTCTGGTGCTTTCTGCCAAAGGCTCCAGGTGGGGCCATTCTCCCCAGCTGCAGTGTAGAGCACATTTTTAACATTTTGTCCTGCCCGAACTGGCCCAAGAGCCATGGCATGGGCTATCTCCCGCTTAATTTGTTCAAAGGTCTGCTGCTGCTTAGGGCCCTACTCAAAGCCATTCTTCTTCCAGGTTACCTGATAGAGAGGGCTTATGATCTGACTGTATTTTGGAATGTGCGTTTTCCAAAATCCCACAACCCCCATGAAAGTCTGTGTTTCCTTTTTACTAGTCGGTGCAGAAATAGAAGCTATTTTGTTGACCATATCCATTGGAATTTGATGACGTCCGTACTGCCATCTTACTCCTAAAAACTGGATCTCCCATGCAGGTCACTTGACCTTACTTTGTTTTATAGCAAAACCAGCTTGCAGGAGAATCTGAATTATCCTCTCACCTTTCTCAAAAACCTCTGCTGCTGTGTCACCCCACATGATGATGTCATCAATGTACTGCAGGTGTTCCGGAGCTTTGCCCTGCTCCAGTGCAGCCTGGATCAGTTCATGGCAAATGGTGAAGTTGTGCTTCCACCCCTGGGGCAGTCGAATCCAGGTGTACCGGATGCCTCTCCAGGTGAAGGCAAACTGTGGCCTGCACTCTGCTGCCAGAGGAATAGAGAAAAATGCATTAACAGTGTCAATTGTAGCATACCATTTGACTGCCTTCGACTCCATATTGTAGCTCTAGCATGTCCAGCACAGCAGCACTCAATGGTGGCATGACTTCATTCAGGCCACTATAGTCCACTGTTAGTCTCTACTCTCCACTGGGCTTCCTCACTGTCCATATGGGACTGTTAAAGGGTGAGTGAGTCTTACTGATCACTCTTTGGCTCTCCAGTTGACGAATCAGGTTATGGACAGGAATCAAAGAATCTCGGTCAGTGCTATATTGCTGCCAGTGCACTGTCATGGTAGCAATTGGCACCCGCTGGTCATCAACCTTCAGCAATCCTACAACAGAAGGGTCCTCTGAGAGAGGCCAGGCAAGGTAGACAGCTGTCTAATGTCCTCTGTCTCCACAGAGGCTATGCTAAAAACCCACCTGTACCCCTTCAGGTTCTTAAAATACACTCTTCTGAGGTAGTCTATACCAAGAATGCATGGAACATCTGGGCCAGTCACAATGGGGTGCTTTTGCCAGTCCTTTCCAGTCATGCTCACCTCAGCATCTCATACAGTTAGCTGTTGGTATCCCCCAGTCACCCCAGAAATGCTGATGGGTTCTATCCCTTCATAGTTTGATGGAATCAGAGTACATTGGGCCCCGGTGTCCACCAGAGCCCTGTACTCCTGTGGTTCTGATGTTCCAGGCCACTGAATCCACACAGTCCAATAAACTCTGTTATCACTCTCCTCCACTTGGCTGGAGGCCGCGTCCCCTAGTCCCAGTCATGGTACTCATTGCTTCCTCCTTGTAAGAATGAATCAGAAGTGCCTTTCAAGAGGGTCAGAGGCAAGGTCAGCTCTTCTAGTCTGTCTGGGGAACTGCCTGCTGGAAACTGGGGCAGCATTTTTCCTGGCGTAATGTCCTCTTGTGGTTGTCTCCCCTTTTAACTCATGTACCCATGCCTCTAGGACTGAGGTAGGTTGTCCATCCCACCTCCTCACGTCCTCTACGTTGTCGCGCAGTAAAAACCACAGGGTGCCCCATTTTGAATACCCTCTGTATTCTCTCTCTTAATTGGAGAAACGCTCATTCTGAGTAGCTGAAACCCAAGGCCATGCAGGTGGGGAGCGAAACTTGTCTTCAAAATGCTGGAACTCTTGGGACAATTTTTCAGCTAGCACATTGGGCAGTTTCTCCACAGACAAGATGGAAGCCTGTAGGGAGGAGGATAGACTTCCCTCATACTGCTGGAGCTGACCAGCCAACTGATACACCGTTTGTCCCTCGCCTTCTTTCCATGACATTACTGCCAATGAGCTGGCATGGGATGATGGTGTACTTCACAGAAACCTCCACCACATGGGTTGCATGCACTGGATCTCATCGGTATCAGTGAGTGGATCGTCATTATTGGTGTTATTATAAATCACCTCCAGAACAGCTAGCTCCCTCAGGTACTGGATACCTTTCTCCATGGTGGTCCACTTGCCTGGGTGACAGGTAACATCTTCCTTGAAGGGATACCTTTCCTTCACACCTGACAGAAGTCACCTCCAGAGGCTGAGGGTTTGTGTCTTCCTTCCAATCGCCTTGTCAATGCCCTAGACAGGGATCCTAATTGCTTAGCTTCCCTGCCTTCTAATTACATGCTACTTGCCCCATTATCCCTGCATCGGAGCAACCAAGCAACAACGTGTTCACCATCCCAGCAGTTGAAATCCTTTCACATATCTCGCAACTCACCCAGGGATAGCAATTGGGTGACTATCTCTGGTTCTGCCTCCTCCTCCTTTTCCTGTTCTTGTGATGGGCCTGGGTCATCAATTTCCCTCACTAAGCAAACTGATTTCTTTGTGTAGTTCTTCTTCTGGAGAGGACCAACAGGTTGGTTCTCTGATTCAGTTGCAGCACCTGCCACATGGGTCTGAGTAGCCACAGTGCCCGTTGCCTGGCTTTGAGTAGCCACAGTGCCTGTCACTGGCGTCTGAGCAGCCACAGCATCTGGCACAAGGGCAGGAGCAGACGCAGTGCCTGTGGGTTTGTTACCACCCCCTTTGCCCTGGGGGCACTGCATGATGTTGAGCAGTGTTTAATAGATAATGGCCAGGGCCCAATACAGCACAGTAAGTTGTGCCTCTTTAGAATAACTAGAGCATCTCCCTTTTACATATTCTGTCACCTCACCAAGGTCCTGCAGTTGTTCAGGAGTGAAACTCCAGACTGTCAAAGGTGAGAAATTCTCCAGATATCTGCCCATGTTTTCCCACACACCATTCCACCCATGCTCATCCGCCCTTGGGGCAAATCTATGGGTGATATTCCCAGTATATCCTTTTGTAACCCTGTATATGACCTGGCACACATTCAGAAGACATTACAGGAAGATCAGGCTATCTTGAGTATCCCCAGGGTGTCCAAAATCCTCAGAAACTGTTGGACCCAAGCTGGAGGAGAAAAAAGAAGTGAAGAGATGAGGGAAGATTTCACCTCCCTCCGTCTTCTCCATAGACTGGGTGCAATTACTAATCAATTCTGAGAGGTGGCACCTGAGATATGGAAAAATCAAAAATATCTTATAAAAATACCAATATAGCTGTGTAAGGAAGGAAATCACAATCTCATAGGTTGATATCATACAGGACAGCGTTATGATAAACCAAATCCTTTTGTCAGATGTTACCAACAGCACTCCAGGGAACATACGGGGCATGTAGGAATTCAAGTGGCACAGCCACGTGGACAAACAAAGAAACATCATGACCACTTAACTAATAGTGTGAGCTCTAACACACTCCAGTCAGCTCTGTGTTTTTTGGGTTTTTTTGGTGTTTTTTTGTTTGTTGTAGGAAACAATTATTTTGCAAATATAATAGGCTCAGGCAGGATCTCTCAGCAAAGCAATCTTTTTAATAACGATATTGCAAGACGGGATGTTCTACCTGAAGGTAGGCACACATAATAGGGCAAAAAACCCCTGCTTATATCCCCCCAAAATCCCAACCACAATTTCCCTCCCCTGTTCCCCATTGGTTGGGTACTTCATTGTTTACAGACTACCCCGAGGCTTGCCTCAGTTTACATACAATACCCTTCCCCCTAAATTAACTTGTAAATACAGGTATCAGTATGTATACAGGTATCAGTATATATTCCGGGAAGAGACTGTGTTTTACATTAAGGATTCATAGTCTGATGTCTCTCGGTCCTTCTCCCCTGCTGGGGTCAGGTGCCAGGTCCTCAGTTATGTAAAAACAACAGTTCTTCATTAAATGTTCCTTACATTTGTTTTTGGATTTTTTTGTTTTGGTTTGGTTTTGTTGTTTTTTGGGTTTTTTTAATCCCAAACTTTTTTATTCTTTCTCCTGCCTGGCTCGCCAAAAAGGACTGTTGTAGGTTAGCCCCACCTCCCCCTCAGCCGGCAGCTGCTAAAACTACGTGCCACTTCCTCCCCCGCCTCCAGTGGGATGGAGAGGAGAATTAAAAGGAAAAAAAAAAATTAAAAAAAGGCAAAAACTCATGGGTTAGGATAAAAAACAATTTAATGGGGCAGCAAGGAGAAAACAAGGGAGGACAAACAAACAGTAACAGCAGTGACAAAGGAACCTACAAAGACGGTGGGCACACAGTGCTGCGTGACCACCCTCCCCCACTGTATACGCCTTTCCCACCTGGCTGCTCACCACTGTAACAGTCAGCGCTGAAACCACCACTGCTTTCCCCCTCCCTTGTCCCCAATCCCCATTTGCATCCTGAATACCAAGAGAGAGACACGTGGTCCCCGCTGGAACTACGTGATCCCTGCTGGAGCTCTGCCACTCCCTGGCTCACCCCCTCCCCGAAACAGAACCCCCCCAAGAGACAGAGACCGGATATGGTATAGAATACCCAGATATCCTGGCAGCGTGGAAATTAACTCCATCCTGACTGACCCTGCACAAAAGGTAATATCATTGTAAGTTTTGCTGCTAAAGTCTTGTTAAATTTTGTGATATAATAATATACTTTTGCCAAGTCACTAATCACTGTAATTTGAATCCTACCATGGGTCATGTCCGCAGGTCATCTCATAGGAACTCTGCTTCCCCCAGAGGGTGGGCAGAAATGTCTTCACATGCAAATGCACCCTGAAAGATTCTGCCGATCTAGTCTCCATCCTGTGAGGATGCAGCTTTGCCCACCTTGTAATGGTGTGCTTTGTCTGCAAGCTGCCCCAGCAAGGCAAGCAAAATCACCCACTCACATAAAAAAAAAAAAAAAATCATGTCAGCTGTGGTTGTCTTTTTTAAAAAACTGCTCTCACTCCCCCTCTGCAGCAGCTTCTATCCCCACAGGTCCCCCTGCAGAGAGGAGGACTCATTGCTATCTACTGACCACAACTTCCCTTCCCCAGGGACATGTGGATACCCCCCCAATTACCCTCGTTCAGCTCCCTGGGCTCACTTCCCACTTTATCCTAATCCAAACTTCCATCCTGTACCATTGCTCCACACCTGCCCACCGGTGGCAGAGGTGACATCGGCATCCCAAATCCAGCTTCCTGCCCTGTGGTGCCTTCATACCCATCCCCACCAGATGCCTTTCCAGCCCCAGGACTCCCTGTAGAGTTAGGTGATGGAGGCAATGGCATCGATAGATGTGAGATGTTGGTAAAGCACTTCCTTCGTGCTGTACAACATGCTAAGTAAAACATGCAGTCAAAGCCCCCATCCCATCCATTCCATCTCTCTGGGTTACAATCAGGGATTCTATGCTTCTCTGCCACTGCATTTTGGCAGTGCTTCTCAATCTGCTTCTGTGGACATCTGTCAAGCTTGTGCTTTTGACACAAGGTTTTTGGCAGGTCCATGGGTGAACCCAAAGCCTCTTGCAGAAGCATTATAAATATAACCCAGCACCAGGGGTGCCAACACACAAGCCATACAGTCTATCCAGCCTGGCCCAGCCTCAGTGAGGCCAGTGCATGCCACCATGTGTGACATGGAACAGTGTCTGCCACATCCCTGGCACCTCAAACAGGGCAGATTGTCCCTGCCAAACAGTGCAGAAAGGCAGGGGCTGGTGTTAGGCCAAAAGGATGGAGCATGACATCCAGGGCAAGGGCAAGAGAGCCCTAAGGGCAGAATTCTCAGGTCACTGTGAAAAGCTTGTGAGTTTGGGACTGTGTAAAAGGCAACAAGGAGAAGTAATGTGTTACAAGAGGAGTGGTTTCTGCTCACCCCAGCCTTCAGGGCCACCTGGACTGGAGGGAGAGGCACTGAGCAGCAGCAGCAGTGGGGCCCTGGGGTGTGCTGGGGCTCATTACAGGTGCTGAGTGGCACGGGCAGTGGTACTTAACACCCTGATGTGGGGCTCCACCACACTTAGTACACAGACCACAGCCTTGGTGCCATCCAGTGCCCCAGACACTGACATCCCAGAGATGGCATGTATTTAGGCACTTGAATTCCACCTGAATTTTCAGTAGCCCACAGCCCCATGCCTGCTCTAGGCACTGCAGGGAGCAGAACAACAGCTCAGGCACACAGTGACAGTGCACTCCCTGTTGTGTACATCCAAAGCCCCCAAGAGCAGTGATGCAAACACAAGGAAGGCTAGTGTAACGTGCGGAAACAACTTTACGACCTATAAGGCCATAAAACTTTACAACCTGCAGGGTTATAAAGATGGTATGTTTATTCAGCACCGGGCACAAGAGGAATATTTCCTCTAATCTCGCGTGCCTTCTAACAATATGAGGTGTGTTTAAATACAGCAAGGCATTACATATTCATGGTAACCCCAGGAACGCCTATACATATTGTCACGGAGGCACCCCAAGATTAGTTTAAGGGACAACAGGGTCCAAAACACTTTTATTAAACTGGTCAGAAACAGGGTTTTAGCACTCCAAAAGCTGACAGGCAAATTCACTAAAAGAGAAACTTGTTTTTAACAAAACCAGGACATTCCACCCCTTATACCATGCCATTCACGACATACTTAGACCTTTTCAATACAATATAATTAATCACTACTACTATATATACACACACATGTACATATATACACAGAAGTAATCCATCATTCTCTTAGTCTGTGGACCATCCTCTGAAAAGTTCATTAAGTTTATTTATCACAACAGTCTCCCAGGGCAGGAAAAATGGTACATCTAGTGCATCTCATGACCACTGCTTGTGGGTCAAAGACATCAACTTTGAAAAACTTGTCAGGCGCCACTCGAAGAAACTAGCTCTGGTGTCATCACCACTGTCTTGATCTGAAAGACACTTATTAAACACTGTTAGTAGGGCAATTCACATCATGCAGTCCAGTATTGAATATTTTCACCTAAAATCAAATCCCCTTGAGGAACTTCTCCATCCTTAAGCATCACTCACCAGATGCTGCCAGGTCCCTGGGCAAAAACAGTCCCACAAATGGGCTTGCCTTTGTCTGAGGCAGGAGTAAACCAGACTGCCTTTCCTAACATATTTTTAATGTGTACTACAGGGTCTTTATCTCCTTCTACAGTACATAGAATTTCTGATTGAGCAGGTCCAGCTCGATTAGTTGATCCTCTAGTGTTGACCAACCAAGTAACTTTTGCTAAATGTGAATCCCAGTTTTTAAAGGTTCTACCACCCAATGCCTTGGTGTAGTTTTTAACAGACCATTGTGCCTTTCAATTTTCCCAGAGGCTGGTGCATGATATGGACTATGACATACCCATTCAATACCATGTTCTTTGGCCCGATTGTCTATAATACTTTTTTTAAAATGAGTGCCACTGTCTGATTCAATTCTTTCTGGTGTACCATGTCGCCAAAGGACTTGCTTTTCAAGGCCCAAGATAGTATTTTGGGCTATAGCATGAGGTACGGCATACATTTCCAACCATCCAGTGGTTGCTTCCACCATTGTAAGTACATAGCGCTTACCTTGACGTGTTTGTGGAAGTACAATATAATCAATCTGCCAAGCCTCTCCATACTTATACTTTAACCATCGCCCCCATACCATACAGGCTTTAACCGTTTAGCTCGTTTGATTTCGGTGCAATAGTGTCCATAGTTAAGTCCATCCCACGATCGCGAGACCATTTATATATTGCATCTCTGCCTTGATGCCCTGAAGTATCATGGGCCCACTGAAATAGGAAAAGTTCACCTTTATGTTGCCAGTCCAAGTCCACCTCAGCTATTTTAATCTTGGCAGCTTGATCCACTTGTTGGTTGTTGCGATGTTCCTCGGTGGCTCGACTTTTAGGCACATGAGCATCTACATGATGAACTTTTACAGACAGGCTCTCTAACCGGGCAGCAATGTCTTGCCACAGTGTGGAAGCCCAAATGGGTTTGCCTCTGCACTGCTAGCCACTTTTCTTCCATTGCTGCAGCCACCTCCACAAGGCATTTACTACCACCCACGAGTCAGTATAGAGAGAAAGTATTGGCCACTTCTCTAGTTCAGCCATGTCCAAAGCCAGCTGGATGGCTTTCACTTCTGCAAACTGACTGGATTCACCTTGTCCTTCAGGGGCTTCTGTAACTCGTCGTGTGGGACTCCACACAGCAGCTTTCCACCTTTTATGTTTTCCTACAAGACAACAGGACCCATCTATGAACAGTGCATACTGCTTATGAGTTTCTGAAAAGTATTATACGGTGGTGTTGGAACGATAAAGGACTCAGCACTCCGATTCAATGTGAATCACGCAAAAGCCATTTATTACAGAAGCATGTCTCCTTATATACGCAACTGTTCTCTAATCACGAATCCACGCTCCAAGCATGGATTCGCTAAATGAGTATCATGGGCAGTCCACACGCTGGAGCCCCACCGATGATAGGTCCGATGACTCACGCCATGCTGAGGCCCTGTTAATGAAGAAACGCCCCTCTCTCTTTCTCACAGCAGATTCTGTTCTCAGCTTCTCGAAGTGGCCTTGAGATTCCTTTGGGCCTGACTAATTCAACAACATATCTCCTTCTAACGAAACCCCTTCACACGGTGGTGCTTCTTCAGCACGTGTTACTTCCTCTTCATCTGGCGACATCCCAAAGTCTTTACTTTTCGACCAATCTGTAATCACTTATAAGATCCCTGGGCGATTGAGACTTCCAAATAGAGTTTGTTGCATGATCAATGCAATTCACTTACTCCACGCAGCATCGGTTGCATGATGCATAGAGGGAACTGTCCCTTTGAAAATCCAGCTCAGCAACAGTAGTCGAGGTGCTAGGAGGAGCTGTGCTTCAGTACCGATCACTTCTGAAGCAGCTTGACCTCCTTCATATGCTGCTAGTATCTCTTTTTCCATTGGAGTATACTTGGCCCCAGATCCTTTGTATCCTCGACTCCAAAAACCTAAGGGTCGGCCACGGGTTTCTCCTGGTGCTTTCTGCCAGAGGGTCCAGATAGGACCATTATCTCCGGCTGCAGTGTAGAGCCCATTTTTAACAGCTAGTCCAGTCCGAACTGATCCGAGGGCCACCACATGAGTTATCTCACGCTTAATTTGTTCAAAGGCTTGTCGTTGTTCTGGGCCCCACTCAAACTGTTTCTTTTTACGAGTCACTCGATAGAGAGGGCTCACAATGTGGCTGTAGTCAGGAATATGCATTCTCCAAAAACCTACAACGCCCAAGAAAGTCTGTGTCTCCTTTTTATTAGTAGGTGGAGACATTGCTGCAATTTTGTTGATCACATCCATTGGGATCTGACGACGGCCATCTTGCCATTTTATTCCTAAAAACTGGATCTCTCGTGCAGGTCCCTTGACCCTGCTTCATTTTATGGCAAAACCAGCATCCAAAAGAATCTGAATTATTCTCTCACCTTTCTCGAAAACTTCTTTCGCTGTGTCGCCCCATATGATGATGTCATCAATATATTGCAAGTGTTCTGGAGCTTTACGTTGTTCCAGCGTGTTCTGGATCAGTCCACAGCAGGTGGTAGGACTGTGTTTCCACCCCTGGGGTAAGCGATTCCACGTGTACTGGATGCCCCTCCAGGTGAAAGCAAACTGTGGCTTGCACTCTGCTGCTAAAGGAATAGAGAAAAATGCATTAGCAATGTCAATTGTAGCATACCACTTGGCTGCCTTTGACTCCAGTTCAAATTGCACTTCTAGTATGTCAGGCATGGAAGCACTCAATGGTGGCATAACTTCATTCAGGCCATGATAGTCTACAGTTAGTCTCCACTCGTCACTAGACTGGCCAGATTGGGCCATTAAAAGGTGAGCGAGTCTTACTGATCACACCCTGGCTTTCCAGTTGACGGATCAACCTCTGGATAGGAATCAAAGAATCTCGATTGGTGCGATATTGCCTGCGATGCACCGTCGTGGTAGCAATTGGCACCTGCTGATCATCAACCATCAGCAGTCCTACAACAGAAGGGTCATCTGAAAGACCAGGCAAATCAGACAGCTGTTCAATTTTCTCAGTGTCCACAGCTGCTATACCAAATGCCCACCTATACCCTTTTGGGTCCTTAAAATACCCTCTCCTGAGGTAGTCTATGCCAAGGATGCACGGAGCATCTGGACCAGTCATAAGGGGATGCTTTTGCCAGTTTTTTCCAGTTAGGCTCATTTCAGCCTCTACAACAGTCAGTTCCTGGGATCCCCCAGTCACTCCAACAATATTAATGGATTGCGTTCCTGTGGCAGAATGCAAACTCCCCTCTCTCCCCCTCCCTCCTTTGATATGGAAGGAGTAGACACATCTCCCTCTCTCTCTGCTGTTTGAGGCTAACAGCTTCTTTTGTTTGGCCCCAGAGCACCCTGGCCAGGGCCGTTAGGAGAAGGGAGTGCTGAGGTGCCAGAGAGCCGCTAGGCGCCTGCGACCAGTGTGGGGGATGTTTGGAGGCTTCAGGGGCACTCCACAGACAGGGTGGGGGTGCAGAGAAGCTTCTGTAATGCCCACAGTCAGATCTGATCAGGTTATAAAAAACGGGACTCTCGTCGAGATGTGTGGTCTTGCGCACGATCTCTTGGAGTTACGAGCTTAGCCACTGCCGCTAGGAGCCACGGCCCCCCCTCCCCGGGACAGAGACTCTGCTGACCTTGCCACCAAGTGTGTAAGTAAAATTAACCCTCACAGGATTGCGAGTGTATCTACTTTCTGCGCACATTTGCACGTGTATTTATACTTTCTGTGCACATTTGCACACGTACTTTCCATGCTCAATACGAGCACGTGTATAAATTAATGCTCGCATAATCGCGAGTGTATTTTCCTCCCGTGCTTCCACATAAGCACGTGTAATATTCCGTGCACATTTGCACGTGCATTTCTCCTCACAGGATTGCGAGTGTACTATAAATTTACCCTTGCCGAATCGCGAGTGTACACTTCCCATACTCCATACGAGTATGTGTATCCCTTTAAAATAATCCCACACCATGTTCAGGCAAATGTGTAGTCTTCCTGGACTCAGGAGTGGCTCCGGCATTGTTTTTGGTGAAGCCATGTGTATGGACACTGTGGACCTCCTGTTGTATTAGTTGCTGCCCCTTAATAATTTTCCTCAACTAATATCTGAACCTGTATTTAAGTCACCTTTGGAGTGCTAAAACCCTGTTTCTCACCAGTTTAATAAAAGCTGTTTTGGACCCTCTTGTCCCTTAAACTAACCTCGGGGTGCCTCCGTGACAGTTCCTTTATAATTAGAAGGAATGATTGTGCACTGAGCACCAGTGTCCACTAAAGCTTTGTACTCCTGGGGGTGTGTTGTACCAGGCCATCGTATTTGTACAGTCCAATAAACTCTGTTATCCCTTTCCTTCACCTGGTTGGAGGCAGGGCACTGCAAGGGCGAAAAATCATGGACTCCACACAATCCAATACGAATTCAAGTGAAGCCCTTTATTACAGAAACAAACCTCCTTATATATGCAGTTATTTCCTGATCACATGTCCATGCTCCAAGCATGCATTAGCTAATTGGATATTGTCTATGTTCATGAGCTGTCCACACGCCCGAGTCTCACTGCTAATAGGTCTGTTGATTTACATCTTGTTGAGGCTCTGTTATTGTAGAACTGCCTCACTCCCACAACAGGTCCTGTTTTCAGCTTTCCTTGAAATTCCTTTAGACCTGGCTAGTTCAGTAACAAATCTCCATCTAATAGAAATCTATACACACATTAACTTCAAGAAAATCCCTCAAACCTCCCCCTTTTTGTTTTTGAACCAACCAGGCCTTGTTTACAATGCACTGAATCATCTTTGAAATACACTGCAGCATAGAATAGATGATTAACAACAATGATTACAGTTACATATAACGTAGCTAAGCCTTATATAATAAGATCAAACAACTACCCACCTATTTCCAAGCTTTTAAACCATTTGTCAAACCCTACTTCTACTATGACAATCTTATTAATGTGCTGTTTTAGTTTGTCTAAAATACTATGAACAGATTCAGAAGGATCAGACAAGTTAATACAACACATTCCCCAAAAGGTGATGAACCCCTTGCCCTGTCGGGCAAAGGGAGAAGACCTGAGACAGTCCCTGCCCTGTCACTGTCAGGCAGAGGTAGGGGACAGAAAAGATGATGAGGGTTGGAAGCTAGTTCCAGTTAGGGGCTGTGGGCAACCCCCCTCCCTACCTGCTTTGCTTCCCCAGGTGCCCCTCTGTAATAGGTTTGAGGCCCTGGATCTTGAAGAGGAGATATGTGAGGATGTGGTGCAAGGCTCATTTGAGGTCACATCGAAAGAGACAGTTGACCCCACACCTCAAGACCGCCTCAGATAAGAAAGAAAGAAGGGTAACTGTAGTAGGCAATGCCCTTCTGAGAGGGACAGAGGGCCCAATCTGCAGAGTTGACCCTCATCGTAGGGAAGTGTGCAGTCTACCTGGAGCCCAGATCAGGGACATCACCAGGATGCTCCCCAACCTGGTGCACCCGACAGACTACTACCCACTGCTGATCTTCCAGACAGATGGGGAGGAAGCTGCATTCTGCAGTCTGACGGGAATGAAAAAAAGATTTCAAGGCCTTGGGACAGATGGTAAAAGAATTTGGGGCTCGAGTGATTTTCTCTGCCCTCCTTCCAGTTTTGGGTGATGATGTGGTCGGGAATAGAAAAATCCAGTCTCTAAACAATTGGCTACAGGACTGGTGCTACAGGCAGGGCTTTGGGTACTTTGATAACAGCTGGTTTCACAAGACACCAGTCCAGACAGCAATACACGGGAAAGGTTTATCTCGCAGGGGCAAAAGGATGCTGGGACAGGAATTAGCAGGGCTCATTTGGGGAGCTTTAAACTAGATTTGAAGGGGGATGGGGTGGTAGCTGGGCTTGCATGCGTAGGGCATCACTCTAGAGTTCATGAGGGCTGGGAGGCCCCCCATACCCCTGAGGTGAAATCGGTGTGCTCAACTCACTCTCTGAAATGCCTGTACACCAATGCGGGCAGCATGGGGAATAAGCAGGAGGAGTTAGAAACCTGTGTTAGGGCAGGAGATTATGATCTGGTGACAATTACAGAGACATGGTGGGACAGCACACATGACTGGAATGTGGTCATGGATGGCTATGTCCTTTTCAGGAAAGACAGACCAGCCAGGCGTGGTGGTGGAGTTGCTCTTTATGTGAGAGAGCAACTACAATTTATTAAGTATTGTCCAGGCATGGATGAGGAGCAAGTTGAGAGTCTGTGGGGGAAAGTTAAGGGGCAGGCTGGCAAGGGTGACGCTATTGTGGGCATCTACTACAGACCACCAGATCAGGGTGAGGAAGTTGATGAGGCCTTCTACAGACAGCTGAGAGCAGCCTCGCAATCACAGGCCCTGGTTGTGGTGGGGGATTTTAACTTCCCTGATGTTTGCTGGAAGGACTACTCAGCTGGCCAGCCACAGTCTAGGAGGTTCCTCCAGTGCCTTGATGATAACTTTCTGATGCAAAGGGTGGAGGAGCCAACAAGAAGAGGTGCATTGCTGGACCTTATCATCACTAACAAGGAGGGTCTGGTTGAAGCGGTAAAGGTTGAGGGCTGCCTTGGTTGCAGCGACCATGAGATGGTGGAATTCAGGATCTCATGTGACAGGAGCAGGATAGCAAGCAGAACTGCAACCTTGGATTTCAGAAAGGTAAACTTTGGCCTTTTCAGGCAATCGCTAAGGGAAATCCCATGGGCAAGGCTGCTTGAAAGTAAAGGGGACCAAGACAGTTGGTTAGCGTTCAGGGACTGTTTCTACCGGGCACAAGATCAGAGCATCCCGACACATACGAAGTCAAGGAAGGGAGCCAGTAGACCTGCGTGGTTAAACAGGGAGCTGCTGGGTAAGCTCAAGTGGAAGAGAAGAGTTTACAGATCGTGGAAGGAGGGGCTGGCCACTTGGGGAGAATATAAGGCTGTTGTCAGAGGGTGTAGGGAGGTAACTAGGAAAGCTAAGGCCTCCTTAGAATTCCACCTGGTGAGAGGGGTCAAGGACAACAGGAAGAGTTTTTTCAAATACGTGACAGATAAAACTAACACCAGAGGCAATGTAGGCCCACTGATGAATGAGGTGGGTGCCCTGGTGACAGAAGACACAGAGAAGGCAGAATTACTGAATGCCTTCTTTCTCTCTGTCTACTCTACTGGAGGCTGTCCTGGGGAGCCCTGTACCCCTGAGACCCCAGGTGAAGCCAGGTCAGTGGAGGAGTTTGCTTTAGTCGATGAGGACTGGGTTAGGGAGCTATTAAATAGTCTGGACATCCATAAATCCATGGGTCCAGATGGGATGCATCTGCGGGTACTGAGGGAGCTGGCTGAAGTCATTGCTGGACCGCTCTCCATCATCTTTGCCAAGTCTTGGGAAACGGGAGAGGTGCCCGAGGATTGGAGGAAAGCAAATGTCACTCCAGTCTTCAAAAAGGGCAAGAAGGAGGACCCGGGTAATTATAGACCGGTCAGCCTCACCTCTGTCCCTGGGAAAGTAATGGAACAGCTTGTCCTTGGTGTCATCTCAAGGCATATCAGGGATAAGAGGGTCATTAGGGGCAGTCAGCATGGCTTTACCAAGGGTAAGTCATGCTTGACCAACCTCATAGCCTTTTATGAGAATGTAACAAGGTGGATGGATGATGGCAGGGCGGTGGATGTGGTCTACCTTGACTTCAGTAAAGCCTTTGACACAGTCTCCCATAGCATCCTCACAGCTAAATTGAGGAGGTGTGGTCTGGACAATAGAGTAGTGAGGTGGGTTGCAAACTGGCTTAAGGAGAGAAGCCAGAGAGTGGTGGTCAATGGTGCGGAGTCTAGTTGGAGGCCAGTATCTAGTGGAGTGCCTCAGGGGTCAGTACTGGGGCCAATATTATTCAATATATTCATTAACGATTTGCACGAGGGAATTGAGTGTACTATCAGCAAGTTTGCTGATGACACTAAGCTGGGAGGAGTGGCTGACACGCGAGAAGGCTGTGCTGCCATCCAGTGGGACCTGGACAGGCTGGAGAGTTGGGCGGGGAATAACCTGGTGAAATTTAGCAAGGGAAAGTGTAGAGTCCTGCATCTGGGCAGGAACAACCCCAGGTTCCAGTATAGGTTGGGAAATTACATATTAGAGAGCAGTGTAGGGGAAAGGGACCTGGGCGTCCTGGTGGACAGCAGGATGACCATGAGCCAGCACTGTGCCCTTGTGGCCAGGAAGGCCAATGGCATCCTGGGGTGTATTAGAAGGGGAGTGGTTAATAGGTCCAGAGAGGTTCTCCTTCCCCTCTACTCTGCCCTGGTGAGACCCCGTCTGGAATACTGTGTCCAGTTTTGGGCCCCTCAGTTCAAGAAGGACAGGGGACTGCTGGAGAGAGTCTAGTGCAGGGCAACAAAATGATCAAGGGAGTGGAGCATCTCCCTTATGAGGAAAGGCTGAGGGAGCTGGGTCTCTTCAGCTTGGAGAAGAGGAGACTGAGGGGTGACCTTATTAATGTTTACAAATATATAAAGGGTGAGTGTCACAAGGATGGAGCCAGGCTCTTCTCTGTGACATCCAGCGGTAGGACAAGGGGTAAGTGGTTCAAACTGGAACACAAGAGGTTCCACTTAAATTTGAGAAGAAACTTCTTCCCAGTGAGGGTAACAGAACACTGGAATAGGCTGCCCAGGAGGGTTGTGGAGTCTCCTACTCTGGAGGCATTCTAAACCTGCCTGGACGCCTTCCTGTGTAACCTCAAATAGGTGTTCCTGCTCCGGCAGGGGGATTGGACTAGATGATCTTTCGAGGTCCCTTCCAATCCCTAACATTCTGTGTGATTCTGTGTTAACTAGTTGCAAAGGACTTCTTAGAAAATTTACCGTGCTAGTTCTTGGGGTCATGGGAAAAAAAAGAAAGGCCATTTTTAAAATCCAATGGAATGCCAATTTTGGAACAAAGTTTTAACAGATGTATTTGTGTGTTTGCCAGAAAGCCCTATACCTCTCTTGGGTCAAGATTTGTTAAGTAAACTGTAAGCTCAAATAATGTTTTCTGAGAAGAAATGTTGAAGAGAAGAAATGTTCTGACAATTCTGTTTAGTTGCATGTCCCATAAGAAGGTGCTTGGAAGGTACAGATCTGCTTGCTGCAAGCAAGAAATCTCCAAGGAAATTTTGGATGCTGTATTTCCACTAGTATTGGCAGCTGAAGTATTGATAAAACCAATACTACACTGAGACAGAACTGAAAGAGGACTTTGAGCCGTTAAGGAAAAACAATGTCCAGTAAATACAAAACCCAAAATGGGGTTAGAGACTTTGATGAACAAGTTTATGACCACCTTACAGGCTGACTGCATTTGATTACACTTGCAGATTTGTCTATTTATAGCTACAACACAGAGGCAACCTGTGGCTATTGTAGGACAATATGATGAGAAAGCAAACAGATTGATATACTTGGAATGTGGGTTTTTTTGCCCAATTGTTTCTGTAAAACTATTATTCAGCCTCTAGAATTGATTATTACTCTGATCCATATGCGTGTCTGTATGCGTTGTTCTCATCACCGCATACAATAATGCTTTAAATCAGGTGTTCCATTTCTCTTGTCAAGGAATTAAACAAGTCATTCAGCCAGGCATTATCACTAGATTGTTTCCCTTGATGCATTAGTACCGAATATGTTATATGTCATCTTCTATTCTGGCTAGTTTATCAGCTATGCTAAAGCAGCACATGCCTTCAAAATTGAAGCAGCTTTTACAACCATTACCTACTCAGAAAAAACAGCAATAAGAAACATTAATATCAAAATCCCTTAGCATAGTATAATTCTGTAATACAGCTACCAGGGTTGACATGCTAATAAAACACATTTTTAAAATATCTGCAGCCATTAGTCTTCCCTTAATATAAAAGGCAGATGAGTTATTTACAGTAGAGACCAACCAAATCTAAGTATTTACATATTGGTCTTGCAGAAACATATCCAGGGCATATGCTTTTAGTACAAGATAGCAAAGCACGATGAGCCAACCTGTGGTAGGTGAAGAAAACAGGGGTGTCATCACCTTCCAGTAATACATATATGTTGTTCCAGCTTCTGCAGCTAATGTTACTCTGGGTCTGATAACCTGACATGAGGTGATTATCCACACAGTTTGGAGACATCTGGCTTGTACTTTTTCAAATTGAACTTCAATACAATATGTCTTGTTCTCAACATCAATAACACTGTTCCAATGCTGTCTCCTTGAGATAAGGTACAGGTATTCATCGTAGATACCCCAAATAAAAGAACTCGAAAATCTGATATTAGCAAAGGATGTAAAATAAGAGGAGAAGTCAGGGTACAGAACCATACAGCATTGTCTGGAGTTATTATATGAATTTTTACATCTAGATTAATAGGCTGCAGTCCCATGAGGGGTTCAGAAGGATCCACCATAGCCGTACATACCCTTGAGTCTTCTGGTTCTCATCTTGGGAGGCCGCTAAGGAATATTTGTTGCTGCTGTGGTTGGCCTGGCTTGTTCCCTAGTTGGATGTGATGGCATGAGCATTACCACTTAGGACCCCACTCCGCAAGCTCTTCAGTTTAAAGCCCTCCTCACCAAGTTGGCCAGCTTACTGCCTAAGATTCCCTTGCCTCTTTCAGACAGATGGATTCCATCCCTCCCTAACAGGTTATAGTCATAAAAGAATGTCCCATTGTCATAAAAGTCAAAACCCTCACAAGGGCACCAGCCTCAAAGCCAGGAGTTAATGTGCATTATGCATTTATTTCTGGCTACCCCCTTTCATCCAACTACAGAATGGAGGAAAAGGTAACTTGGGCACCAATATTTTTCACTTGTGCCCCTAGGGCTTTATAGTCTTCCTTGATTCTGCCCAGGCTCTGGCTTGCAGTGTCATTTGTCCCCCCATGAAAGAGCAGCAGTGGATAGCAGTCTGTGCTCTTGACAAGTTGTGGAACCCTCTCAGCAACATCTTGGATCTTAGCTCCCAGAAGGCAGTATACCTCTTGTGACTCCCGGTCAGGATGGCAGATGTGCGCTTCAGTGCCCTTTAACAGAGTCACCCACCACAAACACTCTTAGTTTCTTTTTATGGTATCCACTGTGTGCTACCGGTACAGTTTCTTCTTGCAGACCTTGCTCATTGATGCCTATAGCTGTTAAAGCTTCATATCTGTTTTCAGTTGTGATGCTGGAGGGTGGAGACTGAGATGGAGCCCTGCTTTAGTGGGTCACCAGGGTCCAAGGTGCCTCATTCTCAGTGATGTCCACTACATTCTCAGTGATGTCTGCTACAGGAGCATGGTTCTGTAACCACCTATCTATCACCATCTCACCTCCTCTAATACTGCACAGCCTTTTAACTGTTTGTTGCAACTCAACCACCTGACATAGCAGATCATCAGCCTGTGCACACCTTGTGCAGGTATTTACCTTTTCTCCAGGAATAGGGTCTGGGTACTCATTGCAACATACCACCTGTACTGAAGTCTCCTTCCTTACTGGTTCTGTCTGGGTGGAAGCATGAGACATCTCAGGGGCTTTCCCTGCAAGCGCACTGTTTTTAACTCTGAGGCGAGTGCACACCATTATGGCAGAGACCTAGAGCACAAGTACTACCTTGGGTTGTGGACCTACAAGTAGCCTGCAGCGCACTTCCTGCATGCCCTGACTGCAAACCCCCACACCCCTGTTTGCTTGCCCTGATCGCTTGTGCTCCTTAGAACCATTTAAATCTCTCACGGTTGCTCCACTTGCTTGCACGAATGCCACCACAGACTTCTCCTCAGAACTTTTCCCGTGTGACCATGGAGAAGTCATGAGGAGATGGGATGGAAAACCTACCTCAGTCCTAGAGGCACGTGTACATGAGTTGCAAGGAAAGACAACCACAAGAAGGGATTCTGCCAGGAAAAATGCTACTCCAGTTTCCAGTGGGCAGTCCCCCAGAGTAGAAGGGCTGATCTTACTTCTGAACCTCTTGAAGGGGCTTCTGATTCATTCTTGCAAAAAGGAAGCAGTGAGTACCATGACCAGGACTAGAGGGGCCCTGCCTCCAGCCAGGTGGAGGAGAGGGACAAGCTGTGTGGATTCAATGTCCTGGAACGTCAGACTCACAAGAGTACAAGGCTCAAGTGAACACCAGGACCCAATGTACTCTAATTCCATCAACCAATGAAGGGACAGAACCCATCAGTATTTCTGGAGTGACTGGAGGATGCCAACAGGTGACTGTACTGGAGGCTGAAGTGAGTCTAACTGGGAAGGACTGGCAAAAACACTCCATTGTGACTGGTTCAGTTGCTCCGTGTATTCTTGGTATAGACTACCTCAGAAGAGGATATTTTAAGGACCCAAAAGGGTACCGGTGGGCCTTTGGAATAGCAGCCGTGGAGACAGGACATGAAACAGCTATCTACCTTGCCCTGTCTCTCGGAAGACCCTTGTCTTGTAGGATTGCTGAGGGTCAAAGAACAGCAGGTGCCAATTGCTACCATGATGGTGCACCAGTGCCAGTATCACACTAACCAAGACTCTCTGATTCCCATCCATAAGTGGATTTGTTAACTAGAGAGCCAAGGAGTGATCAGTAAGACTCACACAGTCTTCAACAGTCTCATATGGCCAGTGCAAAAGTCCAATGGAGAGTGGAGACTAACGGTAGACTATCATGGCCTGAATTAATTCACGCCACCATTAAGTGCTGCTGTGCTAGAGCTGCAATATGAACTGGAGTCAAAGGCAACCAAGTGGTATGCCACAATTGACATTGCTAATGCATTTTTCTCTATTCCTTTGGCAGCAGAGTGCAGGCCAGTTTGCTTTCAGTTGGAGGGGCGTCCAGGACACCTGGAATCAACTGCTCCAGGAGTAGAAGCACAGCCCTACCATTTGTCATGGACTGATCCAGACTGCACTGGAACAGGGCAAAGCTCTGGAACACCTGCAATACATTGACAATGTCATCGTGTGGGGCAACACAGCAGAAGAATTTTTTGAGAAAGGGGAAAGAATGATCCAAATTTTTCTGAAAACCAGTTTTGCTATAAAGCAAAGTAAGGTCAA
Source organism: Patagioenas fasciata (assembly GCF_037038585.1). Taxonomy (NCBI): domain Eukaryota; kingdom Metazoa; phylum Chordata; class Aves; order Columbiformes; family Columbidae; genus Patagioenas; species Patagioenas fasciata. The sequence goes on from NC_092559.1 coordinate 19,022,490, forward strand.
TGATCTGGATGGGAGATCCAGTTTTTAGGAGTAAGATGGCAAGATTGACGTCATCAGATCCAAATGGATGTGATCAACAGCTATGTCTCCACCAACTAACAAAAAGGATAGACAGACTTCCTTGGGGGTTATGGGTTTTTGGATAATGCAAATTCCAGACTACGGTCAGATCGTTAGCACTCTTTATCAAGTGACCTGGAAGAAGAATGATTTTGAGTGGGACCCTGAGCAACAGCAAGCCTTTGAACAAATTAAGTGGGAGACAGTCCATGCTGTGGCTCTTGGGCCAGTCCAGGCAGGACAAGATGTTAAAAATATGCTCTTCACTTGGTGTGCATACAAAAGAGCCAAATCTAGCACATAGAGATGAGACAGAGCCTATCACAGAGTTGTGCAAGTCTGGATATTGGAATAAAGCTAGCATGCTAGAAAGAAAAGTAACAACTGTCACACACAAAATCTTATCATCACATTCACGCAGTAAAGAACTCAGGGTCTTCTGTATAATCACAAAATGCACATATTGAGTCAATGGATTCTCATGATTTAGCAGTCTGTGAACTTACTGTACCATGTAACAGACACTTATTTAAACTGTAATGTGCTTAAACAGATACCTACAAAAAAACAGGTTAATAAGGAACAGTATCTCGCAGAGTTCAGCAAGTTTTCTATGACTTGTGTGTTATCAGTTAATTCTCTCTCAGCTTGTTGAAGTTTAAACCATTCTGCCTGTAAAACTGTCTGAAATGATTCAATGATCTCTTGTAGAGTTTTATTTTTGTCCTGCTTTTCTCACTTTAGAAACAACAAAGTGTTATACTTAAAGATTCTATTCTCCGGACACTTTCCCAATCCCCACAATCTTAACCCTCGACAGTCAGTTTCTTGGTCACCTGTTTCTCGTTGCCCCTCTCGCCAGATGTGAATCTGTCCTTATCAATAACCTCGTATTCTATTGCTATGTTTACCAAAACATGTATCTAGTTCCCCAGTGTCGAGGGTTTAGACTGCGGGGTGACAATAAAACCCTGGCAGATGTATTGTTAACCTCCTCTCCTCCCCCGACTTCCCCCTTTTGCCCCTCCTCCTCCCCCCTTCCCACTAAGGACAGGTGATCGGGAGGAAAAGAAGGACAGAGAGAGAAGAGTTGGAAAAAATTAAAAATGTTTTACTAATGTTACTAATAAGAATAGAGAAAATAATACAAAATATACAAAACCAATCTTGAAAGTCTCAGCAACTGCAGAGCCAGCACCCAAAGTCCTGGATTGGACTCTGCAGCCAACCGGAGCTGGATTCAGTCTCACTAGGCCTCAGTTTGCAGGGACAACTAGCAAGGTCCTCTCCTAATGTCAGCCATAAGTAGAAGGGACAAAAAAGGCAAAAAGGGAAAGGGACGAGATCCTCATGATCTCCCACTTCTATATGAAGTATTCACATGAATGGAATGTTATACACAGTTGGTCAGTTTCTTGGTCACCAGTTTCTCGTTGCCCCTCTCACGAGATGTCCATCCATGCTTATCAATAACTTTGCATTCCATGGCTATGTTTACCAAAACATGTATCTGGTTCTCCAGGAAAACGCAGCTAATATGAAGGCTTTAGGGGACAGGCAAATTCACTAAAAGAGAAACTTGTTTTTAACAAAACCAGGACATTCTACCCCTTATAATATGCCATTCACGGAAATACTTAAACCTCATTAATACAATCTATCAATACAATCTAATGAATCACTACTACTATATATATATATATATATATATATATACACGCAAATGTACATATATACACAGGAGTAATTAATCTTAATCAGTGAAACATCCTTTGAAAAGTTCATTAAGCTCATTTTGTCACAAAAGTCTCCCAGGGAAGGAAAGATGGTACAAGTGCATCTCATGACCACTGTTTGTGGGTTAAAGACATCAACTTCGAAAAACTTGTCAGGCGCCACTCGAAGAAGGTAGCTCTGGTTTCATCACCATTGTCTTGATCTGAAAGACACTTATTAAACATTGTTAGTGCGGTAATTCACATCATACAGTTCAGCATTGCATATTTTCACCTAAAATCAAATCCCCTTGAGGTACACACCGAACTTCTCCATCCTTAAGCATCACCCACCAGGTGCTGCCAGGTCCCTGGGCAAAAACAATCCCACGAATGGGCTTGCCTTTGCCTGAGGCAGGAGTAACCCAGACTGCCTTTCCTAACATATTTTTAATGTGTACTACAGGGACTTTCTCTCCTTCCAGAGTACGAAGAATTTCTGATTGAGCAGGCCCGGCTCGATTGGTTTATCCTCTAGTGTTGACCAACCAAGTGGCTTTTGCTAAATGTGAATCCCAGTTTTTAAAGGTTCCACCACCAAGAAGTGCCTTTAGTGTAGTTTTTAACAAACCATTGTACCTTTCAATTTTCCTAGAGGCTGGTGCATGATATGGAATCTGATATACCCACTCAATACCATGTTCTTTGGCCCAATTGTCTATAATACTGTTTTTGAAATGAGTACCATTGTCTGATTCAATTCTTTCTGGCGTACCATGACACCAAAAGACTTGCTTTTCAAGGCCCAAGATAGTATTTTGGGCTGTAGCATGAGGTACGGCATATGTTTCCAACCATCCAGTGGCTGCTTCCACCATTGTAAGTACATAACGCTTACCTTGACGTGTTTGTGGAAGTGTAATATAATCAATCTGCCAAGCTTCTCCATACTTATACTTTAACCATCACCTCCCATACCATACAGGCTTTAACCGTTTCACTTGTTTGATTTCAGCACAAGTTTCACATTCATGAATAACCTGTGAAATAGTGTCCATAGTTAAGTCCACCCCACCATCACGCTCCCATTTCTGTGTTGCATCTCTACCTTGATGCCCTGAAGCATCATGGGCCCATCGAGCTAAGAAAAGTTCACCTTTACGTTGCCAGTCCAAGTCCACCTCAGTTACTTGAATCTTGGCAGTTTGATCTGCTTGTTGGTTGTTTAGATGTTCCTCAGTGGCTCGACTTTAGGCACATGAGCATCTACATGACGAACTTTGGCAGGCAGGCTCTCTAGCTGAGCAGCAATGTCTTGCCACAGTGTGGCAGTCCAAATGGGTTTACCTCTGCGCTGCCAGTTGCTTTTCTTCCATTGCTGTAGCCACCCCCACAAGGCATTTGCTACCATCCATGAGTCAGTATAGAGATGAAGTACTGGCCACTTCTCTCGTTCAGCAATGTCCAAAGCCAGCTGGATGGCTTTCACTTCTGCAAATTGACTAGATTCACCTTGTCCTTCAGTGGCTTCTGTAACTTGTCGTGTGGGACTCCACATAGCAGCTTTCCACCTTCGATGTTTTCCTACAAGACGACAGGATCCATCTGTGAACAGTGCATACTGCTTATCAGTCTCTGAAAGTGTATTATATGGTGGTGCTTCTCCAGCACATGTTACTTCCTCCTCATCTGGAGACATCCCAAAGTCTTTGCTTTCTGGCCAGTCTGTAATCACTTCTAAGATCCCTGGGCGATTGGGATTTCCAGTTCAAGCTCGTTGCGTGATCAGTGCAATCCATTTACTCCATGTAACTTCGGTTGCATGATGTGTAGACGGAACCGTCCCTTTGAACATCCAGCTCAGCACCGGCAGTTGAATTGCTAGGAGTTGTGCTTCAGTACCGATAACTTCTGAAGCAGCTCGAACTCCTTCATATGCTGCTAGTATCTCTTTTCCAGTTGGAGTATAGCTGGCCTCAGATCCTTTGTATCCTCGACTCCAAAAACTTAAGGGTCGGCCTCGTGTTTCTCCTGGTGCTTTCTGCCAGAGGTTCCAGGTAGGACCATTATCTCCGGCTGCGGTGTAGAGCACATTTTTAACATCTAGTCCAGTCCGAACTGGTCCAAGGGCCACCGCATGAGTTATCTCACACTTAATTTGTTCAAAGGCTTGTAGTTTTTCCTGGCCCCACTCAAATTGGAGGGCTCACAATGTGACTGTAGTCAGGAATATGCATTCTCCAAAAACCTACAATGCCCAGGAAAGTCTGTGTCTCCTTTTTATTAGTAGGTGGAGACATTGCTGCAATTTTGTTGATCACATCCATTGGGATCTGACGACGGCCATCTTGCCATTTTATTCCTAAAAACTGGATCTCTCGTGCAGGTCCCTTGACCTTGCTTCGTTTTATGGCAAAACCAGCATCCAAAAGAATCTGAATTATTCTCTCACCTTTCTCGAAGACTTCTTTCGCTGTGTTGCCCCATGCAATGATGTCATCAATATATTGCAAGTGTTCTGGAGCTTTACCTTGTTCCAGCGTGTTCTGGATCAGACCATGGCAGATGGTAGGACTGTGTTTCCACCCCTGGGGCAAGCAATTCCATGTATACTGGATGCCCCTCCAGGTGAAAGCAAACTGCGGCCTGCACTCTGCTGCTACAGGAATAGAGAAAAATGCATTAGCAATGTCAATTGTAGCATACCATTTAGCTGCCTTTGACTCCAGTTCAAATTGCAGTTCTAGCATGTCAGGCACAGAAGCACTCAGTGGTGGCGTAACTTCATTCAGGCCACGACAGTCTACAGTTAGTCTCCACTCATCACTAGATTTACGCACTGGCCAAATTGGGCTGTTAAAAGATGAGCGAGTCTTACTGATCACACCCTGGCTTTCCAATTGATGTATCAACCTCTGGATAGGAATCTCGATTGGTGCGATACTGCCTGCAATGCACCGTCGTGGTAGCAATTGGCACCTGCTGATCGTCAACCATCAGCAGTCCTACAACAGAAGGGTCATCTGAAAGACCAGGCAAATCAGACAGCTGTTCAATTTTCTCAGTGTCCACAGCTGCTATACCAAATGCCCACCTATACCTTTTTGAGTCCTTAAAATACCCTCTCCTGAGGTAGTCTATACCAAGGATGCACGGAGCATCTGGACCAGTCACAATGGGATGCTTTTGCCAGTTTTTCCAGTTTAGGCTCATTTCAGCCTCTACAACAGTCAGTTCCTGGGATCCCTCAGTCACTCCAACAATATTGATGGATTGCGTTCCTTTATAATTAGAAGGAATTATTGTGCACTGAGAACTAATGTCCACTAAAGCTTTGTACTCCTGGGGGTGTGTTATACCAGGCCAGCGTATTTGTACAGTTCAATAGACTCTGTTATCCCTTTCTTCCACCTGGTTGGAGGCAGGGCACCTCTAATTCCTGTTTTGCACAGTCTCTGGGTGTGAATTAGAGGTCCCTTCAAGAGCATCAGAATCTTTTCTGCCCCTTTTTGTAAACTGGAGCAGCCATTTTCCTAGGAGTTTTTCCTTTTAACTGATGTACTCGTTCTTGAATTTCTGAGGTAGGCCTTCTATGCCACCTACTCATGTTTTCTCCCTGCTCACGTAGGAAGAACCACAGTGAACCTCTTTTTGTGGACTGCCTCTGTCTTCTCTCTTGAGATTGAAAAGTCCTTCTCCTAATAGTTGAAACATAGGTTCATACAAGTCATTAATGGCACCTGTCTTCTCTGAGTTCTTTGATCTCTTGCAACAGCTTTTCAAACCGGTCATCAAATTTTTCACACAATTTCTCCACAGCAGAGACACAAGCCCATAGAGAACCAGCAAGGTTGTTCCCAAAGTCCCAGAGCTACTCAATCACATGAGAAATCCTTTGATTACCTTCAGCTGACCAGAGCATTGCTGCCAATGACTTAGCATATGCAGGTGGTGCACTTTGTACAAATCTGCGCCACAGAGGTCTTGTACAAATAATTCTATCTGGGTCTGTCCCATCTTTGGTCCAAAAGAGATGATCTCTCACACAGCTAATTCTCTCAGGAACTGGATACCTCCCTCCATAGTGTTCCATTTCCCTAATGTGCATATACAATCTTCCTTGTAGGGAAATCTTACTTTCATAGCTGCCAGGAGTCGGGTCCAGAGGGTAGTGGCGTTAGGCTCTCTTGAAATTGCCCTATCAATGGTGGAATCTTTTGACAGACATCCCAGCTGCCTAGCTTCACCACCTTCCAATTCAATTGTTTCTTCCGCATTATCCCAGCATCGGAGCAGCCAGGTTACAATATTCTCGCTTTCACGATGACTGAAGTCTTTCGCAGATCTCTAAGCTCACCTGGAGAAAAGGACCAAGTGGTGGTCACTTCATCTCCTCCCTGCGCTGGTGATGCCCCTTGGGTTGATGTTGGCCCTGTGGCCCCTGTGCCATCACCTGCTGCACAAGGAGTCTTTCTAGTGACTTTCTTACAACTGGCAACTGATGCTGATATGGGCTCACCATCATCTGATTCATTTCCAGAGTATGAATGACTGTCACTGGCATGGGCATAATCATAGTGATTGTTATGGTTACAGCAGCAACAGTGCCCAGTGTGTGAGGAAGGAGGGGCTGCCTTGTTAGGCTTTGAGGCTGGAGAAGTAACATTATCTGCAGCGATCTTGGCAGAGGAGCTATGCGGATGAGATGGAGCTTGGGCCTGCGAAGCAGCAGTGTCTGTGATGGGGGGGAGCAGTGGCTGCAGCAGCAGCTTTCACTGTTTTGTTTTTTCTCCAGTGGCTAGGAGTGTTTTTTGCTAAAGCTTCCGAAGACACACCGCATATCTCAGGACTAAAAAGAGACGCAAAACTCCTATTGAACCTCATTTCTCTTAACAGTAACACAAACTGACACACATTCAGCAAACCAAATAACACCATCACAGTTCTATCAAAGCTCCAAGGATATTCAAAGCTCTCTAAAACATTTGTAAACTCTCCTAGCAAGAAAGCAAAAGTATTGTTAGTCAGCATTTCTAAAGATTCGCTTGACCAATTAGCAAACACATAGCTGTTTTTTGCTTTATCTCTCCTGGAGGTTTTTCAAGGTAAAGCAGAAACGAGTAGAAATTCATTAGCGGTTGCGGTATAATGAAATAAACCAGTGCCAAACCACACAGTATCATCATAACTATCGTCCAGTTTCTTGTTGTTATATAATTAATACTTCGATTCAGAAAGAATGCCCAGCACAAGTATGGTATCACCGAACACAATGTAGAAAATAACTGATATATCTTATTCCACAACGTTTTTAAACCAGTGTAATTCACTCTGCCTTAATACCACTAGATAATGTCTGAAGCACACAGACTCGCGAGTCTCACAACTCTCTGAGTTAGCACCATGCCAAGAAAATTGAAAGGTATGTCAGAGCAGTAGAAAAGCCAAAAATCTCCAAATTTACCCCTTTCTCTTGCCCCATGTTGGGCACCAATTATCTGTTGAGGGTTTAGATTGCGGGATGACAATAAAACTCTGGGAGAGGTATTGTTAACCTACTCTCCTCCCCCCACTTCCCCCTTTCTCCCCTCCCTCTCCCCCCTTCCCACTAAGGACAGGTGATCGGGAGGAAAAGAAGGACAGAGAGAAGAGAGTTGGAAAAATTAAAGATGTTTTACTAATGCTACTAATAAGAATAGAGAAAATAATACAAAATATACAAAACCAATCTTGAAAGTCTCAGCAACTGCAGAGTCGGCACCCAAAGTCCTGGATTGGACTCTGTTGGATTCAGTCTCTCACTAGGCCTCAGTTCGCAGGGACAACTAGCAAGGTCCTCTTCTGATGTCGGCTATAAGGAAAAAGGAAAAGAAGGAAAAAAAGACGTGATCCTCGTGATCTCCCACTTTTTTATGAAATATTCACGTGAATGGGATGTTATACACCGTTGGTCAGTTCCTTGGTCACCTGTTTCTCGTTGCCCCTCTCGCGAGATATGCATCAGTTGTTATCATAACTTTGCATTCCATTGCTATGTTTACCAAAATATGTATCTGGTTTTCCAGGAAACTGCAGCTGATATGAAGGCTTTAGCTGACAGGCAAATTCACTAAAAGGAAACTTGTTTTTTAACTAAACCAGGACAAGTATGCCGAGATGAGACACAGCTCAGCACAGAGTTGCGCAAGTCTGGATGCTGGAATAAAGCTAGCATGCTAGAAAGAAAAGTAATAGCTATCACACGCAAAATCTTATCATCACATTCACGCAGCAAAGAGCTAAATTATGCATAGTCTTCTGTATTATCACAAAATGTACATTTTGAGTCCATGGATTCTCTTGATTTAACAGTCTATGAACTTACTGTACCATATAACAGGCAAAGAATTATGAAACTGTAATACATTTAAATAGATACCTACATAGAAAGCAGGTACATAATGAAAAGCATCTTGCAGACTTCTGCATCTTTTCTGTAACTCCTGTGTTATCAAACTCTCTCTCAGCTTGTTGAAGTTCAAACCGTTCCACCTGTAAAACTGTCTGAAATGATTCAATGATCTCTTGTAAAGATTTATTTTTGTCTTGTTCTTCTCTCTTTAAGAACAATATTAATTGCAACGAAGTGTTGTACTTCAAGATTCCATTCTCCAGACACTTTTCCCAATCATCTAACTTATACAGCAGCCACCATTAATTACATTAATTTCACAAGATCTTCCTTCCTCATATTTCCAAGTGCTTTCCTATGTTTTAAAACACCTCCCAATACCGATTTCTTAGGAACACAACTGAAAACAGTCATTTCCGACCCCATCTCATAAGTAAAAACCATGAGAAGAGGGAGGGAGGAGGGGGAAATACAGAGCTGCTTGCAGCGCAAGTGGGAAAAGCGGGGAGAAGGTTTATGGTGCACTTACAGAAACCATACCACAAAGAAAGAAATGTAACAACATCCAGTAAAACAATAAACTCACATTCCTGACAACCTGCTTGATTTTCAGAGAGGCAATACACAGCAGCATGTAATATGTACTGTAAAACTCACAGATAACACATTGATAGCAAACATTAGTGTTCTCTACTGCTAATTTGAACACTAGTGCGTCCTTAGCTTCTAAGTTTTCAACCTGCTTATTGATGGCCTCTTGAAGATGGTCAATAAATTGCATGTAATTCTCATTGGGACCCTGATTAATAGTTGTAAATTATTTGGCTGCTATGTTGGTTTCAGGCACCTCTATCATAGCTTGATATGCAAGGTCTGTTGACTGCCTCAGGATTTCAGAAACTAATAGCGCCTGTAATTCTGGTGTGCCAATTAGTGTATCTTCTAAGAGTTGGGGGATACCCGCCCATTTCAATGAATCCCCATCGTTCCGTCCTAAATGATCTATAGCTGTTACATTGCATACGTCAAATTTTGCTTTGAGTCTTTCATGGTTTTTATCTGATCTCGGGGAAACACGTACATATACTCCTTTTCCTTTTAACTTTTAAAGCAAATGCTGCAGACCCTCATCCTCATCCGAGTCATCAGATAACGCGGACTTGAACGGTGCTGGAGAATCATCAGTAACAGGGGGGTTCAGGGTTTGGAACAGTGCACTTTTTTTTTTTTCCAAATCTAGTCCAGGGAAGCCACCCCTCTCTACTGTCTCTGCGTGTTCCTGTTGCTCTTTTAATCCTCTCAAAGTCTCCAGCAACAAGTGCCATGTTGTTAACAGTTCAGTTGTTTCTTTGGATCTTTCAGTACTGCTTTGCCCCATAGTAACATCCTTCGTAAAGTCAATTCCAGAAGGCTAATACCCTGCTTCTTCAGAAGCAATTTCCATGTAGATAATATAATACCCTCTTCTTTAGATAAGTTCCACCCCCTCCCCATTCCCGGTAGCTCACCAGCTCTTGGCGTGGTGTCTTTTCAAGGATCTGGATCTTCAGCTGTACCGGGCTCTGTCTCCCCAGTTTGTCTTTGGCTGTCACAGCTTCACCGTTGTCTCTTCTTCATGCGAAATCCTCTTCATGCAGGATCACGTTGGGGTCACCATATGTCTTGGTTGAGACGGACAAATGACATAGACCAAGTTCTTCCAGGATGAAAGTAGTAGATACCATTTATTGCCACAAGTGCATTTTCATGCAATTTTAACAATTCGTGTGTCTCTTCACTATTGGTTACAAGTTACAGCAGTAACATCTCATTGACTAATTTTGCTATCATCAATGTTACTCTTTTACTCCCTTCTCTCTCACAGGTACATCCTTAACATCTCCAGATATTCCTTTACTCCCATCTTTCTCACGGGTAGGCCTTCATATCTTCAAGGCTAATTTCTGTTCCCATGCCCTCCGTCAGGGAATCCATGGACCCACCGTAGTCCCCAACTTTGTTACCTCACTATCAAAAAATTTATTGTTGCTTCTCTCTTACGAGTGAAGTGCATCCCTCTCACTCCATCCACAATAGTCATCTCTCTTGAGCAGGGTAACCAGAGCTAACAAAATTACTACTGGGTGGAGTATCCCGTAGTGGTTGGTGACCACCCAAAAAAGTTTCCCACCATTAGGGTTCTCCATCCTTTTTTACCCTTTCTGTGATGCGATGTATTTCTTCCACATCATGATGGATGGTAATTAGGGTCTTTTGTACATTGTTTCAGACATTTTCTAACAGTTGATACAAGTCATTATGTCTTTGTAGTTTCCTCACCAATGCAGGATTCATTCTAATGGGGATAGGAAGTAGGAACTAAGGTATAATTGGACTGTAACAGTTGATAAGACATAATGGAAACTGGATAACTGAAACCACATCCTACAATGTCAGCAAAGCCACAAGCACAAGTATTTTAATGATTATTTGTCTCTACAGTGATGTTATCTATGGATAAAAAATCGCAAAGGGTTCTTATACAAACACATCCCTTTCCAATATATAGGAGTAGAGTTCCAGGGGGTTTTCAGGAGTTTAGATACCTGCCCCATAAAAATCTATGAACTACCTCCCCTTTAGTCCTGTTAACTTTGTACTACAGTGGGTTACCCATCGATTTTATACTTAGTCATGCTGCAGTGGTCATCATGGTTAAAAGCACCAAGAGTAGTGAGATTTACCACTTAGTCTTTTCAGTGTATGGATTCTTCCAAATATAGTCATTCGTTAGCTGGTTGGCTATTCATGACCTGCTTGACATGAGAATGGTGTATCCAATTTTCTCTTCCTAAAACTTAAAATAAGAAAACAACAACAAAATAAGAACATAGTAGGACAATATATGGCCACTCCCTTCGAGGTTATAATTTGGATTTTTGTGAAAACACCTTAATTAACACTTCTTCCCCAGGCTTTCTGCCACGTAACTATATTTCAAGTGGTGTGGGTTGATACCACTGAGCATACTTCTTTTTCCTTCAACGTCTTGTTGCATATATAAAACATACTGGATCAACCATTCATTTAAGAGTTTAGTCCTAGTGGGACAAAAGTCCCAGATACAGCTAAATGTCTGCTAAACACTGTTTCTGCTAGTGACAACCCTAGAGGTTGTTGAGGGGTATTTCTAATATCACAGTATCACAGTATCACAGTATGTTTGGGATTGGAAGGGACCTCGAAAGATCATATAGTCCAATCCCCCTGCTGGAGCAGGAACGCCTAGGTGAGGTCGCACAGGAACATGTCCAGGCGGGCCTTGAATGTCTTCTCAAATTTAAGTGGAACTTCTTGTGTTCCAGCTTGATCCCATTACTCCTTGTCCTATCATTGTTTGCCACTGAGAAGAGCCTGGCTCCATTCTCACGGCACTCACCCTTTATATATTTATAAACATTAATAAAGTCACCCCTCAGTCTCCTCTTCTCCAAACTAAAGAGACCCAGCTCTCTCAGCCTTTCTTCATAAGGGAGGTGCTCCACTCCCTTAATCATCTTTGTTGCCCTACGCTGGACCCTCTCCAGCAGTTCCCTGTCCTTCTTGAACTGAGGGGCCCAGAACTGGACACAATATTCCAGATGGGGTCTCACCAGGGCGGAGTAGAGGGGAAGGAGGACCTCTCTCGATCTACTGACCACTCCCCTTGTAATACACCCCAGGATGCCATTGGCCTTCCTGGCCACAAGGGCACAGTGCTGGCTCATGGTCATCCTGCTGTCCACCAGGACCCCCAGGTCCCTTTCCCCTACACTGCTCTCTAATATGTAATTTCCCAACCTATACTGGAACCTGGACTTGTTCCTGCCCAGATGCAGGACTCTACACTTTCCCTTGTTAAATTTCATCAGGTTATTCCCCGCCCAACTCTCCAGCCTGTCCAGATCCCGCTGGATGGCAGCACAGCCTTCTGGCGTGTCAGCCACTCCTCCCAGCTTAGTGTCATCAGCAAACTTGCTGATAGTACACTCAATTCCCTCGTCCAAATCGTTAATGAATATATTGAATAATATTGGCCCCAGTACTGACCCCTGAGGCACTCCACTAGATACTGGCCTCCAACTAGACTCCGCACCATTGACCACCACTCTCTGGCTTCTCTCTTTAAGCCAGTTTGCAACCCACCTCACTACTCTAGTGTCTAGACCACACCTCCTCAATTTAGCTGTGAGGATGCTGTGAGAGACTGTGTCAAAGGCTTTACTGAAGTCAGGGTAGACCACATCCACCGCTCTGCCATCATCCATCCACCTTGTTACATTCTCATAAAAGGCTATGAGGTTGGTCAAGCATGACCTACCCTTGGTAAAGCCGTGCTGACTGCCCCTAATGACCCTCTTATCCCTGATATGCCTTGAGATGACACCAAGGACAAGCTGTTCCATTACTTTCCCAGGGACAGAGGTGAGGCTGACCGGTCTATAATTACCCGGGTCCTCCTTCTTGCCCTTTTTGAAGACTGGAGTGACACTTGCTTTCCTCCAATCCTCGGGCACCTCACCCGTTTCCCAAGACTTGGCAAAAATGATGGAGAGCGGTCCAGCAATTACTTCAGCCAGCTCCCTCAGCACCCGCGGATGCATCCCATCTGGACCCATGGATTTATGGATGTCCAGACTATTTAATTGCTCCCTAACCCAGTCCTCATCGACTAAAGCAAACTCCTCCATTGACCTGGCTTCATCCGGGGTCTCAGGGGTACAGGGTCCCCCACGACAGCCTCCAGCGGAGTAGACAGAGACAAAGAAGGCATTCAGTAATTCTGCCTTCTCTGTATCTTCTGCCACCAGGGCACCCACTCCATTCATCAGTGGGCCTACATTGTCTCTGGTATTAGTTTTATCTGCTATGTATTTGAAAAAGTTCTTTTTGCTGTTCTTGACCCCTCTCGCCAGCTGTAATTCTAAGGAGGCCTTGGCTATCCTAGCTGTCTTCCTACGTCCTCTAACAGCGGCCTTTATTCCCATAGCACTATTTTTAAAAACTTTATCTATTTCAAACCCACTTGGCTACATGTTCAAGCCATTTTATTTTTAGGAGTCCTGTTCATTCTTTCTACCTGTTCTGAGGACTGCAGATGATATAGAACATGTAACTGTCACTGTATATCTAAAATTTTATAAGTGTTGTTTAGTACAGTATACTGCTGTGATTTCCCTTGAAAGCTTAATAGCTTCAAACAACATTTGGATTCCAGTTCCTTCAGAAATATTTATTTTCTGCTGTGTTAAGGAATCCTATTCTTTCCATAGCATACTTGTTGCATGACACAATCTGAAGGCATATTTAAAGTCGGTATAAATACTTACCCGCTGATTGGGCACTCACTGGGAGTTGTAGAGGTTCTTCTTCAAGTACTTTCTCACCATTGCATAGCCCGTGTGTCATTTTCCAATCACATAGTATGAAAATCCATTAGTGAAAACGGTTAGATTCAAGTTCTCTAGAGGTTGATCCTATAGATCATAAAATCATAGAATAGTTTAGATTGGAAAGGACCATCAAAGGTCATCTAGTCCAACCCTACTGCAAGAACATCTTCAACTAGATCAAGTTACTCAGAGCCCTGTCCAGCCCAGCCTTGAATGTCTCCAGGGATGGGGCACCTACCGCCTCTCTGGGTAACCCGTTCCAGTGTTTTACCACCCCCATTGTAAAAAAATTCTTCCTCATGTCTAGCCTGAATCTCCCCTTCTTTAGTTTAAAACCATTACCCTTTGTCTTATTGTAACAGGCCGCTTTTAAGTACTGAAAGGCCTCAATAAGGTCTCCCTGGAGCCTTCTCTTTTCGAGGCTGAACAACCCCATCTCTCTCAACCTGTTCTCATAGGAGAGGTGTTCCATCCCTCTGATCATTTTTGTGGCCCTCCTCTGGACCCTCTCCAACAGGTCCATATCTTTCCTGTAATAAGTAATGATGCAGTACTTGAGGTGGGGTCTCACCAGAGCAGAGGGACAGAATCATCTCCCTCAACCTGCTGGCCACGCTTCTTTTGATGCAGTCCAAGATACAATAGCCCTTCTGGGCTGCAAGTGCACATTGCTGGCTCATGTCCAATCTTTCATCCACCAGTACCCCCAAGTCCTTCTCTGCAGGGCTGCTCTCAATCCCTTCATTCATCAACCTGTATTGATACCGGGGGTTGCCCTGACCCAGGTACATGACCTTGCACTTAGCCTTGTTGAACCTCATGAGGTTTGCATGGGCCCACTTCTGAAGCTTGCCCAGGTCCCTGTAGATGGCATCCCATCCCTCAGGTGTGTCAACGGCACCACTCAGCTTGGTGTACTCCACAAACTTGCCGAGGCTGCATGCAATCCCGCTGTCTATGTCACTGATGAAGATATTAAATAGTACTGGTCCCAGTACAGACTTGTAACCAGTGTCCATCCAGACACTGAGCCATTAACCACTACCCCCTGGATGTGAATATCCAGTCAACTCCTCATCCACTGAACAGTTCACCCATCAAATCCATATCTCTCCAATTTAGAGGGAAGGATGTTGTGTGGGACCATGTCAAAGGCTTTACAGAAGTCAAGATAAATGACATCCATAGCCCTTCCTTTGTCCACTGATGTACTCACTCCATCAAGGTCAATAGGTTGATCAGGCAGGACTTGTGTCACTGTTTACTGCAGGGCAACAAAGTGTGGCAGATGCTCTCTATTAACCCCTGCCCTCCCCACTAAGGAAGAGGAAGAAAAGGGAGAGAGACAAGTTGGAAAGTTTAAAAAAAAAAAAAAAGCTTTACTAACAATAAACACAAGTAGTGTTCTCCTCTGTCCACCCAGTTGCACGGAATCATGAGGGAATCACAGAATGGTTGGAGTTGGAAGGGACCTCTGGAGATTGTCTAGTCCAACCCATCTGCTAAAGCAGGTTCACCTAGAGCAGATCACACAGAAATGCGTCCAGGTGGTTTTTTAATGTCTCCAGAGGAGACTCCACAACCTCTCTGGACAGCCTGTTCCAGTGCTCTGTGACCCTCAAAGTAAATAAGTTTCTCTTCATGTTTACATGGAACCTCCAATGCTTCAGCCTCTGCCCATTGCCCCTCATCCTATTCTTGGGAACCACTGAAAAGAGTCTGGTCCCATCCTCTTGATACCCATCCTTGGGATATTTACAAGCACAGAAGATACAAAAAGACCCAGCAGATCATTACCTGTCTGCAGGACTGGTGTCAGGAGTAAAAATTTGGGCTTTTTGATCATGTTTATATGACACCTAGCCTGCTGGAGACAAATAGGTTGCACCTGTCTCAAAGGGGGAAAGGATCCTTGGACAGGAGTTAGCAGGGCTCATTGAAAGAGCTTTAACCTAGATTTGAAGGGGGAAGGGGAGAAAGCCAAGTACAGTAGAGACAAACCCAATGTTTGAGGGATTGGGTGCTAGCAAGGCCCTTCTGTCTGCCATCTCAGTGGAGGTTTGCAAATGGAGAGCAGTGTGGCAGAAAAGACACGAGGGTTATTGATGTGTTAGTGTTCCTAAAAACTGGATCTCTCGTGCAGGTCCCTTGACCTTGCTTCATTTTATGGCAAAACCAGCATCCAAAAGAATATGAATTATTCATACACCTTTCTCAAAGACTTCTTTCTCTGTGTCGCCCCATACAATGATGTCGTCAATATATTGCAAGTGTTCTGGAGCTTTACCTTGTTCCAGCGTGGTCTGGATCAGTCCATAGCAGATGGTAGGACTGTGTTTCCATCCCTGGGGCAAGCGACTCCATGTGTACTGGATGCCCCTCCAGGTGAAAGCAAACTGCGGCTTGCACTCTGCTGCTAAGGGAATAGAGAAAAATGCATTAGCAATGTCAATTATGTCATACCACTTAGCTGCCTTTGACTCCAGTTCAAATTGAAGTTCTAACATGTCAGGCACAGCAGCACTCAATGGTGGCGTAACTTCATTCAGGCCACGATAGTCTACAGTTAGTCTCCACTCTCCACTAGACTTACGCATTGGCCAAATTGGGCTGTTAAAAAGTGAGTGAATCTTACTGATCACACCCTGGCTCGTCAGTTGACGAATCAACTTCTGGATAGGAATCAAAGAGTCTCGATTGGTGCGATATTGCCGGCGATGCACCGTCGTGGTAGCAATTGGCACCTGCTGATCGTCAAACATCAGCAGTCCTACAGCAGAAGGGTCCTCTGAGAGACCAGGCAAAGTAGACAGCTGTTCAATATTCTCAGTGTCCACAGCTGCTATACCAAATGCCCACCAATACCCTTTTGGGTCCTTAAAATACCCTCTCCTGAGGTAGTCTATGCCAAGGATACATGGAGCATCTGGACCAGTCACAATGGGATGCTTTTGCCAGTTTTTTCCACTTAGGTTCATTTCAGCCTCTACTGCAGTCAGTTCCTGGGATCCCTCAGTCACTCCAGAAATACTGATGGATTGTGTTCCTTTACAGTTTGAGGGGATTATCATGCATTGAGCACCAGTGTCTACCAAAGCTTTGTACTCTTGGGGTTCTGTTGTACCAGGCCATTGTATCTGCACAGTCCAATAAACTCTGTTGTCCCTTTCCTCCGCTTGGCTGGAGGCAGGACCCCTCTAATTTGTGTTATGCACAGTCTCTGGGTATGAATTAGAGGTTCCTTCAAGAGGATCAGAATCTCTTCTACCCCTTCTGGAAACTGGAGCAGCCATTTTCCTAGTATTTTTCCCTTTTAACCCACGTACTTATTCCTGAAGTTCTGAGGTAGGTCTTCCATCCCATCTCCTCATGTTTTCTCCCTGGTCACGTATGAAAAACCACAGTGTGCCTCTTTTTGTGTATTTCTTCTGTCCTCTCTCTTGAGACTGAAAACACCTTCTCCTAATAGTTGAAACATAGGTTTGTACAGGTTGTGAATGGAACTTGTCTTCTCTGAGTGCTATGATTTCGTTCAACAGCTTTTCAAACCAGTCATCAGATTTTTCACACAGTTTCTCCACAGTCAAGGCACAACCTCATAAAGAGCTAGCAAGGCTGTCCTCAAAGTCCTGAAGCTGCTTAATCACTTCAGCAATGTTTTGTTGAGCTGCAGCTGACCAGATCATTGATGCCAATGACTTAGCATATGCCAGTGGTGCGCTTTGTACAAACCTGTGTCACAAAGGTCGTGTACAAAGGATTCTTTCTGGGTCTGTCCCCTTTTGGCTGTTTGGCTCAAAATAGATCTCCCACACAGCTAATTCTCTCAGGAACTGGATACGTCTCTCCCATAGTATACCATTTCCCTGGATTACATATAACATCTTCCTTAAAGGGAAACCTTGCCTTCATGGCTGTCAGGAGTCTACTCCAGAGGGTGGAGGGGTCATTCTCTCTTGAAATTGCCCTATCAAGGGTGGCATCCCTTGACAGAGATCCCAGCTGCTTGACTTTCCCACCTTCTAGTTCCAGACCATCAGCTCCATTATCCCAGCACTGGAGTAGCCAGGTTACAACATTCTCGCCTTCATGACAACTGAAGTCTTTTCGCATATCTTTCTGCTCACTTGGAGAAAAGGATTGATTGGTCACTTCCTCTCCTCCTTGTGTTGATGAGGATGCCTCTTGGGGTGATTATGCCCCTTGGCCATCATCTGCAGCATGAGCAGTCCTTCTTGCGACTCTCTTAACACCAGCAACTGATGCCAACATGGGCTCACCATATCTCGATTTATTTCCAGAAAATTACTGTCACCAGTATTGACATAATTACAGTGGCTGTTGTGGTTGCAGCAGCAGCAGTGCACAGTGTGGGGGGGTAGAGTAGCTGCCTTGTCAGTCTTTGAGACTGGAGAAGCGGCAGTCGGGGGGGTTTACAGCCTTAGCTGCTTTGCTCTGTGTAGGAGCTGGAGATGCTTTGTCACTTGCTGAGGCTGTCAGGGGGGTTACGGGTACTGTAACGGTAGCTTTCGCTGCCTTGCTCCATTTGGGGCGGGCAGCAGCCATAGCCATGCCTGTTGCCGAGGCTTGAGCAAACACAACATAAGTCTCAGGAGTTAGAAAAAATGCAATCCTCTTATTTAACCTCATCTCTCTTATCACTAGCATGAACTGACACACATTCAGCAAACCTGACAATACCAACAAAGTACGGTCAAAACTCCAAGGATATTCAAAGCTCTCAAAAACATCTGTAATCTGTCCTAACGTAAAAGGAAAGGTATTATTAGTCAGTTTTTCTATAGATTGGCTTATCAAATTGAAACAAAGGTAGGTATATTTCTCTTTAATCTCTACTGGAAGTTTCTCTAGATACAACAGTAATGAATATCAATTCATTATCGGCTGGAGTATAATAAAATAAACCAGTGCCAAACCACAAAGTAAAATCATCACCACCATCCAGTTTCCAGATGTAATAGAATGCACAAAACTATTAGTGAAATATGACCAGCACAAATAAGGTAGTGCAGAACACAGTGTAGAGACTAATTGATACAACTTATGCCACAGCATCTTTAAACCAATGTAATTCAATCTACTTTAATACTACTAGATGATGTCTAAAGCACACAGACCTGTGAACATCTCAACCCTATGAGCTGGCACCATGCCAAAAAATTGAATCTGCGCCACAGTATTAAAAACACCAAAATCTCCACATTTTGCCCCTTTTTAGTGTCAAATTTTAGCGTTTTCAAGCCCCACATGGGGGCCAATAGATCTGGCATAATTTACTACAGGGCATCAGTAAACCACAGTAGATGCTCTCTGTTACCCCCAACCCTCCCCAACAAGGAAAGGCAATAGGAGGAAAAGGGAGAGAGACTTGCATGTTGGAAAAAGTTAAAAAATCTTTACTAATGCTACTAATAAATAAAGAAAACAATTCAAAATGTACAAATTCAATCCTGAATGTCCCAGGGCGGCGCAGTGCTGCCCATGGCGGAGCCAGCATTGCTCCAGCAGCTACAGAGAAGGCACCTGGAAAGTCCTGGTCTGGACTCCACAGCAAACAGGAACTGGAGGCCTCCCATACCCCTAGGGTGAAATCGGTGTGCTCAATTCAGTCTCTGAAATGCCTGTATACCGATGCGTGCAGTATGGGGAATAAGCAGGATGAGTTAGAAACCTGTGGTTGGGCAGGAGACTATGACCTGGTGGCAATTATGGAGACATGGTGGGACAGCACACATGACTGCAATGTGGTCATGGATGGCTATGTCCTTTTCAGGAAAGACAGGCCAGTCAGGCGTGGTGGTGGAGTTGCTCTTTACGTGAGAGAGCAACTACAGTGTATTGAGTATTGTCCGGGCACGGATGAGGGGCGAGTTGAGAGTCTATGGGTGAAAATTAAGGGGCAGGATGGCAGGGGTGATACTGTTGTGGGTGTCTATTACAGGCCACCAGATCAGGGTGAGGAAGTTGATGAGGCCTTCTACAGGTAGCTGAGAGCAGCCTCACAATCACAGGCCCTGGTTGTGGTGGGGGATTTTAACTTCCCTGATGTTTGCTGGAAGGACCATTCAGCCAGCCAGACACAGTCCAGGAGGTTCCTCCAGCGCACTGATGATAACTTCCTCATGCAGATGGTGGAGGAGCCAACTAGGAGAGATGCATGCTGGATCTCATCCTCACTAACAAGGAGGGTCTGGTCGAAGCAGTAAAGGTTGAGGGCTGCCTGGGTTGCAGCAACCATGAAATGGTAGAGTTCAGGATCTTGTGTGGCAGGAACAGAATAGCAAGCAGAATTGCAACCCTGGACTTCAGCAGGGCAAACTTGGGCCTTTTCAAGCAATTGCTAGGGGAAATCCCATGGGCAAGGCTGCTTGAAGGTAAAGGGTCCCAAGATAGTTGATTAGTGTTCAGGGACTGCTTCTACTGGGCTCAAGGTCAGAGCATCCCGACACGTAGGAAGTCAAGGAAGGGAGCATGGTTAAACAGGGAGCTGCTGGGTAAGCCCAAGTGGAAGAGGAGAGTTTATAGATCATGGAAGGAGGGGCTGGCCACTTGGGGAGAATATAAGGCTGTTGTCAGAGGGTATAGGGAGGCAACTAGGAAAGCTAAGGCCTCAGAATTAAACCTGGCGAGAGGGGTCAAAGACAACAGAAAGAGTTTTTTCAAATATGTGGCAGATAGATAAAACTAACACCAGAGGCAACGTAGGCTCACTGATGAACGAGGTGGGTGCCCTGGTGACAGAAGATACAGAGAAGGCAGAGTTACTGAATGCCTTCTTTGTCTCTGTCTACTCTGCCAGAGACTGTCATGGAGGAACCCCAAAGTTAGTTAGGGGACAACAGGGTCCAAAACAATCTTTTATTCAGTAAAATTGTTCAGGAGATTGACCGGTGAAAGATGGGGTTTTAGCTCTCCAAACTGACTGGAATACAGGTTCGGATATCAGTTGAGTAAATTATTAAGGGGCAGCAACTAATACAACAGGAGGTCCACAGTGTGCATGCACGTGGCTTCACCAACAACAATGCCAGAGCCGTCCCTGAGTCCGGGAAGAGTACACACTTGCCTGAACACACGTGGGATTATTTTAAAGGGATACACGTACTCGTATTGAGTACAAACGTGTACACTCCCGATTCTGCGAGGATTACTTTATAATACACTCGCAATCCCGCAAGGAGAAATACACTTGCAAATGTGCACGGAATATTACACATGCTTATGTGGAAGCACAGGAGGAAAACACACTCGCGATTATGCGAGGAAATAATTTATACACGCCATGGAAGCAGGGGCTGGCCACTTGGGAGGAATATAAGGCTGCTGTTAGAGGATGTAGGAAGGCAGCTAGGATAACCAAGGCCTCCTTAGAATTAAACCTGGTGAAAGGGGTCAAGGACAGCAAAAAGAGCGTTTTCAAATACATAGCAGATAAAACTAATACTACAGGCAATGTAGGCCCACTGATGAATGGGGTGGGTGCCCTGGTGACAGAAGATACAGAGAAGGCAGAATTACTGAATGCCTTCTTTGTCTCTGTCTACTCTGTCGGAGGCTGTCCTGGGGAGCCCTGTACCTCTGAGACCCCGGATGAAGCCAGGTCAATGGAGGAGTTTGCTTTAGTTGATGAGGACTGGGTTAGGGAGCTATTAAATAGTCTGGACATCCATAAATCCATGTGTCCAGATGGGATGCATCCGTGGGTGCTGAGGGAGCTGGCTGAAGTAATTGCTGGACCGCTCTCCATCATCTTTGCCAAGTCTTGGGAAACGAGAGAGGTGCCCGAGGATTGGAGGAAAGCAAATGTCACTCCAGTCTTCAAAAAGGGCAAGAAGGAGGACCCGGGTAATTATAGACCGGTCAGCCTCACCTCCATCCCTGGGAGAGTAATGGAACAGCTTGTCCTTGATGCCATCTCAAGGCATATCAAGGATAAGAGGGTTATTAGGGGCAGTCAGCATGGCTTTACCAAGGGTAAGTCATGCTTGACCAACCTCACAGCCTTTTATGAGAATGTAACAAGGTGGATGGATGATGGCAGAGTGGTGGATGTGGTCTACCTTGACTTCAGCAAAGAGTTTGATACAGTCTCTCACAGCATCCTCACAGCTAAATTGAGGAGGTGTGGTCTGGACAATAGAGTAGTGAGATGAATTGCAAACTGGCTTAAGGAGAGAAGCCAGAGAGTGGTGGTCAATGGTGCGGAGTCTAGTTGGAGGCCAGTATCTAGTGGAGTGCCTCAGGGGTCAGTATTGGGGCCAGTATTATTCAATATATTCATTAACAATTTAGATGAGAGAATTGAGTGTACTATCAGCAGGTTTGCTGATGACACTAAGCTGGGAGGAGTGGCTGACACACCAGAAGGCTGTGCTGCCATCCAGCGCTGTAGAGGGGTTGCTGTTAGATGGAGATTTGTTACCGAACCAGCCAGGAATTTCAAGGCTGGAAACAGGACCTGCCGTGGGAGAGAAGCATCTTCGAAATAACAAGGCCCCAACATGGTGTAAATCAACAGACCTGTCAGCAGTGAGACTTCAGCACGTGGACAGCTCGTGAACATAGATGATATCCAATTAGCAAATGCATGCTTGGAGCGTGGACGCATGATCAGAGAACAGTTGCATATATAAGGAGGTTTGTTTCTGTAATAAATGGCTTTGTGTGATTCACATTGAATCAGAATGCTGAGTCCTTTATCGTTCCAAAAAATGGTGACCCCGACGTGATACTCTGAATGGCGTCTCACTACAATCAGGGAAAAGCCTGGAGCGGCCCAGCCGGAGGCGGTTCACCTGGACTGGAGACTGGACAGAGGCGTACGGATGTCCCGGGGATAAATTCGTCGACGGATCACCGGAAAAGGTGAGCGGCTGAGGGCAGGAGGAGGGAAGAGTGAAGTTATGGAGCAAAATGTATTTTCTGAAGAACAAGCCGTAGTTAAGCTCCTCCTGCATATTCTTTCTGTGAGAGGACTTAAATAGGAAGAAAGTAACATACGTAGACCGTTAGTTTGGTGTAGAATTAACAGCTACCTGGGAGAAACCGAGAAGGCTTTTAAACTTGAACTTTGGGACGATATAAGGCAGAAATTATGGAATAAGGTCAGCAATGGAGATGTTAAAGAAGCTAAATCATTAGTAACTACATGGAAGCTTATAAAAGATTTTAAGGCTGAACGGTCTGCTGCTGCTGGAGTTTTTGTAGCGTTGCAGCCTGATAAGAATCCTGAAAGTCGTTGTGAAGCTTACCCGGTTCGTGTCTTTGATACCTTCTCTACTCCATCCCCTGCTGTGCTTTCAACACCTCTGATTGTTCAGCAGTCCGGGGCGGGGGGGAGGAAAAATGCCGAGCGGGTGTCCTCCTACAACTATTAGCAAACCCTGATGAGAACAGCAAGTCAAAAGGATTGGAATCAGACAACTTGCCCAAAGAACCTGTGAAAGCTGAGAATGCTAAAGTTGTAAACAAGTCTTTTTACCAATTTGTATCTGCTTTTACCACCTTTTAACTCTCCAACTTCCATGAGAGAGCAGAAGGAGTCGCCGGATAAGAACTGGGCAAAAGAACTGTGTGAAATATCAGATCAGGTATTAGCGAATGAATCCAACAGTCATCAATGCGGTCATGCTGATTGTGTCGGGAAAGGGGATGCGCTTGGGAACTCAGGTTATATGAATAATTATGATGCTAGAAAGTATTGGAGAGAATGTGCACTGTTCTGACCGTTCAAGTCCGTGTTACCTGATGACTCGGAAGAGGATGAGGGTTTGCAGCATTTTCTTGGAAAGTTAAAGGAGTATGTGTGTGAGTTGCTCTGAAATCAGATAAGAACCATGAAAGACTCAAGCAAAAGTAGACCTATGCAATATAACAGCTATAGATCATTTAGGACAGAACGATGGGGATTAATTGAAAGGGGCAGGTATCCCCCAACTCTTGGAACAGACACTAATTAGAGGCACCACAATTGGAGGCGCAATTAGTTTCTGAAATCCTGAGGCAGTCAGCAGACCTTGCATATCAAGCTATGAGAGAGGTGCCTGAAACCAACAAAGCAGCCAAATTATTTGCAACTATTAATCAGGGTCCCAATGAGAATTACATGCAATTTATTGACCACCTTCAAGAGGCCATCAATAAGCAGGTTGAAAACTTAGAAGCTAAGGAAGCACTGGTGTTGAAATTAGCAGTAGAGAACACTAATGTTTGCTATCAGCATGTTATTTGCGAGTTTCACAGTACATATTATGTGCTCCTGTGTATTGCCTCTCTGAAAATCAAGCAGCTTGTCAGGAATGCGAGTTAATTTTTTTATTAGTTGTTTTTAAGTCCGCCGTAAAACCTTCTCCCTGCTTTTCCCACTCACGCTGCAAGCAGCCCAGTGTTTACCCCCCTCCCTCCCTCTTCTCAAGGTTTTTACTTGCAAGATGGGGTCAGGAATGATTGTTTTCAGTTGTGTTCCTAAAAAATTGGTATCGGGAGGTGTTTTAAAACATAGGAAAGCACTCGGACAAGAAATCATTAAATCTTTTCAGACGGTTTTACAGGCGGGGCGATTTGAACTTCAACAAGCTGAGAGAGAATTAACTGATAACACACAGGTCAGAAAACTTGTTAAAGTCTGCAAGATGCTTTCCTTATTAACCTGTTTTCTTTGTGGGTATCTGTTTAAGCATGTTGCAATTTTGGTAGGCCTTTGTTATATGGTACGATAAGTTCACAGTCTGTTAAATCATGAGAATCCGTTGACTCAAAATGTGCATTTTGTGATAATACAGAAGATCATGAGTAATTTAGTTCTTTACTGCGTGAATGTGATGGTAAAATTTTGTGTGTAGTAGCTGTAATTTTTCTTTCTAGCACGCTAGCTTTATTCCAGTATCCAGAATTGCGTAACCCTGTGATAGGCTGTGTCTCATCTCGATGTGCTGGATTTGTATGCACACAATTGATAGGATTTACAGGTACGGGCCTGGACTAAGGTGTTTACAAAAGGTGTTTTTCCACTAATTGCTATTAAAACCACACTCAACTCATGTGAAGTTTGTCTCACTTGTTTTTCCATTCATTCACAGACCAGGCCCAAGGACACATCCCATGCACTTGGGGGCGGTTATCCGGCCCGAGATACCATTCTCGCGAGTCTGGGCTATAATTTTTTACAATTATGAGAAACATACTTCAAAATAATCTGTCCAAGGCCCTTTATATATTATTATGTCAGTATTATGTCTTTGACCGTCCAGATGGTCATTTTAGTATTGATCTTCCTTTATCATCCAGATGGCTGGAACCGCACATCTTGCTTTCCCACGTTTTACTTTCCAACACTGATCTTGAGCCTTGTAGAAGCAGTCCCTGAACACTAACCAACTATCTTGGGCCCCTTTACCTTCAAGCAGCCTTGCCCATGGGATTTCCCCTAGCAATTGCTTGAAAAGGCCCAAGTTTGCCCTGCTAAATTCCAGGGTTGTAATTCTGCTTGCTATTCTTTTCCTGACACACAAGATCCTGAACTCCACCATTTCACGGTCTCTGCAACCCAGGCAGCCCTCAACCTTCACCGCTTCAACCAGACCCTCCTTGTTAGTGAGGATGAGATCCAGCAGTGCACCTCTCCTGGTTGGCTCCTCCACCATTTGCAACAGAAAGTTATCATCAAGGCACTGGAGGAACCTCCTAGACTGTGGCTGGCTGGCTGAGTAATCCTTCCAGCAAACAGCAGGGTAGTTAAAATCCCCCACCACAACCAGGGCCTGTGATTGTGAGGCTGCTCTCAGCTACCTGTAGAAGGCCTCATCAACTTCCTCACCCTGATCTGGTGGCCTGTAATAGACACCTACAACAGTATCACCCCTGCCCACCTGCCCCTTAATTTTCACCCATAGACTCTCAACTCACTCCTCATCCATGCCTGGACAGTACTCAAAACATTGTAGTTGCTCTCTCACGTAAAGAGCAACTCCACCACCACGCCTGGCTGGCCTGTCTTTCCTGAAAAGGACATAGCCATCCATGACCACATTCCAGTCATGTGAACTGTCCCACCACGTCTCCATAATTGCCGCCAGGTCATAATCTCCTGCCTGAACACAGGTTTCTAACTCCTGCTTATTCCCCATGCTGTGCACAGGCATTTCAGAGAGCGAGCTGTGTACACCGATTTCACCCTAGGGGGGTGGGAGGCCTCCCAGCCTTCACCAACTCTAGAGTGCTGCCCCACTGATGCAAGCCCAGCTACAACCCCATTCCCCTTCGAGTGTAGGTTAAAGCTCTCCAAATGAGTCCTGCTAATTCCCGTCCCAGCATCCTTTTGCCCCTGGGAGATAAACCTTTCCCGTGTATCGCTGTCTGGACTGGTGTCTTGTGAAACCAGCCGTTATCAAAGAAACCAAAGCCCTGCCTGTAACACCAGTTTTGTAGCCAGTTGTTTATGGACTGAATTTTTCTATTCCATTCCATGTCATCACCCAAAACTGGAAGGAGGAAAGAGAAAAATCACTTGAGCCCCAGACTCTTTTACCATCCATCCCAAGGCCTTGAAATCTTTCTTTATTCCCCTCAGACTGCAGGATGCAGCTTCCTCCCCACCTGTCTGGAAGATCAGCAGTGGCTAGTAGTCTGTTGGGTGCACCAGGTTGGGGAGAGTCCTATTGATGTCCCTGATCCAGGCTCCAGGTAGAATACAAACTTCCCTACGATGAGGGTCAACTCTGCATATTGGGTCCTCCGTCCCTCTCAGAAGGGCATTGCCTACTAGAATTACCCTTCTTTCTTTCTTATTGGAGGCCGTCTTGAGGCATGGAGTCAACTGCCTCTTTCTATGTGACCTTGTAGGCGGGCCTTCCACCACATCCTCACCTACCTCTTCTTCAAGATCTAGGCCTCAAACCTATTACGGAGGGGCACCTGGGGAAGCAAAGCAGGTAGGGAGGGGGGTTGCCTGCGGCGCCTAACTGGAACTAGCTTCCAACCCTCCTCATCTTTTTGGTGCTCTACCTCTGCCCAACAGCAACAGGGCAGGGGCTGTCTTGGGTCTTCCCCCTCTTCCCGACAGGGCAGGGGGTCCATCACCTTCTGAGGGGGAACCCCCTGAAGCCTCTCTGAGTGGCACACCAGGGAGTTACTCCACCAGTCGATCTCCTTTTCACACTCCCTGATGGACCTCAGCATCACGACCTCTTCCTTAAGTTTTGTGACCATGATGAGCAGATCTTGCATCTGCTCACACCTCACGCAGGTAGAATGTTGGCTGTCCTCCCCCGGCAGCAGTAGGCTCTGGCATTCCCTGCAACCGGAAACCTGAACAGCCACGGTTCGGAGCAGGCAGTCAGTCTGAATTGCTACAGTCTTTTTGAGACAAGTTCTCTTTCTGGAGGTCACCATGGTCGGCAGCGGTCTGGGACAGTGGCAATAAGTGAGAGGGTCTAACAAGCAAAAAGTGACAACCTGTGCACCCTAGTGCATGAGTTATACACGCGCTGCTGCAGCACAGTGTGGGTGTTACTCACCCGCGTCACAAGCTGGTTGCCCCTCCTAGTGCCTGGCGAGCAGTGATGCCTTATTGCCCTCCCAGAGGCTTTTTCAAGGCAAGGGGCGGGGGTGTGATCGCCCTCACCGTGGTAACGCCCACTCCACATCACCTGCTCTTGCAAGGGCTGCCGGGAGCTTCTGGGTCTCTCGAGAACGAAAGTGCCCAACTCAGAGAAAAAAAAAAGGCTTCTCTGTACCTCGAAGATTTTGCTTAATTGGGACCCGCTGAGCTGGTACTGATCAGCTGATCTCAGGAACTGGATGGATATCTATAAACTCTTCAGAAGGGATAGGCAAGGAAGGAGAAGAGGTGGAATAGCCCTGTATGTTTGAGAGCATTTTGACTGTCTAGAGCTTGATGGTGGTGATGATAGGGTTGAGTGTTTATGGGTAAGAATCAGAAAACCAGCAAGGCAGATATTGTGATGGGAGTATGTTACAGATCACCCAACTAGCAAAAAGAGGCAAATAAAATATTCTGCAGGCAGATGGGAGAAGTCTCATGATCGCTAACCCTAGTTCTCATGAGGGACTTCAACTTACCAAATGTCTGCTGGAAATATAACACAGCAGAGAGAAAACAGTCTTGGAGGCTCCTGGAGACAACTTCCTGACACAGTTGGTCAGTGAGCCAACCAGGGAAGGTGCCCCACTGGACCTGTTTGTGAACAGAGAAGGACTTGTGGGTGATGTGATGGTTGGAGGTTTTGTTGGGCACAGCAATCATGAAATGATCGAGTTTTCCATTTTTGGAAAAGGAGGGGGATTCATAGAACTGCTACCTTGGACTTCCAAAGGGCAGACTTTGATCTGTTTAGGAGGCTGGGTGACAGAGTCCCTTGGGAGGCAGTCCAGAAGGACAAAGGAGTCCAGGAAGGCTGAACATTCTTCAAGAAGGAAATCTTAAAGGTGCAGGAGAAGGCTGTCCCAAAAGACGAGCCGGCAGGGAAAAAGACTGGCCTGGTTGAACAGAGAGCTTTGGCTGGAACTCAAGAAAAAATAAAAACGGAGAATTTATGACCTTTGGAAGAAGGCACAGGCAACTCAGGAGGACTACAAGGATATTGTGAGGCTATGCAGGGAGAAAATTAGAAGGGCTGAAGCCCAACTAGAGCTGAGTCTGACCACTGCTATCCTGACAACAAAAAATGTTTCTATAAATACCTGAGCAACAAAAGGAGGGCTAAGGAGAATCTCCACCCTCCGGTGGATGTGGGGGGAAACATAGTAACAGAGGACGAGGGAAAAGCTGAGGTACTAAATGCCTTCTTTGCCTCAGTGTCTAATAGTAAAATCATTTGTGTTCCAGGTACTCAGTCCCCTCAGCTGGAAGACAGGGATATGGAGCAGAATGAAGGGGTAATGGTTAGTTACTTGCTACACCACTTAGACATGCACAAGTCTGTGGGGCTGGATGGGATCCACCCAAGGATACTGAGGGAGCTGGTAGAGATGCTCACTGAGCCACTTTTAATCCTTTGTCAGCAGTCCTGTCTAACCGGGGAGATCCCAGTTGATTGAAAGTTGGAAAATGTGACTCCCATCTACAAGAAGGGCTGAAAGGAGGATCCAGGGAATTACAGGTCTGTCAGTCTGACCTTGGTGCCAGGGAAAGTCATGGAACAGATCATCCTGAGTGCCATCATGCTGCACATACAAGACAACCAAGCGATCAGACCCAGTCAGCATGGGTTTATGAAAGGCAGGTCCTGCTTGACCAACCTGTTCTCCTTCTATGGCAAGGTGACCCACTTAGTGGATGAGGGAAAGGCTGTGGATGTTGTCTACCTAGACTTCAGTAAAGCCTTTGACACTGTTTCCCACAGCATTCTCCTGGAGAATCTCCTGGAGTCTTCTCATGGCTTGGACAGGCATATTCTTTGCTGGGTAAAGAACTGGCTGGATGGCTGGGCCCAAAAAGTTGTGGTAAATGGAGTCAAATCCAGTTGGCGGCTACTCATGAGTGGTGTTCCCCAGGGCTCAGTGTTGGGGCCAGTTCTGTTTAATCTCTTTATCAATTATCTCGATGAGGGGATTGAGTGCACCCTCATTAAGTTTGCAGATGACACCAAATTGGGTGGGAGTGTTGATCTACTTGAGGGTAGGAAGGCTCAACAGAGGGATCTGGACCAGCTGGATTAATGAACTGAGGCCAATTGTATGAGGTTTAACAAGGCCAAGTGCCTGGTCCTGCACTTGGGTCACAACAACCCCATGTGATGCTACAGGCTCAGGGAAGAGTGGCTGGAAAACTGCCTGGCAGAGAGTGATCTGAGGGTGTTGATCAACAGCCGATTGAATATGAGCTATCAGTGTGCTCAGGTGGCCAAAAAGGCCAACAGCATCCTGGCTTGTATCAAGAACACTGTGGCCAGCAGGACTAAGGAAGTGATTGTCCCTTTGTACTGGGCACTGGTGAGGCCACACCTTGAATACTGCATTCATTATTGGGCCCCTCACTACAAAGAAGACATTGAGGTACTGGAGAGAGTTCAGAGGAGGGTGACAAAGCTGGTGAAGTGCCTAGAGAACAAGTCTTATGAGCAGAGGCTGAGGGAACTGGGGTTGTTTAACCTGGAGAAAAGGAGGCTGAGAGGAGACCTTATCACACTCTACAACTACCTGAAAGAAGGTTGTAGCATGGAGGGTGTTGGTGTCTTCTCCCAAGTAGCAAGTAATAGGACAAGAGTGAATGGTCTCAAGTTGCACTAGGGGAGGTTTAGATTGGATATTAAGAAATATTCTTTCATGGAAAGAGTTGTGAAGCACTGGAACAGGCTGCTCAGGGAAGTGGTAGAGTCACCATCCCTGGAGGCGTTTAAAAGATGTGTAGATGAGGTTCTTAGGGACATGGTTTAGTGCCAGTGTTAGGTTAAAAGTTGGACTCAGTCTTGAGGGTCTCTTCCAACCAAAATGATTCTATGAATATTAATAATTAGAGAAAATAATGCAAAATATAGAAAACCAATGCTGAATTTCCCAGCGGCCTGCAGGTGGCTGGCGTCATGCCAGCCAGTGCTGGGCAAACATTGGGGAGTCCTGGACTGGACTTGGCAGTAGACAGGAACTAGATTCAGAGATTCACAGACTGGAATCAGGATCAGGATTGCAGGCAGGAGAACAGGCAGGGTCCTCTACAGATGTGTCACGGTCCATTCGGTGACGGACTCATGATGGTTCGTTTACCTTGATCTCGAAGTGCAAAATTAAGGCAACCAAAATGCCAAGGGGTTATAATTCAATCAAACAGTGTTACTTTATTAATTTGCCCATAAAGCGGCACGCAATAGAGAGAGAGAGAGTAAGAAAAAGAAAAGGGAAAAGAAATGGGGAAAAGTAAAGATGAGAAATGAGGTTGCGTTTATCACCAGTCCAGTTTCAGAAGCATCCCTCTGGTCTCCGGTCCTGTGGAGTCCTGCCGGTCCTCCGTCATGGTTCGGGATCCTCTGGCGGGAAGATCTTCAACGGTGTCCATTCGGGAGTCATCTCTTATGCTTCTTCACCCCTCCTCGCTCCCATTGTTTGAGGCCAATCTCCGCCTTGATTTCGCAATCCAGGCTTGTACTGCGCAGCCTCGAAAGATTCATGCTTTCTTTTGCCAACGCTTACGTGTCCAGCATTCAGGGATCTTTCTCTGGTCCATTGGGTGACCTCAGGACCCTTGGCGAGCTTCTGGGCATACTCCTTTTTGTTGACCATTGTTTGGGGGAGCAGGTGGGGGACACATGTAACTGAGGCTGCAGGTGAGAACACATCTTCTGGACGGCAGCTATTGTCCCTGGGTCGAAGAGACCCCTCATAACAATAACTTTCAGGAGGTGGGGGCTGGTTTGGCTGAAGCAGCAGGCGAAGTCCACACAACAACCATTGTAAGCAGCAGTCCCCCTGTATCGGAGAAACCAGTGCAACACAATGCTTCTCGGGCCTCTCTCCAAGTCATTGTCCATGCATTCTTTCTGTCAGGGCCTCAGTTCTCTAAGTTCTTGATGGCGATGTTCAGGCAAATACTGCTCCATCTTCGGACCAACTCTCACAAGATGCCACATGGATGAAGACAGCCAGTCCTTTGTCATCTTCCACCTTTAAACTGAGTATGTCATGGATGGCATGGAATACCTAGTTGGTCAATTTGGGTCACTTGTTCTGTCTGCCTCTCCCTACATTTATTTGTCATAAGTTTATCAGCAGCCTTGGCTGCTATAGCAATAAAAGATAAACCTGGGTCTTTTCTGCATACCATTCCTACAATTAGCTCAGTAAAACTGGAAATATCAGCTGTTATCAGCTCCAGAGCAAACACTGTCCTAAAAACATGCAACCAACTTCATAAAAATGCAGTTACTTAGAAGAACCTAGCTGAAAGGAAAATTCACTAACCAAAACCAGGACAACTTGCCCTTGTTGAAGCCATGCTGGGTGTCTTGAATCAGATCCCTGTCCTCCATGTGCCTTAGCATAGCTACTAGGAAGATCTGTTCCATGATCTTCCAGGGCACAGAGGTGAGGCTGACAGGTCAGTAGTTTCTGGGGTCCTCCTTTCTACCCTTTTTAAAAATGAGTGCTGTTTCCCTTTTTCCAGTCTCCAGGGACTTCACCTGACTGCCATGACTTCTCACATATCATGGAGAATGGCTTGGCAACTACATCAGCCAATTCCTTCAGGACTCTGGGATGCATCTCATTGCAAGGGTGAAAAATCATGGACTCCACACAAAACAATATGAATTCAAGCAAAGCCATTTATTACAGAAACAAGTCTCCTTATATATGCAGTTATTTCCTGATCACGCATCCACATTCCAAGCATGCATTAGCTGATTGGATATTGTCCATGTTCACAAGCTGTCTACGTGCCCGAGTCTCACTGCTAATAGGACTGTTGATTTATGTCGTGTTTTCAGCTTTCCGAGGTGACCTTGAAATTCCTTTGGGCCTGGCTAGTTTAATAACAAATCTCCATCTCATAGAAACCCATCCATACATTAACTTCAAGAAAATCCCTCAAATCTCCCACATGAAAGTGTTAATATATCTATATGAATCCTGTTTTTCACAATGAGGTGCAAAACAGGACTTATCTTGCAGGTTGTGTCTATGGTTTGCAGCCATTTTGTTTTCAAAGATAGAATGCAAGTAGATAAAATTTTGGTAAAATATGAGCAGAACTTTACAACATACAGTTTAAGATTTCAGCAAATTTAGCTTACTAAGTAACGTGAAACAGACAGTATATTAAAAATCACATAATTTAATAATTCTAAGTGATTAATTCTATCTGAAATGCACTTACTTAAGCTAAATGATTAATATAAAACTTGGGCTCATCTATTGATCTGTGATTAGTAAAAGATCATTGCCATACAGACATGTCTAGTAGAGAGAGCTCAATGTAGGCTCACCCAGGCTGTCATATTTATGGAATAAAGTGATTGACTCATAGTCAAACGGGAAAGGTATGCATGAGACTCCTTGCACCCACAACTTATCGGTGTTCAGTGTGTTGTTCTGCTTCCTTGTGAGTTTCCTAAAAGGAGTTATTGGGTTGGCTACTGTTCAGGCCTTTACCTCATTTGGAGCCTGTAGCAAACTGCTGCTGGTTTGGTTGGGGGAGGAGTCAAGTGCATCCATCACAGAATTATTATTGTTGCTACCCACTGGCATGCATCCTCTGAAAGAATGAGTAGTCCACCACTGAGAGGGCGAAAAATCATGCACTCCACACAATCCAATATGAATTCAAGTGAAGCCATTTATTACAGAAACAAACCTCCTTATATATGCAGTTATTTCCTGATTACACATCCATGCTCCAAGCATGCATTAGCTGATTGGATATCATCTATGTTCACAAGCTGTCCACGCGCCCGAGTCTCACTGCTAATAGGTCTGTTGGTTTATGTTGTGTTTTCAGCTTTCCAAGGTGGCCTTGAAATTCTTTTGGGCCTGGCTAGTTTAATAACAAATATCCATTCTATAGAAACCCATCCACACAGTAACTTCAAGAAAATCCCTCATATCTCCCACACGCCACTTCAGGTCATGCACAGCCAACCCTGAAGACCTCATATTCAGCACAAGATATGCTATTCACTATCCCAAGCAGCTATACGAAAGAATGGGAGACTAAAGCTGTCCAGGGAATGGAGGCTGAAAAGATCAGTAACTTCAGTCTCACATGCACTAATCACAAAATTGGTTGGCCACAGGGGTTGACTACAGCACTGAAAGAGATGAAGACAGTTAGGTACCTCTGTGTACCCTGTGAAACACTGGTCTGAGAGCGTATAACCCACGCTGCCTTGCTGCCTGCAGTATCAGATCATTCCAGGAAGAAGCTTGCCCCTGGAATACTGGGGCTCCATATCACATCTTACAAGGTCTGTTTTTTCAGTAGTTATTTACTAGCCTTGTTATCTGGTACTAGTTTCGCCAGCAGAGTAGAATTCCACCTTACATTATGTTA
Organism: Patagioenas fasciata; assembly: GCF_037038585.1. Taxonomy (NCBI): domain Eukaryota; kingdom Metazoa; phylum Chordata; class Aves; order Columbiformes; family Columbidae; genus Patagioenas; species Patagioenas fasciata. Next base: position 19,056,087 of record NC_092559.1, read on the forward strand.
TCTTCACTGCAGCTTGAATCTCCAACATCCACTGTTGCACAGACAACAAATGCCTTCTCCATCAAATCCAACTGCGTGTGGTTTTTAAACAATCAAGATCCTCTTGACCCAGAAGAGAATGCAGGGGATACCGTTAACTGTGATGTTAAGACTGTAGTGGTTGTGGGTAAACAGCCTTCAGGGTCCTCTTTCCAGCTGTTCTTTCCTGCTGACAACATGACTGACCACATAAAAGATCATCATCAAGGGATGGGTATTTCAGGAATGTCACCATTTACTGCAGGGCAACAATAAAACATGGCAGATGCTGTTAACCCCCTGCCCCCCCACTAAGGAAAAGTAATAAGAGGAAAAGGGAGAGAGACAAATTGGAAAAGTTAAAAATGCTCTACTAATGGTACTAATAAGTAGAGAAAATAATACAAAATCAATCTTGACTTTCCCAGTGTAGCACGGCTGGCCCGCAGTGGAGTTGGCATTGCTCCAGCGGTTGCAGGGCAGCTACCTGGAAGTCCTGGGCTGGACTCAGCAGTAAACCAGAACTGGATTAAGGGATGCAGTGAAACAAAGAAATAAACTTATCAGCAAAGTCAATTATACTGTTAAGCAGGCATTCTTTATTGACAGAACTGGGACTGGATGCTGTTGCACTGCTTATATTCACACAATTATTACATATTCATTACAATTTTTGGGAATTTTTAACATGCTATCATCTATACTAAGAAATAATTGCATAATCATTAGGTTAGTATGAAGTTATTTATTTCACAGTCTTTGCTGCCATGTAGCGTCGTTTACAGTTACTGCTGCCTCTTTCAGGGGGGCTTCTGAGGGTCCACTGATTGACCTCTCCACATTGGCAGTTCTTCATGGAAGTGCAATTGGTACACACTTACAGAAGTAATTGATTACTTTTTTACTTACAATATATCTACTGATTACTAGTCAAACATAAGCTAAGCACTCTGCTTCTAAACAATGTATTACTTAATCTTCTGTCTCCAGCTTGTCATGCAGGAGGATCTAAAATTTGAAAATTATCCTCTTGTTTTGCAGGTGATTAGAAAGCATTTATCATGTCAATTGATTAATGATGGGTGTGTCTTTTATAACTTAATCACAGTATACATTAATTTAGCAGCTTCTCTTCAGCAGGGCCTGGAACTAGGCCAAAGATCACAGGCAGAACAGGCAGGGTCCTCTTCAGATGCCGGCCATGGCTGAAGAGAGCGAGACCCTCGTGATCTCGCACTTTTATGTGGTGTATGACGTGTATGGGATTGAATACTTAGTTGGTCAGTTTTGGTCACCTGTTCTGTCTTCCCCTCCTTGCAAATACACCCCTATAATTTACAGGACATGCAAAATTTATCAGTAACCTTGGCTGCCATAGCAATAAGTCTAAACCTGTGTCTCTTCTGCATACCATTGCTACTGTTATCAGCTCCAGAGTGAACAGTGTCTGAAAAAACATGCAGCCAACATCAGAGAAGTGCAGTTACTTAGAAGAACTAAGCTGAAAGGAAAATTCACTAAAAGAGAACTGATCTTATGCAACGATGAGAATGATGCATACAGACATGCATATGGAAAAGCAAACAGAAATGCAGACACAGAGTTCTTGTTAGCAGCAAGAACAGACCCAGGCAGAGCTGAGCCGAGCTGAGCTGAGCCTTCTTTAATTAGCCTTTCTCCATTTATAGCTTTACAGATACGGGCCTGGACCAAGAGATTAAACAGGATGTTTTTTTCAAAAAATGTTATTCCAAACACAGGCTCAGACCCAACACTCACATGCCATACATCCTGGGGATGGTGTTTTGGCCCGAGATATCATTCTTACTGGTCTGGGATATCACTCCTTCACAAACACACAATCCTGTGTAACTTGTCAAGGCCACCTTTTTTTTTACTGATTGCTGTGATTTAATCATGTTAGTATTAGTCTACTTTGGCGGTTCAGATGGTCATGTTAGTATTGATCTTCCTTTATCATCCAGGTGGCTGGAGCCATATGTCCTGCCATTCCCAGTCTTGTTTTAAACAAAACCAGGACATTCCACCCCTTATTCCATACCATTTACATCATACCCAAATCACTACTGCTTTTTACCTGTCTTCAAATGTATATACACACACATATCACTAGTTCATGATTCATCTTTCTTCACAAAAAGTTTGTTAAGATCATTTAGTTCATGGCTGCAGGTCTCTGTCACAGTAGTCTCTCTAGGCAGGAGAGATGGTGTATAATCTGGTGCACTTCATGCCCAGGAACTGCAGCTTAGGGATGTCAGTCTTGAGGAAGTTACTGAACGCCACTCAGTGAAGCTAGCTCAGGTTTCATCAACACTGCATCAACCTAAAAGATAGTTACTAAACACTTAGTATCATGCAGCAATTAACATCATACAGTTTGAAACTGAGTATTCTCACCCAGAATCAAATCTCCTTGAGGTATACATTAGACTTCACCATCCTTCAGCATCACCCACCAAGTACATCCAGGCCCTTGAGCAAAAACAATCCCACAGATGGGTTTGCCTTTGCCTAAAGAAAGAATAACCCAGACAGCTTTTCCTAACATATTCCTTCCATGCACCACAGGGACTTTATCCCCTTCTACTGTGTGTAAAAGGTCTGACTAAGCAGGGCCAGCTCGACTGATTGATACCGTGGTGTTAACTAACCAGGTGGCTTGTGCTAAATGCTTATCCCAGTTTTTAAAAGTTCCACCTCCAATTGCCTTCAGGGTAGTTTTTAACAAGCCATTGTATTGCTCAATCTTCCCAGAGGATGGTGCATGATAGGTGTCACGGAGGCACCCCGAGGCTAGTTTAAGGGACAACAGGGTCCAAAACAACTTTTATTAAACCAGTGAGAAACAGGGTTTTAGCACTCCAAAAGTGACTTAAATATAGGTTCGGATATCAGTTGAGGAAAATTATTAAGGGGCAGCAACTAGTACAACAGGCGGTCCACAGAGTGCATGCACATGGCTTCACCCAAAACAATGTCGGAGCCGCCCCTGAGTCCCAGAGGAGTACACACTTGCCTGAACACGATGCGGGATTATTCTTAAAGAGATACAGGTACAGAAAGTGTACGCTCGCAATTCCGCGAGGGTAAATTTATAATACACTCGCAATCCTGCGAGGGTTAATTTACTTACACATGCGAATGTGCACGGAATACTACACGTGCTTATGTGGAAGCACGGGAGGAAAATACACTCGCGACTGTGCGAGGAATTAATTTAAAGTACGCGTGCAAATGTGCACGGAAAGTTACTCATGCTTGTATTAAACGTGGAAAGTTACTCATGCATATGTGCACGGAAAGGATAAATACACTCGCGACTGTGCGAGGAAATAATTTTATACGTGCTTGTATTAAGCATGGGAAGTTACACGTGCATATGTGCACGGAAAGTATAAATATACTCGCAATCCTGTGAGAAGTTTTACTCACACACGTGGCGGCAAGGCAAGCAGAGTCTCCATCCCGAGGAGGGGGGCTCTCGGCCGCGGCATCTCGCTCGTGCTCCGAGAGACCCGCGACAATGGGCGAAGTCTCGACGAGAGTCCCGGTTTTTATAGGCTGATCAGACCTGACTGTAGGCATTCTAGAAGTTTCTCTGCACCCCCACACCGGCTGTGGGGTGCCCCTGAAGCCTCCAAACATCCTCCACACTGGCCGCAGGTGCCCAGCGGCTCACTGGCACCTCGGCACTCCCTTCTCCTAATGGCCCTGGCCAGAGTGCTCCGGGACCAAAGAAAAGAAGCTGTTAGCCTCAAGTAGCAGAGAGAGAGGGAGATGTGCCTACTCCTTCCATACTGAAGGGGGGGGGGTTAGGGGGGGTTTGCATTCTGCCACAATAGGAAATATGATATACTCATTCAATGCCATGCTCTTTGGCCCAGTTGTTTATGAGACTGTTTTTAAAATGAGTCCCATTGTCTGACTCGATTCTTTCTGGAGTGCTATGTCACCACAGGACTTGCTTTTCAAGGCCCAGGATAGTGTTCCAGGCAGTGGCATGAGACACAGGATATGTTTCCAGCCATCCTGCAGTTGCTTCCACCATTGTGAGGACATAGTGCTTGCCCTGGCAGGTTTGAGGGAGTATAATATAGTCAATCTGCCAGGCCTCCCCATATTTATTTTTCAACCACTGCCCCCCATACCACACAGGTTTTAACCTTTTGGCCTGCTTGATTGCAGCACATGTTTCACAATCATGGATAACCTGTCTATGGTTAAGTCAGTCCACCTCTCGGTCATGAGCCCATCTATTCTTGCATCCCTTCCTTGATGACCTGAAGCAGCATGGGCCCACTGAGCTAGAAGAAGTTCACCTTTACATTGCCAGTCAAAATCCACCTCAGCTACCTTAATCTTAGCAGCCTGATCCACTTGCTGATTGTTTTGGTGTTCCTCAGTGGCTCAACTTTTAGGCACATAAACATCTACATGATGTACTTTTACAGTCAGGTTCTCTAGCCAAGCACCAATGTCCTGCCACAAGGAGGCAACCCAAATAGGTTGGTCTCTGTGCTACCAGTTATTTTACTTCCACTGCTTTAACCACCCCCACAGGGCATTTGCTACCATCCATGAGTCAATGTAGAGATAAAGTACTGGCCACTTTTCTCTTTCAGCAATGTCTAACGCCAGCTGTATGGCTTTTACCTCTACAAACTGGCTTGATTCACCTTGTCCCTCATCAGCCTCTGTGACTTGTGTAGAACTCCATAGAGCAGCTTTCCACTTTCGATGTTTTCCTACAAGACAACAGGATCCGTCAGTGAACAGGGCATACTGCTTTTCATTATCTGGTAATTCATTATATGGTGAGGCTTCTTCAGCACACATCACCTCTTCTTCTGGTAACATTGCAAAATCTCTGCCTTCTGGCCAGTTTGTGATCATTTCTAAGATCCCTGGGCAATTAGATTTTCCTCTTTGAGCCTGCTGTGTGATTAATGCAACCCACTTACTCCATGTAACACTGGTTGTATGATGAGTGGAAGGAATCTTACCCTTGAACATCCAGCTCAGTACTGGTAATTGGGGTGCCAGGATGAGCTGTGATTCAGTACCAACCACTTCTGAAGGAGCTCAGACCCCTTCATATGCTGCCGGTATCTCTTTTTCAGTTGGAGTATAGTTGGCCTCCGAGCCTTTATATCCTCTACTCCAAAACCCTAGAGGTCAACCTCAAGTCTCACCTGGTGCCTTTTGCCAGAGGCTCCAGGTGGGACCATTGTCCCCAGCTGCAGTATAGAGCACATTCTTAATATCTTGTCCTGTCTGGACTGGTCCAAGGGCGACTGCATGTACAATCTCTTGTTTAATTTGTTCAAAGGCTTGTCGTTGCTCAGGACCGCATAGAAAATCATGTTTCTTTCGAGTCACTTGGTAGAGAGGGCACACAATCTGGATGTAGTCCAGCATATGCATTTTCCAGAAACCCACAACACCTAAGATAGCCTGTGTTTCCTTTTTGTTAGCTGGTGGGGACATAGCTGTTATTTTGTTAATCACCTCTATCGGGATCTGGCGACGCCCATCTTGCCATTTAATTCCCAGAAACTGAATCTCTTGGGCAAGCTTCTTGACCTTACCTCTCTTTATGGCGAAACCAGCTTTCAAAAGAATTCGAATTATTCTCTCACCTTTCTTGAAGACTTCTGCTGCTGTGTCACCCCATACAATGATGTCATCAATGAACTGCAGGTGTTCCAGAGCTTTACTTGGTTCCAGTGCAGTCTGGATCAGTCCATGGCAGACAGTAGGGCTATGCTTCCACCCCTGCAGCACTCGATTCCAAGTGTACTGGATACCCCTCTAGATAAAGGCAAACTGTGGCCTGCATTCTGCTGCCAAAGGAATAGAGAAAAATGCATTAGCAATGTCAATTGTAGCATACCACTTGGTTGCCTTTGACTCCAGTTTATATTGCAGTTCTAACATGTGCGGCATGGCAGCACTTAACAGTGGTGTAACTTCATTTAGGCCATGAGAGTCTACTATTAGTCTACATTCTCCACTAGGCTTTGGCACTGGCCATATAGGACTGTTGAAAGGTGAGTCTTACTGGTCACTCCTGGATTCTCTAGTTGTCAAATCAGTTTATGAATGGGGATCAGGGAATCTTGATTGGTGCGATATTGTTGTCTGTGCACCATCGTGGTAGCAATCGGCACCTGTTGCTCTTTGACCTTAAGCAGTCCTACAACAGAAGGGTTGTCTGAGAGATCAGACAAGGTAGACAGCTGTTTAATGTCCTCAGTCTCTACAGCTGCTATACTAAAGGCCTATCGATACCCTTTTGGATCCTTAAAATACCCTCTCATGAGGTAAGCTATACCAAGAATGCATGGAGCATCTAGGCCAGTCAGAATAGGGTGCCTTTCCCACTCATTTCCAGTTAGGTTCACTTCAGCCTCTAACACAGTCAATTCTTTGTTTCCCCCAGTCGCTCCAACAATACCGATAGATTCTGACCCTTTATGATTTGATGGCATCATTGTTCACTGTGCGCCAGTGTCTACCAGGGCTTTATACTCATGTGGTTCTGACATACCAGGCCATCGAATCCACACAGTCAAACTCGGTTGCCATTGTCCCTCTCCTCCACCTGGCTAGGGGCAGGGTCCCCCTAATTCTCTTTGATTGACTCTGGTAGGGAGACACAAGAATCCCATCTACCTTGGCTGGAAAGCTGCTCACTGGAAACCAGAGCAACTTTTCTCTTGGGAGCTTTCTTTTTCAACTCACGTACTCATGCCTCTAGGTCAGCAGTGGAATTACTCATATATTCCCCCTGGTCACACAGGAAAAAACATAATTCACCTTGTGATGTGTTCCATTTCTCTCGAGCTGGTCCTGCAGAAGGGCATCTTCTCCTAATAACTGTGACTTGCACCCGTGCAGGTAACAAGTAGAATCTATGCTCCCTCTTGGACAGTTTGTCACACAGTTTCTCCACAGCTGAGACACAGGCTTGCAGGGGAGGTGTGCTGGTTTTGTTAAAAACAAGTTTCTCTTTTAGTGAATTTGCCTGTCAGCTAAAGCCTTCATGTTAGCTGCATTTTCCTGGAGAACCCAACACATGTTTTAGTTAAACCTAGCAATGGAATGCAAGCTTATTGATAAGCACGGATGGACATCTCGCGAGAGTGGCAACAAGAAAACTGATGACCGAGAGACTGACCAATGGTGTATAACATTCCATTCACGTGAATACTTCATATAAAAGTGGAAGATCACGAGGATCTCGTCCCTTTGCCTTTTCCCTTTTTTCCTCATGGCTGACATTAGGAGAGGACCTTGCTGGTCGTCCCTGCGAACTGAGGCCTAGTGAGAGACTGAATCCAGCTCCGGTTGGCTACAGAGTCTAATCCAGGACTTTGGGTGCTGGCTCTGCAGTTGCTGAGACTTACAAGATTGGTTTTGTATATTTTGTATTATTTTCTCTATTCTTATTAGTAGCGTTAGTAAAACATCTTTAACTTTTCCAACTCTCTTCTCTCTGTCCTTCTTTCCCTCCCGATCGCCTGTCCTGAGTGGGAAGGGGGGAGAGGGAGGGGCAAAAGGGGGAAGTGGGGGGGAGAGGAGGTTAACAATACATCTGCCAGGGTTTGATTGTCACCCCGCAATCTTAACCCTCGACAATCGTCCCAAAGTTCAAGTTTAAGTTTTGAGTCACTAATGCTCGTAACAGTCTTTTCAGGTTTTAATTGCTTCACTGCAGTAATTATCAGTTTCCAGGTGGTTACAAGGCCAAGAAAATATTTTTCACTGTGACTGATTGTCTTCCACAACACAGTTCCCACTTTTTCCCAAGTCTCTATTTGAAAAACTCATAACAGGTCAGCAGGAAACCCACTGCCTCTGCACCAAATTAATAGTCTTTTGAGGTTACTCTCCTCATACTTCACCCCTCTCTTAGAGAGAATATGCGAGAGGAGTCGCAGTATTTCTTCTTCTTCTTTAAAAATATTCTGCCCCATCTCCTCTTGCCCCCATCTACTCACCTCTTTGGGTGTCCGTTGCAACGATATTGGATCCTTTATCCCTCCTCTGTCGCTTCTGTAGTGATCAATCAGGAGTCACACAGCCCGCAGACTGTGTCCCGGTCACGGTCCAGCCAAGTTGTTCCAGCTGGGGCTCGCTCCCTGCAGCAGTCGTCCCCCTTCTGTAAATTCTCCTTATGGATCACGTCGGGGTCACCAATTGCTAGGGGAAATCCCATGGGCAAGACTGCTTGAAGGAAAAGGGACCCAAGAGAGCTGGATCGCATTCAGAGATTGCTTCTTCCATGCTCAGGATCAGAGCATCCCCACACGCAGGAAGTCGAGGAAGGGAGCCAGGAGGCCTGTGTGGTTGAATAGGGATCTGTTGGGTATGCTCAAGCAGAAGAGGAGAGTTTACAGGTCATGGAAGCAGGGACTGGCCACTTGGGAGGAATATAAGGCTGCTGTTAGAGGATGTAGGAAGGTAGCTAAGACAGCCAAGACCTCCTTAGAATTACAGCTGGTGAGAGGGGTCAAGAACAGCAAAAAGAACTTTTTCAAATACATAGCAGATAAAACTAATACCAGAGACAATGTAGGCCCACTGATGAATGGAGTGGGTGCCCTGGTGGCAGAAGATACAGAGAAGGCAGAATTACTGAATGCCTTCTTTGTCTCTGTCTACTCTGCTGGAGGCTGTCCTGGGGAGCCCCATACCCCTGAGACCCCGGATGAAGCCAGGTCAATGGAGGAGTTTGCTTTAGTCGATGAGGACTGGGTTAGGGAGCTATTAAATAGTCTGGACATCCATAAATCCATGGGTCCAGATGGGATGCATCCGCGGGTGCTGAGGGAGCTGGCTGAAGTCATTGCTAGACCGCTCTCCATCATTTTTGCCAAGTCTTGGGAAACGGGAGAGGTGCCCGAGGATTGGAGGAAAGCAAATGTCACTCCAGTCTTCAAAAAGGGCAAGAAGGAGGACCCGGGTAATTATAGACCGGTCAGCCTCACCTCTGTCCCAGGGAAAGTAATGGAACAGTTTGTCCTTGGTGTCATCTCAAGGCACATCAGGGATAAGAGGGTCATTAGGGGCAGTCAGCATGGCTTTACCAAGGGTAGGTCATGCTTGACCAATCTCATAGCCTTTTATGAGAATTTAACAAGGTGGATGGATGATGGCAGAGCGGTGGATGTGGTCTACCCTGACTTCAGTAAAGCCTTTGACACAGTCTCTCACAGCATCCTCACAGCTAAATTGAGGAGGTGTGGTCTAGACAATAGAGTAGTGAGGTGGGTTAAAGAGAGAAGCCAGAGAGTGGTGGTCAATGGTGCGGAGTCTAGTTGGAGGCCAGTATCTAGTGGAGTGCCTCAGGGGTCAGTACTGGGGCCAATATTATTCAATATATTCATTAACGATTTGCACGAGGGAATTGAGTGTACTATCAGCAAGTTTGCTGATGACACTAAGCTGGGCGGAGTGGCTGACACGCCAGAAGGCTGTGCTGCCATCCAGCGGGATCTGGACAGGTTGGAGAGTTGAGCAGGGAATAACCTGATGAAATTTAACAAGGGAAAGTGTAGAGTCCTGCATCTGGGCAGGAACAACCCCAGGTTCCAGTATAGGTTGGGAAATTACATATTAGAGAGCAGTGTAGGGGAAAGGGACCTGGGGGTCCTGGTGGACAACAGGATGACCATGAGCCAGCACTGTGCCCTTGTGGCCAGGAAGGCCAATGGCATCCTGGGGTGTATTACAAGGGGAGTGGTCAGTAGATCGAGAGAGGTCCTCCTTCCCCTCTACTCCGCCCTGGTGAGACCCCATCTGGAATATTGTGTCCAGTTCTGGGCCCCTCAGTTCAAGAAGGACAGGGAACTGCTGGAGAGGGTCCAGCGTAGGGCAACAAAGATGATTAAGGGAGTGGAGCATCTCCCTTATGAAGAAAGGCTGAGGGAGCTGGGTCTCTTCAGTTTGGAGAAGAGGAGACTGAGGGGTGACCTTATTAATGTTTATAAATATATAAAGGGTGAGTGCCATGAGGATGGAACCAGGCTCTTCTTGGTGGCAAACAACGATAGGACAAGGAGTAATGGGATCAAGCTGGAACACAAGAGGTTCCACTTAAATTTGAGAAAAAACTTCTTCTCAGTGAGGGTGACAGAGCACTGGAACAGGCTACCCAGGGAGGTTGTGGAGTCTCCTTCCCTGGAGACATTCAAGGTCTACCTGGACATGTTCCTGTGCGACCTCACCTAGGCGTTCCTGCTCCAGCAGGAGGATTGGACTAGATGATCTTTTGAGGTCCCTTCCCATCCCAAACATACTGTGATACTGTGAAAACACACCCTAATACTGATTTGTTAAGAACACCACTGGGAACAGACGTTCCTGAGCCTATCTTCTAAGTAAAAACCATGAGAAGGGGTAAGAGGAGAGGGAAGCACAGAGCGGCGTACAGCGTAAGTGGGAGAAGGGGGGAAGAAGCCTTACAGTGTTTTTACACAAACAACACCATAAAGAGAGAGTTGTAACAACAACCAATAAAACAATTTACTTACATTCCTGACAAGTTGTTTGATTTTCAGAAAGGCAATACACAGAAACACGTAATATGTGCTATAAAACTTGCAGATATAGCTTATGTACAGGGGAAGCAGCTTGTCCCATACTAACTCAGTCCCACAGCTCTCTCATTCAGTGAGGACTGCTTATCCCTGTTATACCCAGGGATGTGTGGCCACAAAAATTTACTCACCCACTGGATTGCATGGTTACCGCCATACACACTCTGCTAGATGAAGAGCCTCACAGGGGTCAGACACTCACACGGGTCACCATTTGCGGCGATGAGGAACAATGCATACAGACGCAGACAGAGATGCACAGATACAAGGCCAAGCTGAGCCAGGCTGAGATCACTTTTATTAACAGTTCTCAATTTATAGATTTACAGATATGGGCCTGGACCAAGAGATCTCCTTAAGTATGAAGCATGACGCTAATGGGATGGAATACTCTTACTGATCAGTCTGGATGTCAGTCAAGCTCTGCCCCATCCGTACCCCCCTTCCTTGATGCCTCACACCTGTGGGTAGAGCACTCAGGTGTCCTTGGCTCTCCGACCAGAGCAATTAAAAACATAAACTCTGTGCTAGGGTGTTATCTCTTGTTCTCAAACTAAGTTCAAATGATGAGCGTGCTAGCTATGAAAAAGAAAGATTTCTAACTGCATGAAGAAAAATAACCCATTTTCAGTCAAACCACCACAAGTGGCAAGCACCATCTCTGTACTACTCCCATGTTGCCTGACCTTACTTCCCCTGACCATGTAATTTCTTTTTTTGCTGTATTTCAAGAAGAAGATCCCTGCTCAACCAAGCTGGCTTTTTGCCTCACCTGCTAGATATTTGGAGTTTTGGAAAGTACTTGGAAATACAAGGAAGGAGGATCTTGCGAAATATTGTAATCAATGGTGTCCGCTGTGTAAGTTAGATGACTAGAAGAAGTGGCCAGAGAATGGAACCTTGAAGTATAATACTTTGTTACAATGTATGTTGTTTTTAAAGTGAGAAGAGCAGGACAAAAAATAAATCTTTGCAAGAGATCATTAAATCGTTGCAGACAGTTTTACAGGTGGAATGGTTTGACCTTCAACAAGCTGGGAGAGAACTAACTGATAACACACAAGTCACAGAGAACTTGCAGAACACTCTGTGAGATGCTTTTCGTTATTAACCTGTTTTCTTTGTAGGTATCTGTTTAAGCACATTACAGTTTCATAAGTCTTTGCCAGTTATATGGTACAGTAAGTTCACAGACTGCTAAATCACGAGAATCCGTGGATTCAAAATGTACATTTTGTGATGATATGAAGACCATGAGTAATTCAGTTCTTTACCACGTGAATGTGATTATAAGATTTTGTGCGTGGTAGCTGATACTTTTATTTCTAGCATGCTAGCTTTATTCTGGTATCCAGACTTGCGCAACTCTCTGATAGGCTGTGTCTCATCTCGGTGTACTAAATTTGGCTCTTTTGTATGCGCACCAGGTAAAGAATCCTGTTTTTGGGATAACAGTTGTAGCACGCTAGATGAGACACTAATAAAAGCCTTGCCCAGTTCAATTTGCTAGGGCACCAGGGGGGGCAGGTGCCAATGGGGCTCCACCGTGCACTGACCTGTTTTGTCAGGGAGACCCAGCGATACCTCTACCTGGCTGAGCAGTAAGCAGATCAAAGGTGCAATGCTAAAATTTGGTTCAGGTACTAAAGTACCACCTTGCTCCCCATTAGGATGCATCCTTACACATTAGAGTAGATTTGTGGGGGAATCCTCTAAGAAAAGAAAGTTTGAAACAATATTGTATTCACGTGTGGCTTGAATGTGGGATTCTGGGTTATAGTGCTGTATTGCAATTACTGTTGTTCTGCAGATCTTTGGAAAAAATGGGATGAAGTACAGTACTGTAAGTTAATTTCCTCTTATTTTTATCTAACAATTTTGAGACGAGAAAAGAATTTAAGTTGTTAAACTCTGATTCACATTGAATTTACATGCTAGCTGCAGATATGGGAAAGAAAAGTAAATGCTATGATGGATGTGAACCTGGGAGAGGTTGTATTTAAAAGTTGGTAGAATATTAACTCATTCGGATCTAGGAAATTGAAAATAATGGATTGGTGGTTAATAAGCTGTTTATTGACACCTGTAAGAAATTGCAAAAGGTAAATGGGGCTGAGGAATGTAACTATTGCTCACCTAATAGGAACTGCATATAAAGTGTACTATGGCTGGAATGATATGGTAAAATAAAAAAGCAAAATATCCCAGGCCTGTGGTGTACAGCTTGAACATACATTTCAGGCCTGTGTCAAGCTGCAAGATAAACTCAGCTCATTGTAACTGAGGAGTCTGCTAGGGCCTGGCAACTCCCACTTGGTACCAGTGATTATACCACCTGCATGTCCTTGCCTGTATCTAAACTGCAGCGAGAAGAGAAATAAAATTAAAAAAAAATTAAAAAAAATAAAAAAAAAGGAAAAATCTATCTGCCCACTGCTAAAGCGGCGAAAGAGGGGCTTTAGTCCACCCCCCAGCAATGTTGCTGTTGGAGAACTGTAATTCTGAATGAAGGAGTCTGAGGGTGAAATTTAAAGGCATCCCCAGTGGATCCGTAGTTCTGATAAAGCTGGGAAATTAAACCAAAAATCTCTTAATAGACTTATTCTGTGCTAAATGGTTGTAAGAGACTTCTTCTGCTAGTTATGGAGGTCATGGGAAAGAAAGAAAGAAACCGCGACATATGGTGACTCCAACGTGATCCTGCATGAAGAGGATTTCGCATGAAGAAGAGACAGAGGTGAAGCTGTGACAGCCGAAGACGAACGAGATGTGGAGACGGAGCCCAGTACAGCTGATAGAGTAGCAGGGGGGAGCTGCCAAAGATCCGGATCCTTGAAAAGACACAACACCAAGAGTAGGTGAGCTGCTGGGAACAGGAGGGGGAACTTATATTATCTACATGAAAGTTGCTTCTGAAGAAGGAGGGTATTAGCCTTCTGGAATTGACTTTACGAAGGATGTTACTATGCGGCAAAGCACTACCCAAAGATGGAAAGAAACAACTGTTAACGCCATGGCACTTGTTGCTAGAGACTTTGAGAGGATTAAATGAGCAATGGGACATTGGCTTTCCCACAAAGATTTCTCAAATATCAGGCTAAATCATCGTCACTAACATTGTCAATCCAGCTTCTTTCCTCAGTGGTTACATTGGAAAACCAGTTCATCATAATTGCCTGGAAACCATCGAAGCAACATACTCCAGCCGACCAGATCTAAAGGGCAATCCTATGGAGAAAACTGAGAACTGCTTTATGTACGACAGCAGCAATATCCTGAACGGTGAAAGGCATGCTGGTTATGCTAGAACTACTAGTCATGAAGTGATGGAATCTGGACCTCTGCCTAAAATACTTCAGCACAAAAGGCAGAAATAATCGCCCTTACTTGTGCTCTGGAACTAGCTGAAGGTAAAACTGTGAACTTTTATGCAGACTCTAAGTATGCTTTCAGGGTTGTGCATGCGCACGGAACAATTTGGAAAGAAAAAGGACTCTTGAACTCTCAAGGCAAACATATCAAACATGCAGAAGAAATACTGGCAGCTCAACTTCCTAAGAAGGTGGCAATCATGCATATCAAGGCGCACCAGAAAGTGAGCTCGGAATTGGAAAGAGGAAATGAGCTGGTGGACAGAGAGGCAAAACTGGTGCCTAAGCAAAAGATAAAAGTAGAAAGTGCCCTAGTCCCCGACGGGCAGGTTATTTTAGAAGGTAAGCCAGAATATACTAAGGAAGGCCAGAAACTTATTATAGATTTAGAGGAATCATATAATGAGGAAGGGTGGGCTCACACCCCACAAGGGAAAACTTATTGTTACCTCCTATTTAGTTTGGCCTTTAGTAGCAGAAGCATTATATAAACATATGCAATAATGGCAAATTGATTTTTCGGAACTCCCAAGAAAAGGGGGGTGCCGATATTTGTTGGTACTGATACCTTTTCAAGTTGGTCAGAAGCACTCCCTACCAGAACAGCAAAAGCTCGGCAGGTAACTAAAACATTAGTACAAGAAATAATACCAAGGTTTGGAGTTCCAGCTGATATATCCTCTGATAAAGGGCCACATTTTATTTCAAAAATTGTACAGCAAATCAGTCAGCACTTGGGAATAGTGTCTGAATCAAAGACTGCTGCTACTGTTGTTGGAGTGCCGTTTAAACCATTTTAGCATTAACTTAACAATATGTTCTTCATATTTTATTCTCTGCTTTTGTAAAATTCACAAAAATAGTTTCACTATAGCTTCTTCTTCTGCAGACAAATTAGATCCCATATTTAACTATCCAGCCGCTCACCTGTATTCGTGAGACGGTGATTGCCCAGGCGTGTTTCTCGATCAGTCCAGCTGTCGAGATGATCGTTCGGCTGGAGTCCCTCCAGACGCTCGCTTCAGTGTTTCTGTGACCCTATCACGTTGGGGTCACCATTTGAGGGATTGACGACACGGACTCCTGGTGCAGGTGAACCAAAAGACCCTTTATTTAGGCAAGGCACTTACATTTATAGCTGGTAGCTATCGTACACACATTTAACTTTCTGTTTCGATTGGTTTATGCTAGCTGTTCATGCACTTAAAGCTATCTCGCAATTGGTTTATTTAATCTTGCACACGCTCTGGCAGTTTGGCTAACACACTGTAAATTGTTGGAGCGAATAAAGGACTCAGCATTCTGATTCAATATGTGAATCATGCAAAGCCGATTTATTACAGAAACAAGCCTTTTTATATATGCAGTTATTTTCTGATCACGCGTCCACGCTCCAAGCATGCATTAACTGATTGGATATCATCTATGTTCACGAACTGTCCATGCGTCTGAGTCTCACTGCTGATAGGTCTGTTGATTTACGTCGTGTTGCTGCCTTGTAGCTGCTGAATTGTTTTGCTTCTACAGCAGATCCTGTTTTCAGTTTTCCAAGGTGGCCTTGAAATTCCTTTGGGCCTGTCTAGTTCAATAACAAATCTCCGTCTAATAGAAACCCATCCACAGTAAATATCATGCTGACAGTGTTTCATCGACCTCCTCTTATCTTGTAGAAAATCATCCTGGTTCCTCATTCTATTTTAGTCAAGGACGTTCCAATAACTCAAGGTGACTGTCTGTAAGATATTCCACAAAGAAGGGCTTCTTCAAGTACATCAAGAGCAAAAGGAAGGCTAGAGAAAATGTAGGTCCAGTGCTGAGTGAGGTGGGTGCCCTGGTGATAGAGGATACAGAGAAGGCAGAATTACTGAATATTGCCTTTGCTTCCATCTTTACTGCTAAGACAAGCCCTCAGGAATCCCAGACCCTGGAGGTAAGAGAGAAAGACTGGAGAAAAGAAAACTTTCCCTTGGTTGAAGAGGATCAGGTTAGAGATTGTTAGGCAAACTGGACACCCACAAATCCATGGCCTCTGATGGGACGCACCCATGAGTGCTGAGAGAGCTGGAAGATGTTATTGCTAAGCCACTCTCCATCATCTTGGAAACGTCATGGATGAGAGGTGCCTGAGGACTAGAAGAAGGCCAACATCACTCCGGTCTTCAAAAAGGGCAAGAAGGAGGACCCAGGAAACTACAGACCAGTCAGCCTCACCTCCATCCCTAGAAAGGTGATGGAACAACTCATTCTGGACATCATCCCCAAGCATGTGGAGGAAAAGAAGGTTATCAGGAGTAGTCAGCATGGGTTCACCAAAGGGAAATCATGTTTGACCAACCTGATAGCCTTTTATGATGGTATGACTGGCTGGGTAGATGAGGGAAGAGCAGTGGATGTTGTCTACCGTGACTTGAGCAAGGCTTTTGACACTGTCTCTCACAACATCCTCATAGATAAGCTCAGGAAGTGTAGGTTGGATGAGTGCGCGGTGAGATGGATCAAGAACTGGCTGTATGGCAGAGCTCAGAGGGTTGTGATCAATGGTGCAGAGTCTAGTTGGAGGTCTGTAGTTAGTGGGGTTCCCCAGGGGTTAGTACTGGGTCCAGTCTTGTTCAACCTGTTCATCAGTGACCTGGATGAAAAGACTGAGTGTACCCTCAGCAAGTTTGCTGATGATACAAAACTGGGAGGAGTGTTTGATACACCAGAAGGCTGTGCTGCCATTCAGTGAGATCTGGACAGGCTGGAGAACTGGGCAGAGAAGAACCTAATGAAGTTGAACAAGTGTAGGTTCTTGTATCTGGGGAGGAATAACCCCAGGCACCATACAGGTTAGGGGTTGATGTGTGGGAAAGCAGCATTGCAGAGAAGAACCTGGGAGTCCTGGTCAACAACAGGTTGATCAAGAATCAGCGATGTGCCCTTGTGGCCAAGAAAGCCAATGGTATCCTGGGGTGCATTGGGAAGAGTGTGGCCAGCAGGTCAAGGGAGGTTATCCTCCCTCTCTGCTCTGCCCTGGTGAGGCCGCATCTGGAGTACTGTGTCCAGTTCTGGGCTCCCCAGTTTAAGAAGGACAAGGAATTACTGAAGGGAGTCCAGCAGAGGGCTCCAACTATGACTGGAGCATCTTTCTTATGAAGAGAGACTGAGAGAGCTGGGTCTGTTCAGCCTGGAGAAGGCTGAGAAGGGATCTTAGTTATGCTTATAAATATCTCAAGGTTGGGTGTCAAGAAAATGAGATTAGACCCTTGTCAGTGGTGCCTAACAATAGGATGAGGGGCAATGGGCACAGACTGAAACATAGGAGGTTCCATATGAATATGGGAAGAAACTTCTTTACTTTGAGGGTGACAGAGCACTGGAACAGGCTGCCCAGAGAGGTTGTGCAGTCTCCTTCCTTGGAGACATTAAAAACCCACCTGAACGCATTTCTGTGTGATCTGCTCTAGGTGAACCTGCTTTAGCAGGTGGGTTACACTAGATGATCTCCAGAGGTCCCCTCCAACCCCAACCATTCGGTGACTCTGTAAATTTTTGGTTTTTACTGTAAGAACAATCATCCACTGGAACAGCCTCCCCAGGGACATGGTAGAGTCCCCATCGCTGGAGGTTTTCAAGATGCCTTTAGATAGGGTGCTAGATAATCTCATCTGTGCTCCTGTTCTCACAAAAGGTTGGAGCAGATGTTCTTTCCAGGTCCCTTCCCACCTGGGCTGCTCTAGGACTCTACGATTCTTCATTGGATCATTGTTTAACAGCCCTTCACTCTCTCTGGTTTGGAGCCCAGTATCAGCAACAATGTCTGCGAGGCAAGACAAATTCCACCAGGCACCACAGACTTCTAAAACCTATGATAATCATCCAATCACCCAGTCTCTCTGAATGTATAAGTCATACTTTCCTTCTTCAGAATTCCCCTGCCCCCAGAAGAAGGAACACCTTCTAGATACCTTAGGGAGTTTACACTGACAAAACAATAGATCGCTACCTGGCTCAGTCAGTCAGCAAGCAAACACTGCACCAGTGTAATTTCAAGGAAACGTCATTGTCACGGAGGGACCCCGAAGTTAGTTTTAGGCGGACAACCAGGTCCAAAACGGGCTTTTATTCTGTCCGGGAAAGTCCGGGAAAACAACCAATTAGAAACGGGGTTTATACAATCAGTCACTCCGGTAACATAAAATACAGATTCGGATATCAACTTTGAGGAAATTATTGGGGTACAGCAAATAAGAATAATGGAGATCCACAGTGTGTATACACGTGGCTCACCAAAAACAATGCCAGAGCCGTCCCTGACTCCAGGAAAAAAATACACCCACGTGTTTAGGGAGAAATTATATTAAGGATATACGCTTGCCTGAATCTGGCAAGGAATTATTAAAGAAAATACACGTGCTTATATTTAAGCATGGAATACACTCACGTGTCTAGTGAGGAAAACATCCACCCAAGTGGCGAGGAATTATTTAATACACTCGCTTATCTGGTGAGGAAATATCTAAGTTATCACTCACCCACACGTGGAGACGAGGCAGTCCCATTTTTCTTTCGGGAGGTTACCTTAGACGGTATCCCAGTCCCGGGAAGGTTCTCGGCGGCAGCATTTGGCCCGCGCTCCAAGAGGACCACACAAAAGGCAGCCTCGGCGGACCCCATTTATAGCCGTGTCAGATCTGGCTGTGGGCAGTCTAGAAGCTTCGCGGCTTCTCTGCACCCCCCTACTGTGGCTACGTGCACCTCTGCACCCCCCTACTGTGGCTACATGAGCCCCCTCCTCTCTCCTAATGACTCTGGCCTGGGTCTCCCAATAAGGACCATTAACTTGCCCCATTGAAGGAGAGGAGGGAGGTGTGCACACATGCAGCTGCCACATCAGTTCTCAGCGAGGGGGGGGGAGGGGGGAGAGGTAGGGGGACAGTGTACTGCCACAGTCATGTGTCAGTTTCCACCTACTTCAGGTAAATAATTTCCATCTCCTCCCCGGGAAGATGAAAGATAAGTGAAGCCCTCAGCTTACTTAACACGCCTGTGTCACCAAACTTCACCTGATGGCTTGGGGATATAGAAGAGAAGAAGATGCCTTCCAGCGGGCATCTCAGATGCCTCAGTAATATAGTGAAGGATTGCCCTGCTTTGCCATGCACATCTCCCTTTTTTAATAGCTGTTAAAGATTAAATTTGCCGTCTCGTGATGTACTTCTGATTTGCTCTCACAGCATGAAGACGGTCTCTCCAACCACCCCCACCTCCACCATCCAGTGAGCTGGGGGTGGGCAAGAGGTTGGGAGGGGACAGAGCCAGGACAACTGACCCAAACTGACAGAAGAGATATTCCACTCTGTCAGAGAAGCACCAGAACTGCCATTCGGACCAATTGTTTTCTCCTACCATATCCCTCCTCACCAGAAAAGGGATACCAGAACCATAGAATAGAATAATATAAAAATAGAATCACTTTGGTTAGAAGAGATCCTTCAAGGTCATTGAGTCCAACCATAACCTAACTCTAGCACTAAACCATGTCCCTAAGAACCTCATCTATATGCCATTTAAACACCTCCAGGGATGGTGACTCCACCACTTCCCTGGGCAGCCTGTTCCAATGCCTGACAACCCTTTCCGTGAAGAATTTTTTCCTAATATCCAGTCTAAACCTCCCCTGGCACAACTTGAGACCGTTTCCTCTTGTCCTATCACTTGCTACTTGGGAGAAGAGACCAACACCCTCCATGCTACAACCTCCTTTCAGATAGTTGTAGACAGCACTGAAGTCTCCCCTCAGCCTTCTTTTCTCGAGGCTAAACAGCCCCAGTTCCCTCAACCACTCCTCATAAGACTTGTGCTCCAGGCCCCTCACCAGCTTCATCGTCCTCCTCTGCACTCTCTCTAGTATTTCAATGTCTTTCTTATAATGAGGGGCCCAAAACTGAACACAGCATTCAAGATGGGGTCTCACCAGCGCCAAGTACAGTGGAACAATCACTTCCCTAGTCCTGCTGGCCACACTATGCCTGATACAATCCAGGATGCTGTTGGCCTTTTTGGCCACCTGGGCACACTGCTGGCTCATATTCAGCTGGCTGTCAATCAACACCCCCAGATCCTTTTCTGCTAGGCAGCTTTCCAGCCGCTGTTCCCCGAGCCTGTAGTGCTGCCTGGGGTTGTTGTCACCCAAGTGCAGGACCCAGGACTTGCCCTTGTTAAACCTCGTACAATTGGCCTGAGCCCAACAATCCAGCCGGTCCAGATCCCTCTGTATAGCCTTCTGACCCTCAAGCAGATCAACACTCCTACTGAACTTAGTGTCGTCTGCAAACTTACTAAGGGTGCACTCAATCCGTGGCGATGAGAACGACGCATACAGAGATGCATAGACAGAGACGCACAGACACAGCGTTCTTGTTGGCAGCGAGAGCAGAACCAGGCAGAGCAGACCTGAGCTGGCCTGAGCCTTCTTTAATTAGCCTTTCTCCATTTATAGCTTTAAAGATATGGGCCTGGACCAAGAGGTTAAACAGAACGTTTTTTTCAAAAAATGTTATTCCAAACACACACGCCCAGGCCCAACACTCACACGCCATACATCCTAAGGGCGGTGTTCTGGCCTGAGATATCATTCTCACTGTTTTGACTGATTGCTGTGATTTAATCTTGTTAGTAGTATTTCTTCTTTGACGCTCTGGATGGTCATGTTAGTATTGATCTTCCTTTATCATACAAGTGGCTGGACCTGCATGTCCTGCCGTTCCCACACAATCCCCTCATCTGGATCATCGATAAAGATATTAAACAGAACTGGCCCCAATACTGAGCCCTGAGGAACACCACTCATGACCGGCTGCCAACTGGATTTGGCTCCATTCACAACTCTTTGGGCCCAGCCATCCAGCAAGTTCTTTATCCATCAAAGAGTACACCCATCCAGGCCATGAGCTGTCAGCTTCTCCAGGAGAATGCCGTGGGATACAGTGTCAAAGGCCTTACTGAAGTCTAAGTACACAATATCCACAGCCTTTCCCTCATCTACAAGGTGGGTCACCTTGTCATAGAAGGAGATCAGGTTGCCTGCCTTTCATAAACCCATGCTGACTGGGACTGATCGCTTGGTTGTCTCGTATGTGCTGTGTGATGGCATTTAGGATGATCTGCTCCCTGACCTTCCCCGGCACTGAGGTCAGACTGGCAGGCCTGTAATTCCCTGGATCTTCCTTTCGGCCCTTCTTGTAGATGGGCATCATGTTTGCCAACTTCCAGTAAACTGGGACCTCCCCAGTTAGCCAACATTGCTGATAGATAATGGAAAGTGGCTTAGTGATAACCTCCGCCAGTTCCCTCAGCACCCTTGGGTGTATCCCATCCGGCCCCATAGACTTTTGGGTGTCCAAATGGTGTAGCAGGTTGCTAAGCATTTCCCTTTGGAGTATTGGGGCTTCATTCTGCTCCCCATCCCTGTCTTCTGGCTCAGGGGGCTGGGTACCTGGAGCACAACTGGTCTTACTATTAAAGACTAAGGCAAAGAAGATATTTAGTACATCAGCCTTTCCCTCATCTTCTGTCACTGTTTCCCCTCACATCCATCAGGAGATGGAGATTCTCCTTAGCCTTTCTTTTGTTGCTGATATATTTATAGAAACATTTCTTGTTGCCTTTTACAACAGTGGCTGGGATTAAGTTCTAGTTGGGCTTTGGTCCTTCTAATTTTCTCCCTGCATAACCTCACAGAGTTCTTGTATTCCTCTTGAGTCACCTGCCCCTCCTTCCAAAGGTTATAAATTTTCTTTTTATTCCTAAGTTCCAGACACAGCTCTCTATTCAGCCAGGCCAGCCTTCTTCCCCGCCAGCTCGCTTTTGGGCACATGGGGACAGCCTGCTCCTGTGCCTCTAAGATTACCTTATTGAAGAGAGACCAGCCTTCCTGGACTCCTTTGTCCTTCAGGACTGCCTCCCAAGGGACTCTGCCAACCAGCCTCCTAAACAGATCAAAGTCTCCCCTTCGGAAGTCCAAAGTAGCAGTTCTGCTGACCACCCTCCTTACTTCTCCAAGAACAGAAAACTCAATCGTTTCATGATCACTATGCCCAAGGTGACCTCCAACCAACACATTGCCCACAAGTCCTTCTCTATTTACAAACAACAGATCCAGCGGGGTACCTTCCCCAGTAGGTTCGCTGACCAGCTGTGTCAAGGAGTTGTCCTCCATACACTCCAGGAGCCTCCTAGACTACTTCCTCTCTGCTGTGTTTTATTTCCAGCAGACATTCGGTAGGTTTAAGTCCCCCACAAAAACAAGGGCTAGCGATTGGGAGACTTCTCCCAGCTGCCTGCAAAATATTTCATCTGCCTCTTCATCCTGGTTGGGTGGTCTGTAACAGACTCCTACCAGGATATCTGCCTTGTTGCTCTTCCCCTTGATTCTCACCCATAGACACTCAACCCTATCATCACCCTCATCATGCTCCAGACTATCATAACACCCCCTGACATACATGGCTACCCCACCTCCTCTCCTTCCTTGCCTATCTCTTCTGAAGATTTTATAACCATCTAATGCAGCACTCCAGTTGTCAGAATCATCCCACCATGTTTCTGAGATGGCTACTATATCATAGCTTTTCTGCCTCACAATGGCTTCCCACCCCTCCTGTTTGTTGCCCATGCTGTGTGCATTCATACAGATGCACTTCAGCTGGGCCATTAATCCCGCCACCTTTTTCTGGTGAGAAGCCCTAAATTCCTTGGTGGCCATCCTCAAGTGCTTCCACGATTTCTGACAGATCATTAACCCTTGTGTTTATCCTACTGCGTGGCTCTCCATTCCCTACCTCCACTGGGATGGCAGTCTGAAGGGCCTCGCTAGCACCCCTTCCCTCAAATGCTGGCATGCCGCCCTTGGGTATGCTTCTGCCACATCTGGTTTCCTCCCCTCCCCGCTTCAAATCTAGTTTAAAGTCCTCTCAATGAGTCCTGCTAACTCCTGCCCCAGGATCCTTTTCCCTTTTTGAGACAGGTGTGTCATATTTCTTGCTAGCAGACCAGGTGCCGTGTAACCCAGCCCATGATCAAAACCAAAAAATTCTGCCAGTGACACCAGTCCCACAGCCAGGTACTGATCTGGCGGTCTTCCTGCATCTTTCCTCCTGAAACCCTGCAACTGTGGGGACAGAGGGGACACTACTTGTGCTCCTGACCCTTTGATCAGTCATCCCAAGATCCTGAAGTCTCTCTTGATTGCCTTTCGTTTTCCCTTTTCACTTACATCATTGCCTACCTGAAAAATTATTAGGGGATAATAGTCTGAGAGCCTAACATGGGCAGGAAGTTTACTTTTTATGTCTTTAACGCTGGCCCCAGGGAGGCATCAGACTTCCCGAAGAAGTGGGTCTAGCCTGCATATAGGGCCTTCTGTTCCCTTTAGAAGGGAGTCTCCCACGAACACAACCCACCTTTTTTCCTTTGTGGGAGCTGTTTTGATGGAGGGCACAGAATGACTTATCCTCTGCGGCACTTCCAACTTAGCGGAACCGCCTCCCTCAATGTTGTTGCTTGGTTCCACTTGCAAGGCCTCATACCTGTTTTGCGAGGGAACCTGGGAAGGTGGGGTGGTCACAAAAGGGACCCTCCTCCTTCTACGCCGAGCAGGAACACGCTGCCATTGCCCCCTATCCCTCGTGTCACTGCATTCCACATCCAGAGCCTCATGCCTGTTGAACGGAGGCACCCGGGAGGGTGGGGTGGGTAAGGGGGTGTTTCTCCTGCCAACCCAAGTGTGGACTTTATTCCATTCATCCCTTTCCCTTGCCCTGATTTTTTCAGTCAGGCAAGGGGAGGATACAGGAATCCCTTGATCTTCATTTCTTGCTGGTGGTCTTATCTGTCTGTGGGTGACCAAAGCTTGATCCCACAGGTCGATTTCCTTTACCAGCTCCCTGATACTTCTCGACCTTTCTAACTCCTCTTTCAGTTCTACTACCAGGCTGAGGAGGTCATCCAACTTCTCACACCTCACACAAATGTTTTCTCTACTGCCACTCTATACCAGTGAAAGGCTCTGGCATACTCTGCAGACTGAGGTCTGGGTGGCTGCATGTTCCCATGGCAGCTCTGTCTGGGTTGTTACCTCTATGTTGTTGAGTGCAGAGTACTTACCTTTGCCCCGAGTGGGTACCATAGTTGGCTCCTTCTGCGAGGGTGACGAAAACCAATTGAGGTAATCACTTGAGCCAGCAAAGCTTCCTCACCCTACCCACTCACCCTTCAGTGCAAACTGCCACACTAACTGCCTCACCCCTGTTTGCTGGCCTTGTTTGCTACGCTCCCTAGGAGGCCATTTGAATCTTCCTTGGTTGCTCCTGGCAATGCCCCCTCTGCATCAGCCCCTCTCACAAGATCAGCTGGTTCACAGCAATTCTCTCAGCATGACCACAGTTTTGCCCGGCTACAGGATTCCCTCCTCATCTCCTCAATCCATGCCTAGGCTCAGCTCTTAACATAGCCACTGCTGCGCTCTTCGTTTCACCACGTTAAAATATCTGGCAGTTTCTCTGTAGCCGTTGCTGTGCTTGTTGCACGTCGCTGACTGAGAGGCCATAAAACACAGCCATTGATAAAGCACTCCAACAGGAGTTGGATGCTTCCAACACATTGCACTGTGCCGAAACCACCCTTGTATGGCACACCTGTAGCGTCACATATGGTATTTTCTACCGTTTTAGCAGCAGCCTACACTGGTGTGCTGGTTTGACTGAAAGTGAGTTAATTTTTTCATGCAGTTAGAATTTTTTTTCATAGCTAGCACGGTCATCATTTAGATTTAATTGGAGAACAAGAAGATAACAGCCTGGGACAGAGTAAATGGTTTTAATTGCTCTGGTCCGAGAGCCAAGAACAGTTCCGAGTGCTCTGCCCACAGGCATGAGGCAGCTAGTAAGGGGGGCAT
The DNA here is from genome assembly GCF_037038585.1 of Patagioenas fasciata. NCBI lineage: Eukaryota > Metazoa > Chordata > Aves > Columbiformes > Columbidae > Patagioenas > Patagioenas fasciata. The sequence goes on from NC_092559.1 coordinate 19,081,040, forward strand.
AGATGGGGCAGACCATGACCGACATCCAGACTGATCAATAAGAATATTCCACGCCATTAGCATCATGCTTCATACTTAAGGAGAGTCAAGATCTTGCAGCTAGCTCTTTGTCAGAGCCGGGCCAGAGACCCGTTTGGGAGAGTTCTGTTCAGGACTTTATTTTGGCCTCTGGCCATCCTGCCATTTTGCACAGGCCTCTGGACCTTACAGTCTTTTTCTCTCTTCTCTCTCTCTTTTATTTTAGATTCTATTTTCCATTTTCTATATATGACTATTAGTACATTGGTGTTATTTTATTAAACTGTGTTTGTTTATCTCAATCCAAGTTTCTCCCTTCCCTTTTGATTCTCTCACGCATGCAGGATGGGGGGAAGTGAGCGAGCAGCTATGGTGGTTATATTGCTAGCTTGATTTAAACCATGACAGCTGGCTTCAAGTACATTTGCATACTACTTCCAAAAAGCAAAGAGTTTGCTTCCTACAAGATGCAGGAGACTATTGCTAAGCAGTTCCAGCATCACGTTTCAAATGACTGGGCAAATCATTATCTATCTATAGAACACTGTTAACGGACTGAAATGTTCCACATACTTAAGCTCAGGGGAGACACCATTTTAACTCATACAACTATTTCCCTCAGTAAAAACGCACAAGACAGAGATGATATCCCCATGCTAAATCTTTATTGTGCAACCGCTGCTCAAAGCTTTTAGTACTTTCCACAGACACACATCACACAAAATCAGACATCAACTGTGTCGAGATTGACGGGCAACAAACAAAATCCATTCAGTGGCCACTCGTACACATGCAGCAACTCCCGCGGTGCAAAAATCTTAGCCAGGCGGCCAGCCCAACTCACAACCACCTAGAATAGGTAGATGTACGCGACAGACAGACTGCCCACACTCAGGCCCTTCATCCACAACCATCCGGAATCCATTGGTCAGGCCCAGGTGAGCAGCACGCTTCTTGCCCACAATCATTAAATGCCTAAGAAGCTGGAGAAGGAAGTACAGAACCATAAATAAATAAAATAAAAAGCCACACGCAAAGAGGAGAAAGGGCACGAAGGGAAGGAATGAGAACAGATAACCACACAGAGAAACCAGTTAGCCCATTCCTACCAATTCAACCATTGCGCTTCAAATTACTGTCTGTCCACCCACCTGCAACTGACATTTTCCAAGCAAAGCTACAAAGACCGATTATGCACACCACTGTGGGGGAAAAACAGAGCTATGCCATTTTCTTCAGGCTAGACACTAGCAGGCTGCATAACAGTCACAAAAGCTAAGTTTGTCTCTGGGTTAAAGCCCCCATTATAACTTCAGGCAACATAAGCAATTCTGGTGCAAAATAAACTTTAGGCTGCCTTTTGCATGGGTTTACAGAGTCTTTGAACTTGACTTTCATAGCTAAAAAAAAAACATCCAGCACCTCTCAGCCAGTTTTGCCCTTCCTCACCCCTGACCTACCAAAGACCCCAAGCCATTTTCTCCGTATTAGAAAAAGTACTACTAGTAGTAGTACTCTTACTCTATAAACCATGACAAAAGGCATCAGACTGCGCTCCGAAACAACGCTGCATTTTGCACCAGAAGTACATACTCAGAGGTGAGCATTGCTTTATATCACTGCTTTTAGTCAAAAAGCTCAATTGCATTGCAAGCTAGAGGCAAGAAACTATAGCGTCAGAAAACCCAAAATAGCCTGTTGTGCCCTATCAAGAAGAAAAGAGGGGATAGGAAAGAGTCTAATAAATTAGGAACTATTTACAGGTACAGTTTAGCATACAAAAAGCTTCCACAGTACTTACAGAGTCACCAGAATCTTCTGCTTCAGATAACCTGATAATTGGTTCCTTAGGCATGGCTAGAAAAAGTGTCCAAGCTTGGGGTGAAAGACCATGGAACGCAAGGCACTGGAGGAAGAGTAAACAGTTAAAATGTAATTGGCTTCAGAGAAAGGTAATAGCTTAAGCAAATCAATATGCCGCACTGGACTTGTACAGCAGCAGATTACCAGATAGCCCAAACGTTGATTTTTCTTATGTGACATTAATACTTTCTATATGCATAATAAAACACATTTACAGAGTCCCCTCTAGAAGTGGGATTCAGCATGCAAGACAATGGGGGCAAGGAAATGGGCCAGTCCTTCAGATTAGCAACCTCCACTATGTTTTCATTTGGGTTGATTGTTTCTTAAGCAGCTTTTCTATTCAATGCGGTCCACGCAGAGGCAGGAGACAAATGGCTTAACTCAATCAGCAAATAATTTAGCAAAGTGGAAGATCAGCGGCCACTCATTTTCCATGGTACAGGGGGAGCTCAAGTATGGAATGAAAGCATAATCGCAGAAAAAATAATAAGAAAAATAAGAAAAGCTGTAATTCTTTGCTTTAATAATCCAGTTTTGGGCTTCAGAACCAAAGCCTAGCACATCAGAGCTGTGAAATCTCTATAATACTATTATGAGGCACATCAAGCCCTGCATTTCTCTGTTGGAAAGTAAAATGTGGGAAAGCAAGATGTGCGGTTCCAGTCATCTGGATGATAAAGGAAGATCAATACTAACATGACCATCTGGACAGTCGAAGACATAATACTAACATAATAGCATATAAAGGGCCTTGGACAGATTACTTTGAAGTACGTTTCTCGTAATTGTAAAAAGTTATAGCCCAGACTCGTGACAATGGTATCTCGGGCCAGATAACCGCCCCCAAGTGCATGGGATGTGTGAATGTCCTTGGGCCGGGTCTGTGAATGAGTGGAACAACAAGTGAGACAAACATCACATGAGTTTAGTGTGTTCTTAATAACAATTAGTGGAAAAGCACCTTTTTGTAAACATCTTAGTCCAGGCCTGTACCTGTAAATCCTATAAATTGTCAATGGTGAATAAAGAAGGCAGCCTAGGCCTAGGTCAGCTCTCTGCTTGGCCAGGCTCTGCGCTCCTTCCTGAACAAGATCTCTGCCTCTGCGTGAATTTCTGTCTGCGTCCTGGTACGTGTCGTTCCTAATCGACGCATTTCTCCTATGTGGAACCAACTCATTACGGTTGTGAAAAATATGATAATGATTTGTGCTAAGTGGAAAATTCTGCTAAGCTGCAGAAATGACTCTTGTTGACCAAATAAGGCATGGCACCTGTTTAATTTGGAAAGATTGTTACAGTTGGTCGTTGGGCAAACTGTTGTGAGGGGGGACACTGAGGAAGAAGGAACTCTTCAGCCACCAATGAGAAAGAGAGAAGACCCCTAGTGACAACCAACCACGGAGTCTGAGTGCAAGAAGGACTAGCCGAGGCAATAAAAAGAGTTCATCAGAAACCTAAGGCATGCATGTTGGCAGAGCGCAGACTCCCCATGCACCCAGTGCTGTTTTGCTTATGCTTTAATGAACACGTTTTTAATGAGTTGTATTAAACGTTGTTATTCATGAGGAAAAAGCGTGAGTTATTTCAACTGGTGACCTCGATGTGACAACCTTGGATAGCTCTGTGTTACCCCAGGTTCAAGGGGGGCGCCTCACTTTAATAGTGGCTCTTGGACTCGGGTGTGCGAAGAGCTACCAACGTTATTCAAAATTAAAGCATAAGCAAAAGAATTGAGCTCCCTCCCTCCGAATTACAGCAGTACACCCGTAATTCAAGGTGCACGAAGACCCCGGCAGAAACAGCGGACTGTAAGCACTGCCGGGTTGGGTGGTCTAAATGGTGCTGAATGTGTGAGACATTAATGCAGTTATGAAGCGAGTGCGGAGTCCTTCTAGGTGCGGTTCCAACACCCCGCGAGGGGCTTGGCCACCGAAGGGACGAAGCGAAAGGACAAAGGAGTGAAAGAGCACCATTTGGGATGGGCCAGGGAAAGAGTAAATCCTTAAGTTCTCCTTTCTGGGATCCCCTAGAGGGATCCCAAGAGAAGTTTACGGGATCTCCAGAGAGATCCCAAGCGGGACTAAATCCCAAGAGGTCAAGAGGGAGCGACCTTCCAGGTATACCCCCAGACAGTCCCCTGGGGATGATGTTAGAGTCCTGGAGAATCCCAGGTCTTCAGGACCCTAGAAAGGGTGGTCCCAAGAGGTCGAGAGGGAGCGACCTTCCAGGTATGCCCCCAGACAGTCCCCTGGGGATGATGTTAGAATTCTGGAAAGATGAGGAAAGTACAAGGGAAAAAAGTAAAGAAAAGATGATCCAATATTGTATGGTTGAATGGGCCAAAGAAGAAATTAGGCCAGAGCATTTATTTTGGCCCATTTTTGGATAATTTGACGATTGGATGTGTCAAGCTTTAAATTTATATGTAAACAGAAAGGAGTCTTTTAGTCAAGAAGAGAGTGATTATGTTTCATGCTGGAAAGGAAGTTTGAGAACTGTAGGAATATATGTATTTGAGAAAAAGGATAAACGTACTCGGGAGTGGACCCCCCAGTTTGTAGCAAAATCCTGAGGAGATATAAGAAAGAAACTAGAAAAACTCGAAGAGATGAGGAGAAACAAAGAGCAAAGGAAAAAATCTTAGTAGCCGCAGTAAGGGAGAGTCAAAAGAAAGAAAAAAAAAACAAAAAAAAAAAAACAAAAAAAAAAAACCTGCCCTCGTAGTGGAAGCAAAGGGAGAACCCTTTAAAGTTCCCATACTGGATAATGTGGAAATTGAATCTGAAAAAAGAATTTACCCAGAGGCTGAAAATAATCTATTGGGGAGAGATTTAATTGTGGCATCAGGCATGACTATAGAAATTGAACAGGGAACATTAAAAGTAAAACTTTATGTGTTAACACCGCAGGACAAAGTTAAAATCAACCATATATATTGATTCAAAGTATGCTTACATAGTAGTTCACACATTTGGGAAAATTTGGAAAGAGAGAGGGTTAATAAATACCCAAGGAAAGGAATTAGTACATCAAGAACTAGTGGTTAGAGTTTTATAGGTCCTTAGAGGATCATCAGCAGTAGCAGTAGTCCATGTAAAAGGACATCAGAGAGGAACCAGGTTTAAAATTAGAGGAAACAACTTGGTGAATCATGAAGCTAAACAGGCAGCAATGTTATCTTTAAAACCTATTGTCCTACAACCTCTAAGAGACAAACAAACAAAAAGGCAGAGAAAAAGTTCACTATAAAAGAAAAAGCAAAATTAGAGAATATAGGTGCAGAATTCAAGAATGGGGGATGGTTTTTTTTTTTACCAGATAGTAGAGAGATGGTCCCCAAAAATTAAGTTAGGGGAATTCTAAATTTACTACATCAGAAAACTCATTGGGGAAACAGAGCTCTCTGTGATCAGTTTTTGAAGTGTTTTGGATGTTTTGGGATATTTGAAATAGCTAAACAAATTACGTATGGGTGCTTGACTTGTCAAAAAGTAAATAAAGTAAGTATGAGAAAATCACCCGCAGGGGGAAGAAAAACAGCATAGATCTTTTGAAAGGATTCAAGTGGATTATACTGAATTGCCCAAAGTGGGAATATATAAATACTTATTGGTTATAATAGACTAACTAACGCACTGGGTGGAAGCCTTTCCTGCCATGAGAGCAACCGCCTAATTTGTAGAAAACTTGCTGAACTCTGCGAGATACTGTTCCTTATTAACCTGTTTTCTTTGTAGGTATCTGTTTAAGCACATTACAGTTTAAATAAGTGCCTGTTACATGGTACAGTAAGTTCACAGACTGCTAAATCATGAGAATCCATTGACTGAATATGTACATTTTGTGATTATACAGAAGATTTTGTGATTATACAGAAGACCGTGAGCTCTTTACTGCGTGAATGTGATGATAATATTTTGTGTGTGACAGCTGTTACTTTTCTTTCTAGCATGCTAGCTTTATTCCAGTATCCAGACTTGTGCAACTCTGTGATAGGCTGTGTCTCATCTCAATGTGCTGGATTTGGCTCTTTTGTATGCACACCAAGTAAAGAATCCTGGTTTTGGAATAACAGTTGTAGCACACCAGGTGAGACACTAATAAAAGCCTTGCCCAGTCCAGCTTGTTGCGGTGGTGGGGGGGCGGGTGCCGACTGGGCTCCAGCGCGCACTGACCTGTTTTGTCAGGGAGACCCAGAGGCACCTCTACCTGGCTGAGCAGTAAGCAGTTCAAAGGTGCAATGCAAAAACTGAGATATTGTCTTGAATATGTGTAACTGTGATCTATCTGCATATTTGACCTTGGTATTTGGTTTTCATATCTGAGTTCAGCATTTTAATTTGCATATTTATATTCGGTACCAAAAGAATTTTGTTTGGGGAGATAATTATAAAATGGGAACCGATTCCGCTACTAAAATACCACCTTGCTCCCCTCTTAGGATGCATCCTTATACATTAGAGTAATTGCTCTTATTGCTATTTAATAAAGTTGAGACCAGAAAAGAAGTGAGGTTGTTAAACTCTGATTCGCATTGAATTTGTGTGTTTGTTGGAGGAATGGGAAAGAAAACTAAATGTGGAGGGGTTTGGTTAGATGGAGATATGTTGTTGAATTAGTCAGGCCCAAAGGAATCTCAAGGCCACTTTGAGAAGCTGAGAACAGAATCTGCTGTGAGAAAGAGAGAGGGGCGTTTCTTCATTAACAGGGCCTCAGCATGGCGTGAGTCATCGGACCTATCATCGGTGGGGCTCCAGCGTGTGGACTGCCCATGATACTCATTTAGCGAATCCATGCTGGGAGCGTGGATGCATGATTAGAGAATAGTTGCGTATATAAGGAGGCTTGTTTCTGTAATAAATGGCTTTGCGTGATTCACATTGAATCGGAATGCTGAGTCCTTTATCGCTCCAACAAATGGTGACCCCGACGTGATACTCCAAACGGCGTCTCACTAAGATCGGGGAAAAGCCTGGAGCGGCCCAGCCAGAGGCGGATCAGCTGGACTGAGAACCGGGCGGAGGCGTACGGACATTCCGCAGATAAATTTGTTGAAGAAGTCCCCGGAAAAGGTGAGCAGCTGGGAGCAGGAGGAGGGAAGAGTGAAGCTATGGGGCAAAATATATCCTCTGAGGAAAAAGTCATAGTTAAACTCCTCCTGCATATTCTCTCTATGAGAGGACTTAAATATGAAGAAAGTAACATACGTAGACTGTTGGTTCGGTGTAGAACTAACGGCTACCCGACAGAAGCTGAGAAGGTTTTTAAAATTGAACTTTGGGATGATATAGGGCAGAAATTATGGGATAAGGTTAGCAATGGAGATAAAGAAGCTAAATCATTAGCGACTACATGGAAGCTTATAATTTCCACCTTAAAAGAATTTAAGGCTGAACGGGCTGCGGTTACCAGAATTTTTGCAGCATTGCAGCTTGATAAGAACTCTAAAAATAATTGTGAAGCTTACCCGGTTCCTGTCTTTGATACCTTCTCTACTCCATCCCCTGCTGTGCTTTTGGCACCCCCGATACCTCAGCAGTCCGGGGTGGGGGGAGGAAAAATGCCGAGCGGGTGTCCTCCTACACTATTAGCAAACCCTGATGAGAACAGCAAGTCAAAAGGATTGGAATCAGACAACTTGCCCAAAGAACCTGTGAAAGCTGAGAATGCTAAAGTTGTAAACAAGCCCTTTTATCAATTTGTATCTGCTTTTACCACCTTTTAACCCTCCAACTTCCATGAGAGAGCAGAAGGAGTCGCCGGATAAGAATTGGGCAAAAGAACTGTGTGAAAGATCAGATCAACTATTAGCGAGTGAATCCAACAGTCAGCAATATCAAGCTATGAGAGAGGTGCCTGAAACCAACAAAGCAGCCAAATCATTTGCAACTATTAATCAGGGTCCCAATGAGAATTACATGCAATTTATTGACCACCTTCAAGAGGCCATCAATAAGGAGGTTGAAAACTTGGAAGTTAAGGAAGCACTGGTGTTGAAATTAGCAGTAGAGAATGCTAACGTTTGCTATCAGCATGTTATTTGCGGGTTTTACAGTACATATTATGTGCTCCTGTGTACTGTCTCTCTGAAAATCAAGCAACTTGTCAGGAATGTGAGTTAATTGTTTTACTAGTTGTTCTTAAGTGCACCGTGAAACCTTCTCCCCGCTTTTCCCACTCACGCTGCAAGCAGCCCTGTGCTTCCCCCCCCCCCCCACCCCTCAAAGTTTTTACTTGCAAGATGGGGTCAGGAATGATTGTTTTCAGTTGTGTTCCTAAAAAATCAGCATTGGGAGGTGTTTTAAAACATAAGAAAGCACTCGGACAAGAAATCATTAAATCTTTTCAGACAGTTTTACAGGCGGGGCGATTTGAACTTCAACAAGCTGAGAGAGAATTAACTGATAACACACAGGTCAGAAAACTTGTTAAAGTCTGCAAGATGCTTTCCTTATTAACCTGTTTTCTTTGTGGGTATCTGTTTAAGCATGTTGCAATTTTGGTAGGCCTTTGTTATATGGTACGATAAGTTCACAGTCTGTTAAATCATGAGAATCCGTTGACTCAAAATGTGCATTTTGTGATAATACAGAAGATCATGAGTAATTTAGTTCTTTACTGCATGAATGCGATGGTAAAATTTTGTGTGTAGTAGCTGTTATTTTTCTTTCTAGCACGCTAGCTTTATTTCGGTATCCAGACTTGCGCAACTCTGTGATGGGCTGTGTCACATCTCGATGTGCTGGATTTGGCTCTTTTGTATGCACATCAAGTAAAGAATCCTGGTTTTGGGATAACAGTTGTAGCACACCAGATGAGACACTGATAAAAACCTTGCCCGGTCCAGCTTGCTGCGGTGGCGGGGGGGCGGGTGCCGGTTGGGCTCCAGCACACACTGACCTGTTTTGTCAGGGAGACCCAGCGGTACCTCTGCCTGGCTGAGCAGTAAGCAGTTCAAAGGTGCAATGCAAAAATTGAGAGATTGTCTTAAATTAGTGTAACTGTGATCCATCTGCATATTTGAACTTGGTATTTGGTTTTCATATCTGAGTTCAGTATTTTAATTTGCATATTTGTATTTGGTACCATGACAATTTTGTTTGGGGAAATAATTACAAAATGGGAACCGGTTCCACTGCTAAAATTTCACTGCTAAAATTCTACCTTGCTCCCCCTTAGGATGCATCCTTGCGCATTAGAGTAATTGCTTATATTGTTAGCTAATAATTTTGAGACCAGAAAAGAATTTAAATTATTAAACTCTGCTTTGCAAAAAAAAAAAAAAAGAAAAAAAAAAAAGAAACAAAAAAAAGAAACAAACACCTAAATGCTATGATGGATGTGAACTTGGTATTGTATGAAGTTGTATTTAAAAGTTGCTGGAATGTGAACTGATTTGGATCTAGGAAAATGGAATAATGGATTGATGTTTAATATACTGTATTTTGACATCTTTAAATTGTGAAAGGTAAATGGGGCTGAGGAATGTAACAACTGTTGAGCTAATTGGAATCGTGTATAAAACTCAGCTCATTGTAACCGAGGAGTTTGCCAGAGCCTCCCACTTCGTACCAGCGATTACGCCAGCTGCGTGGCCATGACTATATCTGAACTGCAGCAAGAAGAGAAAGAAGAAAAAAAAAAGGAAAAACCTGTTTGCCCGCTGCTAAGCGGAGAAAGGGAGGCTTTACTCCCCCCCGCTCTGTCTTTCTTCTCTCTCTGGAGTATTGTCATCCATCCTTATTGTGGCACTGTGTTGCTTCTTGGCTTTGAATCAGGGGTTGTTGGTGATGTTTCTTTTTGCTTCTGTCTTGTTTCCTAGGTTTTGGCACATATGGGGAAAGAGCTCATAATTTTACCTCCCTACTGAAGTCATTCTTTTCACACTGGTCAGCTTTGGGGAGGTCAGAGTGCTCAGTGCTTCTCTGGGTCAGACTGGTACTGATTTGGGTGTGGAGTGCAGCCAGGTTGGTTTGATGTGGAGTTGGAACTGATTTGTTTTCATGCTGGGCTGGAGATCCTGCCAATCCCAGATGGGGGCGAGAGGGAGGTTTTATTCCCCCCCGCGCCCCTCCCCTAAGCAATGTTACTGCTAGAGAACTGTAATACTGCATGAAGGAGTCTGAGGGTTGAAATTTAAAGGCATTACCAATGGGTCCATAGTTCTAATGAAGCTCAGAAATTAAACAAAAAAAATTTTTTAATAGACTTATTCTGTGGTAACTGGTTGTAAGAGACTTCTTAGTAAATTCACCATGCTAGTTTTTGAGGTCATGGGAGAGAACGAAAGAAAGGCTGTTTTTTGAGACCAATAGAATGCCAAATTTGGAACAAAGTTTTAATACATGAATTCTTGTAGTTGCCAGAAAGTCCTATACCTCTCTTGGGTCAGGATTTGTTAAGTAAATTGCAAGCTCAAATAACGTTTTCTGAGAATTCTGTTTAGTTGCATGGCCTACAAGAAGCTGCTTGGATGGTGCAGATCTGCTTGCTGCAAGTGAGAAATCTCCAAGGAAATTTCAAATGCTGTATTTCCACTAGTATTAACAGCCAATGTTTCGATAAAGCAAATACTACACTGATAGAACTGAAACAGGACTTCGATCCGGTAAGGGAAAACAATATCCAATAAATATGGCAGCCAAAATGGAGTTGGAAACTTTGAGGAATAAATTTATGACAACCTTACAGGCTGACTGCATTCGATTGGACTTGCAGATTTGTCTATTTATAGCTACAACATAGAAACAACCTGTGGCTATTGTGGGACAGTATGATGAGAATGCAAACAGACTGATATACTTGGAATGGATTTTTTTGCCCAATTCTTTTCCTAAAACTATTACTGAGCCCCTGGAATTGATTGTTACTCTGATCAAAAAAGGCAGAGAATGGATTCAGGCTTTAGTAGGCCGTGATCCATCTGTCATATATGTACCTTTTGCGAAAGCAGATTTTGATTGTTTTTATTCACAATCTCTGTCCTTGCAAATTGCGCTAGCAGATTTTCTTAACAGCATAGGTTTTGGCATGCCTAAATGTAAACTGCTTCAAAATCTGTGTGTCTTTGATATCAGACCAGAGACCGTACTTGTATTCGGTCCTATCCCAAATGCTCGCACAGTTTTTGTTGATGGTTCAGGGAAGTGTCATGAAGCTGTAGTGGTCTGGCGTGAAGATAGCGATTGGCATCATTCTGTTACAATTGTTGAAGGCTCAACCCAATTAGTGGAACTTGGTGCAGTTTTGCATGCCTTAGAGCTTTTTAGGGAGGAACCTCTAAATTTGGTTTGTGATTCTGAGTACGTAGTCAAGGTCCTACAGCGCATCCCCTCCACTTAAAGAAATCTCGCAACAGCAACTTTTTGATATGTTTTTATCATTGCAAACTGCATTACAGCTTTGCAAACACCCACTGTTTGTTACTCATATACGCTCTCATACAACTTTACCAGGTCCCATAACTGAAGGTAATGCAGTTGCGGATTCTTATACTGTAGCTACAGTCCGTTTCCAGTCTGCCAGGGCTTCACATGATTTCTTCCATCAGAATGCTGCTGCCTTAAAAAAGATGTTTGGTCTCACTCTCGAGCAAGCGATAGACATAGTGCGCTCTTGCCCGGAATGTCAAGGTCTGATTACAAGCTCGCCCTCCCTTGGAGTCAACCCTCGCGGACTCTCAGCTAATGACATTTGGCAGTCTGATGTTACACGTTTCATCTTTTGGCCATTTGAGTATGAGAAAATCACCCACAGGGGGAAGAAAAACAGCATAGATCTTTTGAAGGGATTCAAGTGGATTATACTGAATTGTCCCAAGTGGGAATATATAAATACTTATTGGTTATAATAGACTAACTAACGTGCTGGGTGGAAGCCTTTCCTGCCACGAGAGCAACTGCCTAATTTGTAGTTAAAAGGTTATTGGAACAGGTTATTCCGAGATTTGGCCAGTAACAAAAAAATTAATTCCTGCTCTGTTTTACAAAGTGGTATTCTCAACATTGGCTACATCCATTGCTAAAAGCGATAACACCTCTGAGGTTAAGGGTTGTCATCATTGCAATCGGTTTCTTCTTTGTTAGCTAGCCAAGGTCTCACCCACTTTGCTGGGATCCACGAATTTTTATGGTTACCTGTAGAAACACAAGCATATCCCCTTCCCCAGGTTATTAATGACATAGGACCTTCCCATTGTTGTGTTGTCACATTAAACACACTAACCTTAGGTCCATTTTCGGAAAAATCTTTGACATTTATGATATGGTGCATAACAACAGGTTCCATTTCAATCTCACTTTTAGGATTAAGCCAGTTCAGCACATACAATGCCTTCATCAATACCTCCTCTGGACTCACACCAATTCCCCCTTGTTTTTTCAAAACAGACAAAAGATTTTTCAGAGTGCGGTGTGCACGCTCAATAATTGCCTGGCCAGTAGAATTATAAGGGACTCCGAACAGGTGTTGTACTTTCCACTGGGCGAGGAAGGTTGCAAGTGTATCAGAACGGTATGCGGGACCATCATCTGTTTTGATCTGTGTAGGAACACCCATGACAGCAAAAGCTTGTAATAAATGACGCTTTACCACTTTTGCATTTGCTGAGGTCAAAGCTGTAGCCCACAGCAGTCCTGAACAGGTATCTATGGACACATGAATGTACTTTTGTCAGCCAAACGGTGCAAATTCAGTAATATCAGTTTGCCATAACTGGCCTGGCTGCTTGCAGCGCGAGTGGGAAAAGTGGGGAGAAAGTTTTACGGTGTACTTATACCACAAAGAAACAATTCTAACAACAACCAGTGAAACAATTAAATCACATTCCTGACAAGCTGCTTGATTTTCAGAGGGGCAATACACAGATGCATATAATATGTACTGTAAAACTCACAAATAACACGTTGAAAGTAAACATTAGCATTCTCTACTTCTAATTTCAACACCAGTGCTTCCTTAGCTTCTAGGTTTTCAACCTGCTTATTGATGACGTCTTGAAGATGGTCAATAAATTGCATGTAATTCTCACTGGGACCCTGATAGTAGTTATAAAAGATTTGGCTGCTATGTTGGTTTCAGACACATCTATCATAGCTTGATATGCAAGGTCTGTTGACTGCCTCAGGATTTCAGAAACTAATAGCGCCTGTAATTGTGGTGTGTCAATTAGTGTCTGTTCCAAGAGCTGGGATACCTGCCCCTTTCAACGAGTCCCCATCATTCCATCCTAAATGATCTATAGCTGTTACATTGCATAGGTCTAATTTTGCTTGAGTCTTTCATAGTTTTTATCTGATCTTGGGGCAACATGTACACATACTCTTTTTCCTGTTAACTTTTGAAGAAAATGCTGCAAACCCCCATCCTCATCCGAGTCATCAGATAACGCAGAATTGAACGGTGCTGGAGAATCTGATATCCTTGAATAATTCCTTGCTGGGTCAGGCAAGTGCAAGCCCCTTGCCGAACCCAGGCAAGTGTAAGTTCCTGCCTAATTCAGACAAGTGTAGTCCTTGTAAGCTTAAATAACGTTTTCTGAGAATTCTGTTTAGTTGCATGTCCCACGAAAAGATACTTGGAAGCTGCAGATCTGCTTGCTGCAAGCAGGAAATCTCCAAGGAAATTTTGGATGTTATATTTCCACTAGTATTGGCAGCTGAAGTATCGGTAAAGCCAACACTACACTGATAGAACTGAAACAGGACTTTGATCCGGTAAGGGAAAACAATATCCAATAAACATGAAAGCCAAAATGGGGTTGGAGACTTCGATGAAAAAATTTATGACAACCTTACAGGCTGACTGCATTCGATTGGACTTGCAGATTTGTCTATTTATAGCTACAGCATAGAAACAACCTCTCTTTGGTTTCCTTAAATGCGATGGAGGAAAAACAAGCGTCTGGTCAGCCCTTGTGGTCCTTTTTAGAATATACCACAATAGGAAGCATGTTCTGCGAACCCCCGTTCCGCCCTCAATGGATCTTGTGGGTGCAGCAGACCCAGGTTCTGGTAGATTTTAAGTTCATCTGTCAGAACATTAAGGGCCTCCATATGCTGTGAGGTCCATTTCCATTTTCTGTTTTTCAAAATCAGGTCTGTCACGGAGGGACCCCTAAGTCAGTTTTAGGGGAGGCAAACAAGGTCCAAAACAGACTTTTATTTTGACCGGAAGAGTCTGGCAAGTCCACCGACTAGAAACGGGGTTTATACAATTAGTTAGCACTCCGGTAACATAAAATACAGGTTTGGATATCAGTTGAGGAAATTATTGGGGTACAGCAAATAAGAATAATGGAGATCCAGTGTGTGCATGCACACACTCACAGCAAACAAAGCCAGAGACGTCTCTGACTCCAGGTTACTACACTTTCTTCTATTAGCAAGGACTACGCTTGCCTGAATTAGGCAGGGACTTACACTTGCCTGGGTTCAGCAAGGGGCTTACACTTGCCTGACCCGGCAAGGAATTATTCAAGGATATCAGTCCAACTGTTGAGATGATCGTTTGACTGGAGTCCCTCCGGACGCTCGCTTCAACATTTCTTCAACCCTATCACATCGGGGTTACCATTTGAGGGATTGACGACATGGACTCCTGGTGCAGGTGAACCAAGAGACCCTTTATTTTGGCAAGGCATTTACATTTATAGCTAGTAGCTGATGTACACATGTTTAACTTTCTGTTTTTATTGACTTATGCTAGCTGTTCACGCGCTTAAAGTTATCTTGCGATTGGTTTACTTAACCTTGCACGCGCTCTGGCAGTTTGGCTAACACATTGTAAATATCTTTTACTGTACAAAAACATTCTGGTTTCTCATTCTATTTTGGTCAAGGTCGTTCCAGTAACTCAAGGTGACTGTCTGTAAGATATTCCACAAGTGGGAAAGGAACAGGACCTTTTAGAGATAGGAAAGTCGGGAAATAGCTGGGGAGCCAATCACTTTAAGGGGGGGAATTGCAAGAGAAAAAGCCTTCTTTCTTGCAACAAGAGGTTCTTGTGAGAAAAAGGTACTAGTCTCCATTTTTTTCCCTGGTAGACTCCTCCGTTACAATGAGCTAAGTTTATCTTGCAGCTTGACACAGGCCTGAAATTTATGTTCAAGCTGTACACCACAGGCCTGGGATATTTTGCTTTTTTTTTTTCCATTTCATTCCAGTCATAATACACTTTATATGCAGTGCCGATTAGCCCAGCAACAGCTGATCTATGCTGACATCCTCCCCCCCCCAAACAGACCTCCCAAGGACTGATAGAGCTGTCTATACCTTGGGTTGCATGGAGCTCCAGAACCTGAAGTCCCCCAGCACCTGAAGGCAGCAGTGGATGCCATAGCTGGAAGCATGCCCAGCTGGAAGATCTCCTTGGACAAGTAACTATGTTACAAGAGGAGCTCGAGATGCAGTATGGTATCTGGGAAGGCAAGCAGGAGATGGATGTGTGGTATTGTACGCTGTACCAGGCTGAGCGACAGCCTGCCTTAACGCTGTGTGAGAGGAAGGTAAGCCTGAATCCAGCCTCAAGCTGACTGATACAAGTAACTCACGAGATGAAGGAGACTGGACACTTGCTTGTACTCGGGGTAGGAGGAAGACTCCCCCCGCTCCACCCCCCCATCTCCTGAAGCATCCCTACATAACAGAGAGGATGCTCTGGAGTTGGAGGCTGAAGAGCATGTGAGCAACGGACAGGATTCAGGACAAGGCAACACTACACTGATAGAACTGAAACAGGACTTTGATCCGGTAAGGGAAAACAATATCCAATAAACATGAAAGCCAAAATGGGGTTGGAGACTTCGATGAAAAAATTTATGACAACCTTACAGGCTGACTGCATTCGATTGGACTTGCAGATTTGTCTATTTATAGCTACAGCATAGAAACAACCTCTCTTTGGTTTCCTTAAATGCGATGGAGGAAAAACAAGCGTCTGGTCAGCCCTTGTGGTCCTTTTTAGAATATACCACAATAGGAAGCATGTTCTGCGAACCCCTGTTCCGACCTCAATGGATCTTGTGGGTGCAGCAGACCCAGGTTCTGGTAGATTTTAAGTTCATCTGTCAGAACATTAAGGGCCTCCATATGCTGTGAGAATCTACTACCAGATTAATTGGGCAGTTATGCCATTTTTGTAATGCTGCTATCACCACTTGCAACTCTAAAATTTGAACCGATCCTTCAGCTACAACAATCTGTGAATGCCACTGACCATTCTCAAACCATACAAAACCTCCTTTGCGCGAACGACTACTCACATCTGTGAAAATGGTTATGGCATCTAATGGACACTCACTAACAAATTACATAGGCTCCAAGGGGAGGTTGGTTTTAAATATGGGATGTGGTGGATAATGATTGTCCACCTGCACCGAAATCCAGGCAAGAGCTAAGGCAAGATCGTCATGTTTGAGAAGGATCTGGTCAAACAAATTGAAAGAAATGGGGATCACAATTTTAGCAACATACAATCCAGACAAGGTCAGAAATCAGCTTAGTCCTTTCACTATAACTTGGGCAATGGCTTCCCACCTTTGAATGATGTTTTTTTGGTTTTGGCTGTTTAAAAATATTCATTCTAATACTAACAATGGATCCTTTTCTTCCATGCTCCACTGGGCCAAAAGTCCTGCCACCTCCTTATTGGTATTATAGACATTAAGAGTAACAGGCAATTCTGATCTTACCCGCTGAGCAGTATTCTGTGAAATTTTTCTTGCAATCTGCTCAAGCGCTTTTTGTGCTTCTGGTGTAAGGCACCGTGGTTCTTTGGGGTCTCATCCCCCACGAAGGAGACTAAACGACGGTTGCAAATCTGTATTTGTAATTCCCACAACATTTCTTATCCACTGCAAGTCCCCTACCAACTTCATTGCATCGTGAAGGGTTGCTACCTTTGCTTTCACAGTAAGCTTCTGAGGTCTAATCATGGCCTGAGTTAGTTCATATCCTAAATATTTCCATGGTGCGGTTCGCTGTACCTTTTCTGGTGCCACAACCAGACCCCACTGACCTAATTGCTTCATCAACTGAATTATTGTATCCTGACTAATTTCCTTTTCATTGCACAAAAGGATATCATCCATATAATGATAGATGATCATCTGAGGGTGTTGTTGCCTAAATGACTTTAAAGTCAAATCTACATACCATTGGCAAATAGTAAGAGAATTTTTCATTCCCTGAGGTAACACTACCCAACGATATCTTTTCATGGGAGCTTGATGATTAAGCACTGGAACAGTAAAGGCAAACTTTTCACAATCCTCTGGGTGTAATGGGATTGTGAAAAAACAATCCTTCAAATCAATGACAGTTATATCCCAATCTTTTGGAAGCATGGTTGGGGTAGGAAGACCTGGTTGCTGTGCCCCCATATCTTTCATTACTGCATTAATTTCCCTGAGGTCCTGTAACAAATGCCACTTCCCCGATTTCTTCTGGATAGTAAAAACAGGTGTATTCCACGGGCTGGTGGAAGGGACCAAATGTCCGAGACGGAGTTGCTCTTCAACCAACTCCTCTAAATGTGCGAGCTTTTCTTTTGGTAATGGCCATTGATCCACCCAGACAGGATCATTTGTTTCCCAACTCAGCTTCATACTCGGCCGGGTGTCGCTCGCCGCAATGGCCATTATCAAAAAGGTGACTGCATGACTATTCCCCACTGAGACATCACATCTCTTCCTAATAATGCAATTGTCGTGTTCAGAACATAAGGTCGTACCCATGCCTCTAACCCTTGACCTCTTCTCTTATCTTAACCATATGTGTGCTGATGTGAGTAGGAGTGGCCCCCCCTATCCCCACTACCATGGTATTTACTGCTTCGAAAGGCCAACACGGAGGCCAATCAGCGCGAGGGATAATCATCACATCTGCGCCTGAATCTAAAAGCATTCTTTTTCTTTTAATCTCACTTCCAGGCCCATATATGGAAACTACCCTAGATGGTTTGTCCAAAGTCAGTTTTTCTGTGAAAGCAACCACAGGGGCTCCGGTAGAGCCAAAACCTTTCTGACCTCTTTCCGCATCTAAAGCCTTTGGAACACATGTTCTAAAGGGTACCAATTGCGCTATACGGGTTCCCTGTTTAATAGTCACAGGGGGTGTTAAGACTTGCAACACAATGCCTATGGGTCCAACATAATCAGAGTCTATTAATCCTGGCAAAACAAACAATCCCTGTCTTGAAGCAGAAGAACAACCTATTAAAAGTGCACTCAATCCATACCCTAGGGGCCCCGTTACTGTAGATGGAACTACATGTACAGACCGGTCTGTTATTGTGACGTCTGTTCCCACAGCCAGATGGACGCCTGCGCTTCCTGAGGTTGCTGCCCTGAGCTCGGACAAGCAACCATGGCTGTTCCCCCTCTCGGCTGGTATTGTGGTGTCATCGCACCCCAGCCCCTGGCGCTGGCCCTCCCGTTTCCCGGCAGCGGTGTCCCATCTTTTTTAAATTTTGATCGACACTCCACTGCTCGATGTCCATACTTATCACACCGACTGCATGTGCCATCGAAGCACAAATAATTGAGGGGAGCTGGCGACTGACTAGTGCCATTACTAGGTCCCCCTCTCCGAGTGTACTGAGGGCAGTTTCTTTCAATATGTCCTGTCTGTCCACAAGTAAAACATGCTAGACCGCGAGAAGAAGGGCTTTGGCCTTTCATTGCAGGCTTAAGTGCTGCAGCCAAGGCCTCAGCGTGGGCTTGAGCATGTATTTTTGCCTTTTCTGCCTCCTGTTGCATAATCGGTACCCGTGTACAAGCTTCACCATCTCTGCCAGAGAAGCAGTTTTTCCCAAGCCGGCTAATATCTGTTGGCCTTGGGTGTTTGCATTCAGCATGGCCAAATCTTTCCCCACAGCAGCTTTTGCCTCTGGAGTCAGACTCTGCCACTACACATCTTAGTCCAGGCCCATACCTGTAAATCCTATAAATTGTCAATGGTGAACAAAGAAGGAGGCCTAGGCCTAGGTCAGCTCTCTGCTTGGCCAGGCTCTGCACTCCTTCCTGAACAAGATCTCTGCCTCTGCATGAATCTCTGTCTGCGTCCCGGTATGCGTCGTTTCTAATCGCCACAACCTGGAAAATGGTGTTTCTTACACTCATAACCTTAGCACACGGGTGGGATGAAAACTGGCATGAGCAAGATCTGAATAAAACCATGGGGGGACGCTTTAAATTGGTGCTTTGGAATCAAAACAATCAGAGTATATATATTACATTGCCCACTTCTGCAGGAGAGAGCTTTAAATTTGTAGTAATTAACCAAAACCTTTCTGAAATTCTATCAAAGAAATTAGGTTATGTCCACCTTGACATGTTTTGGTCCTTCTGGGTGGTTGGCCTGGGCAGCACTTAGTACCTCAGCAAGAAGAAACCCAAAAGAGAAGACAAATGCTACAGCTGCAGTGAGTGGGGTCACCAGGCCAAAGAATGCAAACTCCCGTCACAGCCCAGAAGATGCCGTTTCTGCCGGAGCACCAGCCATATGGTTGTCAGCTGCCCCAAAAGAGCTCAGCAGTGCAATAGACAAACACCAGGAGTCTGACTTTTGCATTAACATTAAAAATCTGTTTAAGGATAGAGATGGGTTTTCTCAGGTAGAAGTAGACTTCTTACCTGTGGCCAGAGAAAACATAGATGAAGAATCATCACATTAGTAAAAGAACTTACTAACCTCTTAGAAAAGGGGGGAATGATACAGGGAATTTACAATTAACTAATTAACACTTAAAGAACTAACCCTTGACACTTAAAGAACTAACCCTACCCCACATCACTAAAGAGCCAACAGAGAGTTAAACCTTTAACCCACATAGCCTTGCTTAGCTTTGTGTAACTTATTGTACGAGAAACAGGACTTCACTGACGCCTTGCAAAGATAATAATCCTTGGGTGCATCCTTGGTGCATCCTTGAGTGAACTAGATAACAGAAACTTGGGCACAGGACAGGAGGTACGCCAGTTTTAACCAACTTAGCAGTCTGAGATCTAATCAACTCATCACACTGGACCAAAGGTGACTGTGTACAGAGAAAGAGGACCCGGGTTCACGATCACTGCACAGCTGCAACCAGGAGGAGCCAGAGGTGGAGACTATGGAAATGGTCTCCTGGAACTCATTGTAATAAGAACCGCCTTCTCGGGGACAGGTTATGAATATGTATAGGCATTCCTAAAATCTTTCATGAATACGTAACACTTTACTGTATTTACCCAAGCTCACAACTACTGTGAAAACACAGACACACATCTTGGGTGAAGCTATTCCCTGTGTGTCTGACGTAAATACATACCTTCCTTACAACCTCAAGGGTTGTAAGGTCATTTCCGTGCCTCAACGGGGCCTGATTTGCACTTCACTGAGAAGAAAAGGATTGATTCAGACAAAACAGCACCTGCAAGGCTATGGACTATAAACAGTATCTGCAGCTAAACAAAACCAAGGCACATATGAGATCAGTGAAAAAGATCCAATGAGAAGCAAGAAGACCCCAAACTGAAATATTGCTATTGGACTGAATCATGGTATGAATGGTCTGTAAAGATATAAAAATCTATGGCTTTCTACGCTTAGTTGGACCTCTGTGCAGGTACCCTGCTTGAGCCAGCCCTTCTGCGATTCTATTCCATTCATTTTTAAATTTGTTTTTATTTTATTTCTGCGAATTCTGATGTCTGAAAGTTTGTTTCGTGAACGGTTATCAGGCCTTGCCTGGAAGTTTGCCTCCGGAGTTCTGGAATACAGGTTCCAGAGTGAACAGTTATCAGGAGACAAGACATCTGGAAGGTATACAGCATTTGACTTGGTATATTTCCTCCATGCAGTGAATAATAGAGTGAACCTGCCACCGAACTCTTTTAAGTCACACTTTTCTTTGATAAATCTAAATATTGTTCTGCAATAAGCAGAACCTTAAATCACTCCCCTGCGACACCTGGTTGAGAGTATTTTCTGGACAACTACCATAAGTGACCACAGCTCAGATTCAACTAGCTCACTGGAAACCCCCTTTGAGTTGGTCTTCCTTGGTGCAGCGGGTATGCAGTCAAAGACTCTCCTCCTTAGACTGGCCAACTAAGGAACATTCCCTGGGGATCGAGACACCTTACTGACCTGGTAAGCAATCTGGGTACCCTTGAGAGTCCTCAGTTTGACACAGAGTGGGAAGATGCAAATTTTGAATCATTACTCTAGAATTTTGGGATCTAATCCCCTTGAGATTTGAGTCGGTTGTGTAATAATTGAACTCCTAACCAGTATCCAAGCATGTGTTTTATAATTTTGTCAGAATGCTGAATAAGTTTGGAAGAACCCCATTTGTAATTGGTTTCTGTTCAACATCTCTAGTTAAAGTCTGTGCAGAGCTTGTTGCCTGCCTGAATTGACTTTTGGGGTGCCTCCGTGACATTTTTTATTGGCATAGTCAACAGTATATCGGCAAACATGGAGAAATTATGGAGTCACAGCTATAATCCTTCCACCCCCGGTACAGAATGGGTAGAAGCAAAATGGTTCAATCCTAGTGTGGTCTTAATCACATGTGCTGTTTTGGGTGCCATTGTGTGTGCAGTCCAACGTGTCTGTTTAAAACAGGCATGGGTCTTGTGTAAATATTGTGAGCAATTTTAACAGGATAATTTTAAGAGGCAGTCAGAGATAAACAATGTAAAGGTAGAATTGCAAAGAGAAAGAGAACAGATAATTGTGTTGGAACAAAGGTTTGAGATTGCCCTGGCACAAGCAGGGGAGCCCCCCCCTGCATTATGCAAAATCAAAAGTTGATGGTGGGTGTGGATTCTGGGGATTGGGATGGAGAAGTCTGGGGAGACCCTGATGTAAGTGTAAGGAATGTTTAATGAAGCAATGTTGTTTTTACAAAACTGGGGACCTGGTGTCTGACCCCAGTGGGGAGGAAGGACTGAGAGACATCAGATTATGAATCTTTAATGTAAAACAAAGTCTCTTTGAACTAATCCCGGAATGCAAACTGATTACTGTATTTTAAAAAATTAAGCTGGGGGAAGGGTAACCAAAGAACCAGGAACCCATATTTTAAATAAATCGGTAAAGGGAGGGGGTTGTTAGAATTAGATGGGTAGTTTGTAAACCCTGAAGTACCCAACCAATGGGGAACAGGGGAGGGAATTTGTGGCCAGGATTTGGGGAAGATATAAGCAGGGGCTTTTTGCCTTATTATGTGTACCTACCTTTAGGTAGAACACTAGGTCTTGCAAAATTGTTAATAAAATATGCTTTGCTGAGAGATCCTGCCTAGACCTAAATCCTGCAGGGTTTACAGACTACCCGATGCTTCCTGGATGCCCTACCTCAGTTTACCTATCTCACTAATCTAATTCTAACAACCCCCTCCCCTTATTTATTTCCATTTATAGTATGGTTTCTTGGTTCTCTGGCTAACCTTCCCCAGTGCAAGGAGACTTTGTTTTACATTCAAGATCTGATAGCCAGATATCCCTCAGTCCCCACCCGCTGTCAGGCCTCAGATCCCCAGTTGCAAAAACAACATTCCTCCTTCAATGGCTCCTTACAGTACGGAGGTTGTTAACAATCTTTTTCAGCCAAACTCGTTTTCCCTATAATTCTGTGGTTTGTCCAGTTCACAAACCCAATGAGCAGTGGTGTTTAACTATTGATTATTAAAAACTGAATAGTAACATCCCACCCTTAATGGCTGCCGTCCCAGACATCAGTGGTAACTGCAAGACAAGCAGCAGCCCATCTGTGGATGGGCACTTTAGGTGTCAAATATATGTTTTTCATGGTTCCCCTAAGGGAGGAGGACAAACCCCAATTTGCTTTTACCTGGGGAGACAATAAGTCTTTAATTGACTTCTACAAGGTACACTCTCCTACTGTTACTCACAATGCCCTGGCTGCAGTCCTGTGAAAGTGCCCTTGGGCATTCACATAGATCAATATCTAGATGACATCTTGGTGGGCAGAGACAATAAGGAACAGGTTGGACAAGTAGCAGAGAGTATCTGGAACCTATTGACAAAAACCGAATTGGATATTCAGCCTTCCAAATGCCAAGGTCCCGGGCAGGAAATTAAATTCCTAGGGGCTTGGTGGGTAGTAGGAGCTATTGCAGTGTTGTAGAATAAGTTAAATCAAACTAACTTTTTAATTGCATTCTATTATTTTAGCTGTATTATTTTGTTTGAATAACCTGTTTTAGCATGAGTAGCCAAACTTGGTGTGAGTGGCCAGGCCTGTTGGAATTCCAGGCCTCTGACTGTGAACTTATCTTAACCTGGTTGCTTGATGATGGGGGGGCGGGGCATGAAGACCTGTATCAGGAGACAAAGAGGCAACACTGTCAGCAGAGGCTGAAAACCATCAAGAACAGTAAAAAAACTGCCTGGAAAAGAGAATCCAATAAGAAACAAAGAAGCCTCAGAATTACCACTGGACTGAAAATTGTGTGAAGGACAGTGTGAAGAGCAGGTGCACAGATTGTGAGGGTTTAAAAGCCCAAACCTCTTTTGTCTCAGGGTCCCTCCCCTTGAGAGGCACTTAGTTCAGACTGTTTCTTTGCTGTACCTTTCAATTTATTTCTAATTTTTTAAATTAAATTATTTTTTTTAAGCACAGACATCTGAGACTATGCTACAGGAAACCTACGGTCAAGAGCATTTCTTTAATATGCTGTGACAACCTCAAAGCACTTCCCCCATCCCAATTAAAACAAAGAATGATGTTATGCCTTAAACATCTAGTTTTTGATACTTTGGGCAGAAAAGATAGATGGTTGTGGAGGCAGACACCTTGCCTTTTCTTTCCCAAGGTTTTGTGAAAAGAAACATACATTTTTAAGAGAGAGGCAATTAACAGTGTTGCTGTGCCCTGCAGCCTGGGGGATAGCAAGCAATTTGATTTTTCTACACAACTGTATCATAACCTATATAAACCCTGCTTTCCTCTGTATTGGGCTAAGGATATCCTTAGCCTTCTTTGCTGCAAGGGCGCATTGTCAGCTCACGTTTGTCTTGCTGTCCACCAGGAGCCCCCCTCGTCCTCTTCTACAAAGCTGCTTTCCAGCCAGTCAGCTTCCAGCATATACTGGTGCATGGGGTTGTTCCTCCCCAGGTGCAGGACTTTGTACTTTCCCTTACTGAACTGCACCAGGCTCCTGCCTGCCCATTTCTCCAGCCTGTCTACTCTCAGTTTTGTATCATCAGCAAACTTGCTAAGGGTACGCTCTGTCTACCCATCATCCAGATCATGGATGCGGGAACAGTGGTTGAAGGCTAAAGTAAGAACACTTCGTCGACATCCTCCCCTTCATTGGGCAGCCTGCAGTGGATACCAACCACAAGGTTTCCTTTGTTGGCTTGGCCTCTAATTTTCACCCATAAGTTCTCAAGCTGTTCATTGCTGTCTTTCAAAGACAGCTCTATGCCATCCAAATCTTTTTTTTTTTTTTTTTACATAGAGGGCAACCTCTCCACCTCTCCCTCCTTCCAAACAGTTTATAGCCATCAATTGCAGTGCTCCAGTCGCATGAGTCATCCCACCAAGTTTCAGTGACAGCCATTAGGCCATAGCTTTCCAGCTGCACAGTGGTTTCCAACTCCTCCTGTTTGTTACCCATGCTGCACACATTGGTGTAGAGGAACTTCAGATGGGCTGTCGACCGTGTTGCTTTTTTGGAGGACCAAACCCCAGTTCCTTTGCGGCATTTCTCAGGTGCTCCCCTGTTGATTCCTAATGCATCAGCAGCCCCTGGCTCTTCCCTGTTGCTCAAAACTCCATCCCCTTCCCCTGCTGAGTCCAGTTTAAAGCCCTGCCAGCTTGTTGGTGAAGACCTTCTTGCCTCACTTGGTCAGCTGAATCCCATAAGCTCCCAACAGACCTGGTTTCTCAAAGGTAGATCCATGATCATAGAAGCATAAACCTTGACTATGGCACCAGCTACACAGCCAGGCATTCACCCATTCAATTAATCTCCTCCTTCCCAGACCCCTTCCTCTGGTTGGGAGGATAGAGGAGACCACCACCCACGCTCCTGATCATTTTAACATTGCTCTGAGGGACTCATAGTCTCTTGGCAGGCTTCTAAGTTGCCTCGTCAGACCCTACATGGAATAGTACAAGCAGATGATAATCCGTAGGGTTCACCAGGCTCAACAGCCTCTCGGTGACGCCACAAATGCAAGCTCCTGGTAGGCAGCAGACTTCTCTAGAGAAATCATCCGGATGGCAAATTGGTGCTTTGGTGCCTCTCGGTAGGGAATCTCCAATTACTAATACCTGACATGCTTTTCTGGTGGTGCTGGTTCTAATGCGAGTGGGTGGTTGGGTCAGCTTTGCATGGTTGCCTTGTCCTGAATCCTGTCCGTTGCTCACATGCTCTTCAGCCTCCAACTCCAGAGCATCCTCTCTGTTATGTAGGGATGCTTCAGGAGATGGGGGGGTGGAGCGGGGGGAGTCTTCCTCCTACCCCGAGTACAAGCAAGTGTCCAGTCTCCTTCATCTCGTGAGTTACTTGTATCAGTCAGCTTGAGGCTGGATTCAGGCTTACCTTCCTCTCACACAGCGTTAAGGCAGGCTGTCGCTCAGCCTGGTACAGCGTACAATACCACACATCCATCTCCTGCTTGCCTTCCCAGATACCATACTGCATCTCGAGCTCCTCTTGTAACATAGTTACTTGTCCAAGGAGATCTTCCAGCTGGGCATGCTTCCAGCTATGGCATCCACTGCTGCCTTCAGGTGCTGGGGGACTTCAGGTTCTGGAGCTCCATGCAACCCAAGGTATAGACAGCTCTATCAGTCCTTGGGAGGTCTGTTTGGGGGGGGGAGGATGTCAGCATAGATCAGCTGTTGCTGGGCTAATCGGCACTGCATATAAAGTGTATTATGACTGGAATGAAATGGAAAAAAAAAAAGCAAAATATCCCAGGCCTGTGCTGTACAGCTTGAACATAAATTTCAGGCCTGTGTCAAGCTGCAAGATAAACTTAGCTCATTGTAACGGAGGAGTCTACCAGGGAAAAAAATGGAGACTAGTACCTTTTTCTCACAAGAACCTCTTGTTGCAAGAAAGAAGGCTTTTTCTCTTGCAATTCCCCCCCTTAAAGTGATTGGCTCCCCAGCTATTTCCCGACTTTCCTATCTCTAAAAGGTCCTGTTCCTTTCCCACTTGTGGAATATCTTACAGACAGTCACCTTGAGTTACTGGAACGACCTTGACCAAAATAGAATGAGAAACCAGAATGTTTTTGTACAGTAAAAGATATTTACAATGTGTTAGCCAAACTGCCAGAGCGCGTGCAAGGTTAAGTAAACCAATCGCAAGATAACTTTAAGCGCGTGAACAGCTAGCATAAGTCAATAAAAACAGAAAGTTAAACATGTGTACATCAGCTACTAGCTATAAATGTAAATGCCTTGCCAAAATAAAGGGTCTCTTGGTTCACCTGCACCAGGAGTCCATGTCGTCAATCCCTCAAATGGTAACCCCGATGTGATAGGGTTGAAGAAATGTTGAAGCGAGCGTCCGGAGGGACTCCAGTCAAACGATCATCTCAACAGTTGGACTGATATCCTTGAATAATTCCTTGCCGGGTCAGGCAAGTGTAAGCCCCTTGCTGAACCCAGGCAAGTGTAAGTCCCTGCCTAATTCAGGCAAGCGTAGTCCTTGCTAATAGAAGAAAGTGTAGTAACCTGGAGTCAGAGACGTCTCTGGCTTTGTTTGCTGTGAGTGTGTGCATGCACACACTGGATCTCCATTATTCTTATTTGCTGTACCCCAATAATTTCCTCAACTGATATCCAAACCTGTATTTTATGTTACCGGAGTGCTAACTAATTGTATAAACCCCGTTTCTAGTCGGTGGACTTGCCAGACTCTTCCGGTCAAAATAAAAGTCTGTTTTGGACCTTGTTTGCCTCCCCTAAAACTGACTTAGGGGTCCCTCCGTGACAGACCTGATTTTGAAAAACAGAAAATGGAAATGGACCTCACAGCATATGGAGGCCCTTAATGTTCTGACAGATGAACTTAAAATCTACCAGAACCTGGGTCTGCTGCACCCACAAGATCCATTGAGGGCGGAACGGGGGTTCGCAGAACATGCTTCCTATTGTGGTATATTCTAAAAAGGACCACAAGGGCTGACCAGACGCTTGTTTTTCCTCCATCGCATTTAAGGAAACCAAAGAGAGGTTGTTTCTATGCTGTAGCTATAAATAGACAAATCTGCAAGTCCAATCGAATGCAGTCAGCCTGTAAGGTTGTCATAAATTTTTTCATCGAAGTCTCCAACCCCATTTTGGCTTTCATGTTTATTGGATATTGTTTTCCCTTACCGGATCAAAGTCCTGTTTCAGTTCTATCAGTGTAGTGTTGGCTTTACCGATACTTCAGCTGCCAATACTAGTGGAAATATAACATCCAAAATTTCCTTGGAGATTTCCTGCTTGCAGCAAGCAGATCTGCAGCTTCCAAGTATCTTTTCGTGGGACATGCAACTAAACAGAATTCTCAGAAAACGTTATTTAAGCTTACAAGGACTACACTTGTCTGAATTAGGCAGGAACTTACACTTGCCTGGGTTCGGCAAGGGGCTTGCACTTGCCTGACCCAGCAAGGAATTATTCAAGGATATCAGATTCTCCAGCACCGTTCAATTCTGCGTTATCTGATGACTCGGATGAGGATGGGGGTTTGCAGCATTTTCTTCAAAAGTTAACAGGAAAAAGAGTATGTGTACATGTTGCCCCAAGATCAGATAAAAACTATGAAAGACTCAAGCAAAATTAGACCTATGCAATGTAACAGCTATAGATCATTTAGGATGGAATGATGGGGACTCGTTGAAAGGGGCAGGTATCCCAGCTCTTGGAACAGACACTAATTGACACACCACAATTACAGGCGCTATTAGTTTCTGAAATCCTGAGGCAGTCAACAGACCTTGCATATCAAGCTATGATAGATGTGTCTGAAACCAACATAGCAGCCAAATCTTTTATAACTACTATCAGGGTCCCAGTGAGAATTACATGCAATTTATTGACCATCTTCAAGACGTCATCAATAAGCAGGTTGAAAACCTAGAAGCTAAGGAAGCACTGGTGTTGAAATTAGAAGTAGAGAATGCTAATGTTTACTTTCAACGTGTTATTTGTGAGTTTTACAGTACATATTATATGCATCTGTGTATTGCCCCTCTGAAAATCAAGCAGCTTGTCAGGAATGTGATTTAATTGTTTCACTGGTTGTTGTTAGAATTGTTTCTTTGTGGTATAAGTACACCGTAAAACTTTCTCCCCACTTTTCCCACTCGCGCTGCAAGCAGCCAGGCCAGTTATGGCAAACTGATATTACTGAATTTGCACCGTTTGGCTGACAAAAGTACATTCATGTGTCCATAGATACCTGTTCAGGACTGCTGTGGGCTACAGCTTTGACCTCAGCAAATGCAAAAGTGGTAAAGCGTCATTTATTACAAGCTTTTGCTGTCATGGGTGTTCCTACACAGATCAAAACAGATGATGGTCCCGCATACCGTTCTGATACACTTGCAACCTTCCTCGCCCAGTGGAAAGTACAACACCTGTTCGGAGTCCCTTATAATTCTACTGGCCAGGCAATTATTGAGCGTGCACACCGCACTCTGAAAAATCTTTTGTCTGTTTTGAAAAAACAAGGGGGAATTGGTGTGAGTCCAGAGGAGGTATTGATGAAGGCATTGTATGTGCTGAACTGGCTTAATCCTAAAAGTGAGATTGAAATGGAACCTGTTGTTATGCACCATATCATAAATGTCAAAGATTTTTCCGAAAATGGACCTAAGGTTAGTGTGTTTAATGTGACAACACAACAATGGGAAGGTCCTATGTCATTAATAACCTGGGGAAGGGGATATGCTTGTGTTTCTACAGGTAACCATAAAAATTCGTGGATCCCAGCAAAGTGGGTGAGACCTTGGCTAGCTAACAAAGAAGAAACCGATTGCAATGATGACAACCCTTAACCTCAGAGGTGTTATCGCTTTTAGCAATGGATGTAGCCAATGTTGAGAATACCACTTTGTAAAACAGAGCAGGAATTAATTTTTTTGTTACTGGCCAAATCTCGGAATAACCTGTTCCAATAACCTTTTAACTACAAATTAGGCAGTTGCTCTCGTGGCAGGAAAGGCTTCCACCCAGCGCGTTAGTTAGTCTATTATAACCAATAAGTATTTATATATTCCCACTTGGGACAATTCAGTATAATCCACTTGAATCCCTTCAAAAGATCTATGCTGTTTTTCTTCCCCCTGTGGGTGATTTTCTCATACTCAAATGGCCAAAAGATGAAACGTGTAACATCAGACTGCCAAATGTCATTAGCTGAGAGTCCGCGAGGGTTGACTCCAAGGGAGGGCGAGCTTGTAATCAGACCTTGACATTCCGGGCAAGAGCGCACTATGTCTATCGCTTGCTCGAGAGTGAGACCAAACATCTTTTTTAAGGCAGCAGCATTCTGATGGAAGAAATCATGTGAAGCCCTGGCAGACTGGAAACGGACTGTAGCTACAGTATAAGAATCCGCAACTGCATTACCTTCAGTTATGGGACCTGGTAAAGTTGTATGAGAGCGTATATGAGTAACAAACAGTGGGTGTTTGCAAAGCTGTAATGCAGTTTGCAATGATAAAAACATATCAAAAAGTTGCTGTTGCGAGATTTCTTTAAGTGGAGGGGATGCGCTGTAGGACCTTGACTACGTACTCAGAATCACAAACCAAATTTAGAGGTTCCTCCCTAAAAAGCTCTAAGGCATGCAAAACTGCACCAAGTTCCACTAATTGGGTTGAGCCTTCAACAATTGTAACAGAATGATGCCAATCGCTATCTTCACGCCAGACCACTACAGCTTCATGACACTTCCCTGAACCATCAACAAAAACTGTGCGAGCATTTGGGATAGGACCGAATACAAGTACGGTCTCTGGTCTGATATCAAAGACACACAGATTTTGAAGCAGTTTACATTTAGGCATGCCAAAACCTATGCTGTTAAGAAAATCTGCTAGCGCAATTTGCAAGGACAGAGATTGTGAATAAAAACAATCAAAATCTGCTTTCGCAAAAGGTACATATATGACAGATGGATCACGGCCTACTAAAGCCTGAATCCATTCTCTGCCTTTTTTGATCAGAGTAACAATCAATTCCAGGGGCTCAGTAATAGTTTTAGGAAAAGAATTGGGCAAAAAAATCCATTCCAAGTATATCAGTCTGTTTGCATTCTCATCATACTGTCCCACAATAGCCACAGGTTGTTTCTATGTTGTAGCTATAAATAGACAAATCTGCAAGTCCAATCGAATGCAGTCAGCCTGTAAGGTTGTCATAAATTTATTCCTCAAAGTTTCCAACTCCATTTTGGCTGCCATATTTATTGGATATTGTTTTCCCTTACCGGATCGAAGTCCTGTTTCAGTTCTATCAGTGTAGTATTTGCTTTATCGAAACATTGGCTGTTAATACTAGTGGAAATACAGCATTTGAAATTTCCTTGGAGATTTCTCACTTGCAGCAAGCAGATCTGCACCATCCAAGCAGCTTCTTGTAGGCCATGCAACTAAACAGAATTCTCAGAAAACGTTATTTGAGCTTGCAATTTACTTAACAAATCCTGACCCAAGAGAGGTATAGGACTTTCTGGCAACTACAAGAATTCATGTATTAAAACTTTGTTCCAAATTTGGCATTCTATTGGTCTCAAAAAACAGCCTTTCTTTCGTTCTCTCCCATGACCTCAAAAACTAGCATGGTGAATTTACTAAGAAGTCTCTTACAACCAGTTACCACAGAATAAGTCTATTAAAAAATTTTTTTTGTTTAATTTCTGAGCTTCATTAGAACTATGGACCCATTGGTAATGCCTTTAAATTTCAACCCTCAGACTCCTTCATGCAGTATTACAGTTCTCTAGCAGTAACATTGCTTAGGGGAGGGGCGCGGGGGGGAATAAAACCTCCCTCTCGCCCCCATCTGGGATTGGCAGGATCTCCAGCCCAGCATGAAAACAAATCAGTTCCAACTCCACATCAAACCAACCTGGCTGCACTCCACACCCAAATCAGTACCAGTCTGACCCAGAGAAGCACTGAGCACTCTGACCTCCCCAAAGCTGACCAGTGTGAAAAGAATGACTTCAGTAGGGAGGTAAAATTATGAGCTCTTTCCCCATATGTGCCAAAACCTAGGAAACAAGACAGAAGCAAAAAGAAACATCACCAACAACCCCTGATTCAAAGCCAAGAAGCAACACAGTGCCACAATAAGGATGGATGACAATACTCCAGAGAGAGAAGAAAGACAGAGCGGGGGGGAGTAAAGCCTCCCTTTCTCCGCTTAGCAGCGGGCAAACAGGTTTTTCCTTTTTTTTTTCTTCTTTCTCTTCTTGCTGCAGTTCAGATATAGTCATGGCCACGCAGCTGGCGTAATCGCTGGTACGAAGTGGGAGGCTCTGGCAAACTCCTCGGTTACAATGAGCTGAGTTTTATACACGATTCCAATTAGCTCAACAGTTGTTACATTCCTCAGCCCCATTTACCTTTCACAATTTAAAGATGTCAAAATACAGTATATTAAACATCAATCCATTATTCCATTTTCCTAGATCCAAATCAGTTCACATTCCAGCAACTTTTAAATACAACTTCATACAATACCAAGTTCACATCCATCATAGCATTTAGGTGTTTGTTTCTTTTTTTTGTTTCTTTTTTTTTTTTCTTTTTTTTTTTTTTTGCAAAGCAGAGTTTAATAATTTAAATTCTTTTCTGGTCTCAAAATTATTAGCTAACAATATAAGCAATTACTCTAATGCGCAAGGATGCATCCTAAGGGGGAGCAAGGTAGAATTTTAGCAGTGAAATTTTAGCAGTGGAACCGGTTCCCATTTTGTAATTATTTCCCCAAACAAAATTGTCATGGTACCAAATACAAATATGCAAATTAAAATACTGAACTCAGATATGAAAACCAAATACCAAGTTCAAATATGCAGATGGATCACAGTTACACTAATTTAAGACAATCTCTCAATTTTTGCATTGCACCTTTGAACTGCTTACTGCTCAGCCAGGCAGAGGTACCGCTGGGTCTCCCTGACAAAACAGGTCAGTGTGTGCTGGAGCCCAACCGGCACCCGCCCCCCCGCCACCGCAGCAAGCTGGACCGGGCAAGGTTTTTATCAGTGTCTCATCTGGTGTGCTACAACTGTTATCCCAAAACCAGGATTCTTTACTTGATGTGCATACAAAAGAGCCAAATCCAGCACATCGAGATGTGACACAGCCCATCACAGAGTTGCGCAAGTCTGGATACCGAAATAAAGCTAGCGTGCTAGAAAGAAAAATAACAGCTACTACACACAAAATTTTACCATCGCATTCATGCAGTAAAGAACTAAATTACTCATGATCTTCTGTATTATCACAAAATGCACATTTTGAGTCAACGGATTCTCATGATTTAACAGACTGTGAACTTATCGTACCATATAACAAAGGCCTACCAAAATTGCAACATGCTTAAACAGATACCCACAAAGAAAACAGGTTAATAAGGAAAGCATCTTGCAGACTTTAACAAGTTTTCTGACCTGTGTGTTATCAGTTAATTCTCTCTCAGCTTGTTGAAGTTCAAATCGCCCCGCCTGTAAAACTGTCTGAAAAGATTTAATGATTTCTTGTCCGAGTGCTTTCTTATGTTTTAAAACACCTCCCAATGCTGATTTTTTAGGAACACAACTGAAAACAATCATTCCTGACCCCATCTTGCAAGTAAAAACTTTGAGGGGTGGGGGGGGGGGGGAAGCACAGGGCTGCTTGCAGCGTGAGTGGGAAAAGCGGGGAGAAGGTTTCACGGTGCACTTAAGAACAACTAGTAAAACAATTAACTCACATTCCTGACAAGTTGCTTGATTTTCAGAGAGACAGTACACAGGAGCACATAATATGTACTGTAAAACCCGCAAATAACATGCTGATAGCAAACGTTAGCATTCTCTACTGCTAATTTCAACACCAGTGCTTCCTTAACTTCCAAGTTTTCAACCTCCTTATTGATGGCCTCTTGAAGGTGGTCAATAAATTGCATGTAATTCTCATTGGGACCCTGATTAATAGTTGCAAATGATTTGGCTGCTTTGTTGGTTTCAGGCACCTCTCTCATAGCTTGATATTGCTGACTGTTGGATTCACTCGCTAATAGTTGATCTGATCTTTCACACAGTTCTTTTGCCCAATTCTTATCCGGCGACTCCTTCTGCTCTCTCATGGAAGTTGGAGGGTTAAAAGGTGGTAAAAGCAGATACAAATTGATAAAAGGGCTTGTTTACAACTTTAGCATTCTCAGCTTTCACAGGTTCTTTGGGCAAGTTGTCTGATTCCAATCCTTTTGACTTGCTGTTCTCATCAGGGTTTGCTAATAGTGTAGGAGGACACCCGCTCGGCATTTTTCCTCCCCCCACCCCGGACTGCTGAGGTATCGGGGGTGCCAAAAGCACAGCAGGGGATGGAGTAGAGAAGGTATCAAAGACAGGAACCGGGTAAGCTTCACAATTATTTTTAGAGTTCTTATCAAGCTGCAATGCTGCAAAAATTCTGGTAACCGCAGCCCGTTCAGCCTTAAATTCTTTTAAGGTGGAAATTATAAGCTTCCATGTAGTCGCTAATGATTTAGCTTCTTTATCTCCATTGCTAACCTTATCCCATAATTTCTGCCCTATATCATCCCAAAGTTCAATTTTAAAAACCTTCTCAGCTTCTGTCGGGTAGCCGTTAGTTCTACACCGAACCAACAGTCTACGTATGTTACTTTCTTCATATTTAAGTCCTCTCATAGAGAGAATATGCAGGAGGAGTTTAACTATGACTTCTTCCTCAGAGGATATATTTTGCCCCATAGCTTCACTCTTCCCTCCTCCTGCTCCCAGCTGCTCACCTTTTCCGGGGACTTCTTCAACAAATTTATCTGCGGAATGTCCGTACGCCTCCGCCCGGTTCTCAGTCCAGCTGATCCGCCTCCGGCTGGGCCGCTCCAGGCTTTTCCCCGATCTTAGTGAGACGCCGTTTGGAGTATCACGTCGGGGTCACCATTTGTTGGAGCGATAAAGGACTCAGCATTCCGATTCAATGTGAATCACGCAAAGCCATTTATTACAGAAACAAGCCTCCTTATATACGCAACTATTCTCTAATCATGCATCCACGCTCCCAGCATGGATTCGCTAAATGAGTATCATGGGCAGTCCACACGCTGGAGCCCCACCGATGATAGGTCCGATGACTCACGCCATGCTGAGGCCCTGTTAATGAAGAAACGCCCCTCTCTCTTTCTCACAGCAGATTCTGTTCTCAGCTTCTCAAAGTGGCCTTGAGATTCCTTTGGGCCTGACTAATTCAACAACATATCTCCATCTAACCAAACCCCTCCACATTTAGTTTTCTTTCCCATTCCTCCAACAAACACACAAATTCAATGCGAATCAGAGTTTAACAACCTCACTTCTTTTCTGGTCTCAACTTTATTAAATAGCAATAAGAGCAATTACTCTAATGTATAAGGATGCATCCTAAGAGGGGAGCAAGGTGGTATTTTAGTAGCGGAATCGGTTCCCATTTTATAATTATCTCCCCAAACAAAATTCTTTTGGTACCGAATATAAATATGCAAATTAAAATGCTGAACTCAGATATGAAAACCAAATACCAAGGTCAAATATGCAGATAGATCACAGTTACACATATTCAAGACAATATCTCAGTTTTTGCATTGCACCTTTGAACTGCTTACTGCTCAGCCAGGTAGA
The DNA here is from genome assembly GCF_037038585.1 of Patagioenas fasciata. Taxonomy (NCBI): domain Eukaryota; kingdom Metazoa; phylum Chordata; class Aves; order Columbiformes; family Columbidae; genus Patagioenas; species Patagioenas fasciata. Next base: position 19,115,786 of record NC_092559.1, read on the forward strand.
GGTGCCTCTGGGTCTCCCTGACAAAACAGGTCAGTGCGCGCTGGAGCCCAGTCGGCACCCGCCCCCCCACCACCGCAACAAGCTGGACTGGGCAAGGCTTTTATTAGTGTCTCACCTGGTGTGCTACAACTGTTATTCCAAAACCAGGATTCTTTACTTGGTGTGCATACAAAAGAGCCAAATCCAGCACATTGAGATGAGACACAGCCTATCACAGAGTTGCACAAGTCTGGATACTGGAATAAAGCTAGCATGCTAGAAAGAAAAGTAACAGCTGTCACACACAAAATATTATCATCACATTCACGCAGTAAAGAGCTCACGGTCTTCTGTATAATCACAAAATCTTCTGTATAATCACAAAATGTACATATTCAGTCAATGGATTCTCATGATTTAGCAGTCTGTGAACTTACTGTACCATGTAACAGGCACTTATTTAAACTGTAATGTGCTTAAACAGATACCTACAAAGAAAACAGGTTAATAAGGAACAGTATCTCGCAGAGTTCAGCAAGTTTTCTACAAATTAGGCGGTTGCTCTCATGGCAGGAAAGGCTTCCACCCAGTGCGTTAGTTAGTCTATTATAACCAATAAGTATTTATATATTCCCACTTTGGGCAATTCAGTATAATCCACTTGAATCCTTTCAAAAGATCTATGCTGTTTTTCTTCCCCCTGCGGGTGATTTTCTCATACTTACTTTATTTACTTTTTGACAAGTCAAGCACCCATACGTAATTTGTTTAGCTATTTCAAATATCCCAAAACATCCAAAACACTTCAAAAACTGATCACAGAGAGCTCTGTTTCCCCAATGAGTTTTCTGATGTAGTAAATTTAGAATTCCCCTAACTTAATTTTTGGGGACCATCTCTCTACTATCTGGTAAAAAAAAAAACCATCCCCCATTCTTGAATTCTGCACCTATATTCTCTAATTTTGCTTTTTCTTTTATAGTGAACTTTTTCTCTGCCTTTTTGTTTGTTTGTCTCTTAGAGGTTGTAGGACAATAGGTTTTAAAGATAACATTGCTGCCTGTTTAGCTTCATGATTCACCAAGTTGTTTCCTCTAATTTTAAACCTGGTTCCTCTCTGATGTCCTTTTACATGGACTACTGCTACTGCTGATGATCCTCTAAGGACCTATAAAACTCTAACCACTAGTTCTTGATGTACTAATTCCTTTCCTTGGGTATTTATTAACCCTCTCTCTTTCCAAATTTTCCCAAATGTGTGAACTACTATGTAAGCATACTTTGAATCAATATATATGGTTGATTTTAACTTTGTCCTGCGGTGTTAACACATAAAGTTTTACTTTTAATGTTCCCTGTTCAATTTCTATAGTCATGCCTGATGCCACAATTAAATCTCTCCCCAATAGATTATTTTCAGCCTCTGGGTAAATTCTTTTTTCAGATTCAATTTCCACATTATCCAGTATGGGAACTTTAAAGGGTTCTCCCTTTGCTTCCACTACGAGGGCAGGTTTTTTTTTTTTGTTTTTTTTTTTTTGTTTTTTTTTTTCTTTCTTTTGACTCTCCCTTACTGCGGCTACTAAGATTTTTTCCTTTGCTCTTTGTTTCTCCTCATCTCTTCGAGTTTTTCTAGTTTCTTTCTTATATCTCCTCAGGATTTTGCTACAAACTGGGGGGTCCACTCCCGAGTACGTTTATCCTTTTTCTCAAATACATATATTCCTACAGTTCTCAAACTTCCTTTCCAGCATGAAACATAATCACTCTCTTCTTGACTAAAAGACTCCTTTCTGTTTACATATAAATTTAAAGCTTGACACATCCAATCGTCAAATTATCCAAAAATGGGCCAAAATAAATGCTCTGGCCTAATTTCTTCTTTGGCCCATTCAACCATACAATATTGGATCATCTTTTCTTTACTTTTTTCCCTTGTACTTTCCTCATCTTTCCAGAATTCTAACATCATCCCCAGGGGACTGTCTGGGGGCATACCTGGAAGGTCGCTCCCTCTCGACCTCTTGGGACCACCCTTTCTAGGGTCCTGAAGACCTGGGATTCTCCAGGACTCTAACATCATCCCCAGGGGACTGTCTGGGGGTATACCTGGAAGGTCGCTCCCTCTTGACCTCTTGGGATTTAGTCCCGCTTGGGATCTCTCTGGAGATCCCGTAAACTTCTCTTGGGATCCCTCTAGGGGATCCCAGAAAGGAGAACTTAAGGATTTACTCTTTCCCTGGCCCATCCCAAATGGTGCTCTTTCACTCCTTTGTCCTTTCGCTTCGTCCCTTCGGTGGCCAAGCCCCTCGCGGGGTGTTGGAACCGCACCTAGAAGGACTCCGCACTCGCTTCATAACTGCATTAATGTCTCACACATTCAGCACCATTTAGACCACCCAACCCGGCAGTGCTTACAGTCCGCTGTTTCTGCCGGGGTCTTCGTGCACCTTGAATTACGGGTGTACTGCTGTAATTCGGAGGGAGGGAGCTCAATTCTTTTGCTTATGCTTTAATTTTGAATAACGTTGGTAGCTCTTCGCACACCCGAGTCCAAGAGCCACTATTAAAGTGAGGCGCCCCCCTTGAACCTGGGGTAACACAGAGCTATCCAAGGTTGTCACATCGAGGTCACCAGTTGAAATAACTCACGCTTTTTCCTCATGAATAACAACGTTTAATACAACTCATTAAAAACGTGTTCATTAAAGCATAAGCAAAACAGCACTGGGTGCATGGGGAGTCTGCGCTCTGCCAACATGCATGCCTTAGGTTTCTGATGAACTCTTTTTATTGCCTCGGCTAGTCCTTCTTGCACTCAGACTCCGTGGTTGGTTGTCACTAGGGGTCTTCTCTCTTTCTCATTGGTGGCTGAAGAGTTCCTTCTTCCTCAGTGTCCCCCCTCACAACAGTTTGCCCAACGACCAACTGTAACAATCTTTCCAAATTAAACAGGTGCCATGCCTTATTTGGTCAACAAGAGTCATTTCTGCAGCTTAGCAGAATTTTCCACTTAGCACAAATCATTATCATATTTTTCACAACCGTAATGAGTTGGTTCCACATAGGAGAAATGCGTCGATTAGGAACGACACGTACCAGGACGCAGACAGAAATTCACGCAGAGGCAGAGATCTTGTTCAGGAAGGAGCGCAGAGCCTGGCCAAGCAGAGAGCTGACCTAGGCCTAGGCTGCCTTCTTTATTCACCATTGACAATTTATAGGATTTACAGGTACAGGCCTGGACTAAGATGTTTACAAAAAGGTGCTTTTCCACTAATTGTTATTAAGAACACACTAAACTCATGTGATGTTTGTCTCACTTGTTGTTCCACTCATTCACAGACCCGGCCCAAGGACATTCACACATCCCATGCACTTGGGGGCGGTTATCTGGCCCGAGATACCATTGTCACGAGTCTGGGCTATAACTTTTTACAATTACGAGAAACGTACTTCAAAGTAATCTGTCCAAGGCCCTTTATATGCTATTATGTTAGTATTATGTCTTCGACTGTCCAGATGGTCATGTTAGTATTGATCTTCCTTTATCATCCAGATGACTGGAACCGCACATCTTGCTTTCCCACATTTTACTTTCCAACAGAGAAATGCAGGGCTTGATGTGCCTCATAATAGTATTATAGAGATTTCACAGCTCTGATGTGCTAGGCTTTGGTTCTGAAGCCCAAAACTGGATTATTAAAGCAAAGAATTACAGCTTTTCTTATTTTTCTTATTATTTTTTCTGCGATTATGCTTTCATTCCATACTTGAGCTCCCCCTGTACCATGGAAAATGAGTGGCCGCTGATCTTCCACTTTGCTAAATTATTTGCTGATTGAGTTAAGCCATTTGTCTCCTGCCTCTGCGTGGACCGCATTGAATAGAAAAGCTGCTTAAGAAACAATCAACCCAAATGAAAACATAGTGGAGGTTGCTAATCTGAAGGACTGGCCCATTTCCTTGCCCCCATTGTCTTGCATGCTGAATCCCACTTCTAGAGGGGACTCTGTAAATGTGTTTTATTATGCATATAGAAAGTATTAATGTCACATAAGAAAAATCAACGTTTGGGCTATCTGGTAATCTGCTGCTGTACAAGTCCAGTGCGGCATATTGATTTGCTTAAGCTATTACCTTTCTCTGAAGCCAATTACATTTTAACTGTTTACTCTTCCTCCAGTGCCTTGCGTTCCATGGTCTTTCACCCCAAGCTTGGACACTTTTTCTAGCCATGCCTAAGGAACCAATTATCAGGTTATCTGAAGCAGAAGATTCTGGTGACTCTGTAAGTACTGTGGAAGCTTTTTGTATGCTAAACTGTACCTGTAAATAGTTCCTAATTTATTAGACTCTTTCCTATCCCCTCTTTTCTTCTTGATAGGGCACAACAGGCTATTTTGGGTTTTCTGACGCTATAGTTTCTTGCCTCTAGCTTGCAATGCAATTGAGCTTTTTGACTAAAAGCAGTGATATAAAGCAATGCTCACCTCTGAGTATGTACTTCTGGTGCAAAATGCAGCGTTGTTTCGGAGCGCAGTCTGATGCCTTTTGTCATGGTTTATAGAGTAAGAGTACTACTACTAGTAGTACTTTTTCTAATACGGAGAAAATGGCTTGGGGTCTTTGGTAGGTCAGGGGTGAGGAAGGGCAAAACTGGCTGAGAGGTGCTGGATGTTTTTTTTTTAGCTATGAAAGTCAAGTTCAAAGACTCTGTAAACCCATGCAAAAGGCAGCCTAAAGTTTATTTTGCACCAGAATTGCTTATGTTGCCTGAAGTTATAATGGGGGCTTTAACCCAGAGACAAACTTAGCTTTTGTGACTGTTATGCAGCCTGCTAGTGTCTAGCCTGAAGAAAATGGCATAGCTCTGTTTTTCCCCCACAGTGGTGTGCATAATCGGTCTTTGTAGCTTTGCTTGGAAAATGTCAGTTGCAGGTGGGTGGACAGACAGTAATTTGAAGCGCAATGGTTGAATTGGTAGGAATGGGCTAACTGGTTTCTCTGTGTGGTTATCTGTTCTCATTCCTTCCCTTCGTGCCCTTTCTCCTCTTTGCGTGTGGCTTTTTATTTTATTTATTTATGGTTCTGTACTTCCTTCTCCAGCTTCTTAGGCATTTAATGATTGTGGGCAAGAAGCGTGCTGCTCACCTGGGCCTGACCAATGGATTCCGGATGGTTGTGGATGAAGGGCCTGAGTGTGGGCAGTCTGTCTGTCGCGTACATCTACCTATTCTAGGTGGTTGTGAGTTGGGCTGGCCGCCTGGCTAAGATTTTTGCACCGCGGGAGTTGCTGCATGTGTACGAGTGGCCACTGAATGGATTTTGTTTGTTGCCCGTCAATCTCGACACAGTTGATGTCTGATTTTGTGTGATGTGTGTCTGTGGAAAGTACTAAAAGCTTTGAGCAGCGGTTGCACAATAAAGATTTAGCATGGGGATATCATCTCTGTCTTGTGCGTTTTTACTGAGGGAAATAGTTGTATGAGTTAAAATGGTGTCTCCCCTGAGCTTAAGTATGTGGAACATTTCAGTCCGTTAACAGTGTTCTATAGATAGATAATGATTTGCCCAGTCATTTGAAACGTGATGCTGGAACTGCTTAGCAATAGTCTCCTGCATCTTGTAGGAAGCAAACTCTTTGCTTTTTGGAAGTAGTATGCAAATGTACTTGAAGCCAGCTGTCATGGTTTAAATCAAGCTAGCAATATAACCACCATAGCTGCTCGCTCACTTCCCCCCATCCTGCATGCGTGAGAGAATCAAAAGGGAAGGGAGAAACTTGGATTGAGATAAACAAACACAGTTTAATAAAATAACACCAATGTACTAATAGTCATATATAGAAAATGGAAAATAGAATCTAAAATAAAAGAGAGAGAGAAGAGAGAAAAAGACTGTAAGGTCCAGAGGCCTGTGCAAAATGGCAGGATGGCCAGAGGCCAAAATAAAGTCCTGAACAGAACTCTCCCAAACGGGTCTCTGGCCCGGCTCTGACAAAGAGCTAGCTGCAAGATCTTGACTCTCCTTAAGTATGAAGCATGATGCTAATGGCGTGGAATATTCTTATTGATCAGTCTGGATGTCGGTCATGGTCTGCCCCATCTATGCCCCCCTTACTAGCTGCCTCATGCCTGTGGGCAGAGCACTCGGAACTGTTCTTGGCTCTCGGACCAGAGCAATTAAAACCATTTACTCTGTCCCAGGCTGTTATCTTCTTGTTCTCCAATTAAATCTAAATGATGACCGTGCTAGCTATGAAAAAAAATTCTAACTGCATGAAAAAATTAACTCACTTTCAGTCAAACCAGCACACCAGTGTAGGCTGCTGCTAAAACGGTAGAAAATACCATATGTGACGCTACAGGTGTGCCATACAAGGGTGGTTTCGGCACAGTGCAATGTGTTGGAAGCATCCAACTCCTGTTGGAGTGCTTTATCAATGGCTGTGTTTTATGGCCTCTCAGTCAGCGACGTGCAACAAGCACAGCAACGGCTACAGAGAAACTGCCAGATATTTTAACGTGGTGAAACGAAGAGCGCAGCAGTGGCTATGTTAAGAGCTGAGCCTAGGCATGGATTGAGGAGATGAGGAGGGAATCCTGTAGCCGGGCAAAACTGTGGTCATGCTGAGAGAATTGCTGTGAACCAGCTGATCTTGTGAGAGGGGCTGATGCAGAGGGGGCATTGCCAGGAGCAACCAAGGAAGATTCAAATGGCCTCCTAGGGAGCGTAGCAAACAAGGCCAGCAAACAGGGGTGAGGCAGTTAGTGTGGCAGTTTGCGCTGAAGGGTGAGTGGGTAGGGTGAGGAAGCTTTGCTGGCTCAAGTGATTACCTCAATTGGTTTTCGTCACCCTCGCAGAAGGAGCCAACTATGGTACCCACTCGGGGCAAAGGTAAGTACTCTGCACTCAACAACATAGAGGTAACAACCCAGACAGAGCTGCCATGGGAACATGCAGCCACCCAGACCTCAGTCTGCAGAGTATGCCAGAGCCTTTCACTGGTATAGAGTGGCAGTAGAGAAAACATTTGTGTGAGGTGTGAGAAGTTGGATGACCTCCTCAGCCTGGTAGTAGAACTGAAAGAGGAGTTAGAAAGGTCGAGAAGTATCAGGGAGCTGGTAAAGGAAATCGACCTGTGGGATCAAGCTTTGGTCACCCACAGACAGATAAGACCACCAGCAAGAAATGAAGATCAAGGGATTCCTGTATCCTCCCCTTGCCTGACTGAAAAAATCAGGGCAAGGGAAAGGGATGAATGGAATAAAGTCCACACTTGGGTTGGCAGGAGAAACACCCCCTTACCCACCCCACCCTCCCGGGTGCCTCCGTTCAACAGGCATGAGGCTCTGGATGTGGAATGCAGTGACACGAGGGATAGGGGGCAATGGCAGCGTGTTCCTGCTCGGCGTAGAAGGAGGAGGGTCCCTTTTGTGACCACCCCACCTTCCCAGGTTCCCTCGCAAAACAGGTATGAGGCCTTGCAAGTGGAACCAAGCAACAACATTGAGGGAGGCGGTTCCGCTAAGTTGGAAGTGCCGCAGAGGATAAGTCATTCTGTGCCCTCCATCAAAACAGCTCCCACAAAGGAAAAAAGGTGGGTTGTGTTCGTGGGAGACTCCCTTCTAAAGGGAACAGAAGGCCCTATATGCAGGCTAGACCCACTTCTTCGGGAAGTCTGATGCCTCCCTGGGGCCAGCGTTAAAGACATAAAAAGTAAACTTCCTGCCCATGTTAGGCTCTCAGACTATTATCCCCTAATAATTTTTCAGGTAGGCAATGATGTAAGTGAAAAGGGAAAACGAAAGGCAATCAAGAGAGACTTCAGGATCTTGGGATGACTGATCAAAGGGTCAGGAGCACAAGTAGTGTCCCCTCTGTCCCCACAGTTGCAGGGTTTCAGGAGGAAAGATGCAGGAAGACCGCCAGATCAGTACCTGGCTGTGGGACTGGTGTCACTGGCAGAATTTTTTGGTTTTGATCATGGGCTGGGTTACACGGCACCTGGTCTGCTAGCAAGAAATATGACACACCTGTCTCAAAAAGGGAAAAGGATCCTGGGGCAGGAGTTAGCAGGACTCATTGAGAGGACTTTAAACTAGATTTGAAGCGGGGAGGGGAGGAAACCAGATGTGGCAGAAGCATACCCAAGGGCGGCATGCCAGCATTTGAGGGAAGGGGTGCTAGCGAGGCCCTTCAGACTGCCATCCCAGTGGAGGTAGGGAATGGAGAGCCACGCAGTAGGATAAACACAAGGGTTAATGATCTGTCAGAAATCGTGGAAGCACTTGAGGATGGCCACCAAGGAATTTAGGGCTTCTCACCAGAAAAAGGTGGCGGGATTAATGGCCCAGCTGAAGTGCATCTGTATGAATGCACACAGCATGGGCAACAAACAGGAGGGGTGGGAAGCCATTGTGAGGCAGAAAAGCTATGATATAGTAGCCATCTCAGAAACATGGTGGGATGATTCTGACAACTGGAGTGCTGCATTAGATGGTTATAAAATCTTCAGAAGAGATAGGCAAGGAAGGAGAGGAGGTGGGGTAGCCATGTATGTCAGGGGGTGTTATGATAGTCTGGAGCATGATGAGGGTGATGATAGGGTTGAGTGTCTATGGGTGAGAATCAAGGGGAAGAGCAACAAGGCAGATATCCTGGTAGGAGTCTGTTACAGACCACCCAACCAGGATGAAGAGGCAGATGAAATATTTTGCAGGCAGCTGGGAGAAGTCTCCCAATCGCTAGCCCTTGTTTTTGTGGGGGACTTAAACCTACCGAATGTCTGCTGGAAATAAAACACAGCAGAGAGGAAGTAGTCTAGGAGGCTCCTGGAGTGTATGGAGGACAACTCCTTGACACAGCTGGTCAGCGAACCTACTGGGGAAGGTACCCCGCTGGATCTGTTGTTTGTAAATAGAGAAGGACTTGTGGGCAATGTGTTGGTTGGAGGTCACCTTGGGCATAGTGATCATGAAACGATTGAGTTTTCTGTTCTTGGAGAAGTAAGGAGGGTGGTCAGCAGAACTGCTACTTTGGACTTCCGAAGGGGAGACTTTGATCTGTTTAGGAGGCTGGTTGGCAGAGTCCCTTGGGAGGCAGTCCTGAAGGACAAAGGAGTCCAGGAAGGCTGGTCTCTCTTCAATAAGGTAATCTTAGAGGCACAGGAGCAGGCTGTCCCCATGTGCCCAAAAGCGAGCTGGCGGGGAAGAAGGCTGGCCTGGCTGAATAGAGAGCTGTGTCTGGAACTTAGGAATAAAAAGAAAATTTATAACCTTTGGAAGGAGGGGCAGGTGACTCAAGAGGAATACAAGAACTCTGTGAGGTTATGCAGGGAGAAAATTAGAAGGACCAAAGCCCAACTAGAACTTAATCCCAGCCACTGTTGTAAAAGGCAACAAGAAATGTTTCTATAAATATATCAGCAACAAAAGAAAGGCTAAGGAGAATCTCCATCTCCTGATGGATGTGAGGGGAAACAGTGACAGAAGATGAGGGAAAGGCTGATGTACTAAATATCTTCTTTGCCTTAGTCTTTAATAGTAAGACCAGTTGTGCTCCAGGTACCCAGCCCCCTGAGCCAGAAGACAGGGATGGGGAGCAGAATGAAGCCCCAATAATCCAAAGGGAAATGCTTAGCAACCTGCTACACCACTTGGACACCCAAAAGTCTATGGGGCCGGATGGGATACACCCAAGGGTGCTGAGGGAACTGGCGGAGGTTATCACTAAGCCACTTTCCATTATCTATCAGCAATGTTGGCTAACTGGGGAGGTCCCAGTTTACTGGAAGTTGGCAAACATGATGCCCATCTACAAGAAGGGCCGAAAGGAAGATCCAGGGAATTACAGGCCTGCCAGTCTGACCTCAGTGCCGGGGAAGGTCAGGGAGCAGATCATCCTAAATGCCATCACACAGCACATACGAGACAACCAAGCGATCAGTCCCAGTCAGCATGGGTTTATGAAAGGCAGGCAACCTGATCTCCTTCTATGACAAGGTGACCCACCTTGTAGATGAGGGAAAGGCTGTGGATATTGTGTACTTAGACTTCAGTAAGGCCTTTGACACTGTATCCCACGGCATTCTCCTGGAGAAGCTGACAGCTCATGGCCTGGATGGGTGTACTCTTTGATGGATAAAGAACTTGCTGGATGGCTGGGCCCAAAGAGTTGTGAATGGAGCCAAATCCAGTTGGCAGCCGGTCATGAGTGGTGTTCCTCAGGGCTCAGTATTGGGGCCAGTTCTGTTTAATATCTTTATCGATGATCCAGATGAGGGGATTGTGTGGGAACGGCAGGACATGCAGGTCCAGCCACTTGTATGATAAAGGAAGATCAATACTAACATGACCATCCAGAGCGTCAAAGAAGAAATACTACTAACAAGATTAAATCACAGCAATCAGTCAAAACAGTGAGAATGATATCTCAGGCCAGAACACCGCCCTTAGGATGTATGGCGTGTGAGTGTTGGGCCTGGGCGTGTGTGTTTGGAATAACATTTTTTGAAAAAAACGTTCTGTTTAACCTCTTGGTCCAGGCCCATATCTTTAAAGCTATAAATGGAGAAAGGCTAATTAAAGAAGGCTCAGGCCAGCTCAGGTCTGCTCTGCCTGGTTCTGCTCTCGCTGCCAACAAGAACGCTGTGTCTGTGCGTCTCTGTCTATGCATCTCTGTATGCGTCGTTCTCATCGCCACGGATTGAGTGCACCCTTAGTAAGTTTGCAGACGACACTAAGTTCAGTAGGAGTGTTGATCTGCTTGAGGGTCAGAAGGCTATACAGAGGGATCTGGACCGGCTGGATTGTTGGGCTCAGGCCAATTGTACGAGGTTTAACAAGGGCAAGTCCTGGGTCCTGCACTTGGGTGACAACAACCCCAGGCAGCACTACAGGCTCGGGGAACAGCGGCTGGAAAGCTGCCTAGCAGAAAAGGATCTGGGGGTGTTGATTGACAGCCAGCTGAATATGAGCCAGCAGTGTGCCCAGGTGGCCAAAAAGGCCAACAGCATCCTGGATTGTATCAGGCATAGTGTGGCCAGCAGGACTAGGGAAGTGATTGTTCCACTGTACTTGGCGCTGGTGAGACCCCATCTTGAATGCTGTGTTCAGTTTTGGGCCCCTCATTATAAGAAAGACATTGAAATACTAGAGAGAGTGCAGAGGAGGACGATGAAGCTGGTGAGGGGCCTGGAGCACAAGTCTTATGAGGAGTGGTTGAGGGAACTGGGGCTGTTTAGCCTCGAGAAAAGAAGGCTGAGGGGAGACTTCAGTGCTGTCTACAACTATCTGAAAGGAGGTTGTAGCATGGAGGGTGTTGGTCTCTTCTCCCAAGTAGCAAGTGATAGGACAAGAGGAAACGGTCTCAAGTTGTGCCAGGGGAGGTTTAGACTGGATATTAGGAAAAAATTCTTCACGGAAAGGGTTGTCAGGCATTGGAACAGGCTGCCCAGGGAAGTGGTGGAGTCACCATCCCTGGAGGTGTTTAAATGGCATATAGATGAGGTTCTTAGGGACATGGTTTAGTGCTAGAGTTAGGTTATGGTTGGACTCAATGACCTTGAAGGATCTCTTCTAACCAAAGTGATTCTATTTTTATATTATTCTATTCTATGGTTCTGGTATCCCTTTTCTGGTGAGGAGGGATATGGTAGGAGAAAACAATTGGTCCGAATGGCAGTTCTGGTGCTTCTCTGACAGAGTGGAATATCTCTTCTGTCAGTTTGGGTCAGTTGTCCTGGCTCTGTCCCCTCCCAACCTCTTGCCCACCCCCAGCTCACTGGATGGTGGAGGTGGGGGTGGTTGGAGAGACCGTCTTCATGCTGTGAGAGCAAATCAGAAGTACATCACGAGACGGCAAATTTAATCTTTAACAGCTATTAAAAAAGGGAGATGTGCATGGCAAAGCAGGGCAATCCTTCACTATATTACTGAGGCATCTGAGATGCCCGCTGGAAGGCATCTTCTTCTCTTCTATATCCCCAAGCCATCAGGTGAAGTTTGGTGACACAGGCGTGTTAAGTAAGCTGAGGGCTTCACTTATCTTTCATCTTCCCGGGGAGGAGATGGAAATTATTTACCTGAAGTAGGTGGAAACTGACACATGACTGTGGCAGTACACTGTCCCCCTACCTCTCCCCCCTCCCCCCCCCTCGCTGAGAACTGATGTGGCAGCTGCATGTGTGCACACCTCCCTCCTCTCCTTCAATGGGGCAAGTTAATGGTCCTTATTGGGAGACCCAGGCCAGAGTCATTAGGAGAGAGGAGGGGGCTCATGTAGCCACAGTAGGGGGGTGCAGAGGTGCACGTAGCCACAGTAGGGGGGTGCAGAGAAGCCGCGAAGCTTCTAGACTGCCCACAGCCAGATCTGACACGGCTATAAATGGGGTCCGCCGAGGCTGCCTTTTGTGTGGTCCTCTTGGAGCGCGGGCCAAATGCTGCCGCCGAGAACCTTCCCGGGACTGGGATACCGTCTAAGGTAACCTCCCGAAAGAAAAATGGGACTGCCTCGTCTCCACGTGTGGGTGAGTGATAACTTAGATATTTCCTCACCAGATAAGCGAGTGTATTAAATAATTCCTCGCCACTTGGGTGGATGTTTTCCTCACTAGACACGTGAGTGTATTCCATGCTTAAATATAAGCACGTGTATTTTCTTTAATAATTCCTTGCCAGATTCAGGCAAGCGTATATCCTTAATATAATTTCTCCCTAAACACGTGGGTGTATTTTTTTCCTGGAGTCAGGGACGGCTCTGGCATTGTTTTTGGTGAGCCACGTGTATACACACTGTGGATCTCCATTATTCTTATTTGCTGTACCCCAATAATTTCCTCAAAGTTGATATCCGAATCTGTATTTTATGTTACCGGAGTGACTGATTGTATAAACCCCGTTTCTAATTGGTTGTTTTCCCGGACTTTCCCGGACAGAATAAAAGCCCGTTTTGGACCTGGTTGTCCGCCTAAAACTAACTTCGGGGTCCCTCCGTGACAATGACGTTTCCTTGAAATTACACTGGTGCAGTGTTTGCTTGCTGACTGACTGAGCCAGGTAGCGATCTATTGTTTTGTCAGTGTAAACTCCCTAAGGTATCTAGAAGGTGTTCCTTCTTCTGGGGGCAGGGGAATTCTGAAGAAGGAAAGTATGACTTATACATTCAGAGAGACTGGGTGATTGGATGATTATCATAGGTTTTAGAAGTCTGTGGTGCCTGGTGGAATTTGTCTTGCCTCGCAGACATTGTTGCTGATACTGGGCTCCAAACCAGAGAGAGTGAAGGGCTGTTAAACAATGATCCAATGAAGAATCGTAGAGTCCTAGAGCAGCCCAGGTGGGAAGGGACCTGGAAAGAACATCTGCTCCAACCTTTTGTGAGAACAGGAGCACAGATGAGATTATCTAGCACCCTATCTAAAGGCATCTTGAAAACCTCCAGCGATGGGGACTCTACCATGTCCCTGGGGAGGCTGTTCCAGTGGATGATTGTTCTTACAGTAAAAACCAAAAATTTACAGAGTCACCGAATGGTTGGGGTTGGAGGGGACCTCTGGAGATCATCTAGTGTAACCCACCTGCTAAAGCAGGTTCACCTAGAGCAGATCACACAGAAATGCGTTCAGGTGGGTTTTTAATGTCTCCAAGGAAGGAGACTGCACAACCTCTCTGGGCAGCCTGTTCCAGTGCTCTGTCACCCTCAAAGTAAAGAAGTTTCTTCCCATATTCATATGGAACCTCCTATGTTTCAGTCTGTGCCCATTGCCCCTCATCCTATTGTTAGGCACCACTGACAAGGGTCTAATCTCATTTTCTTGACACCCAACCTTGAGATATTTATAAGCATAACTAAGATCCCTTCTCAGCCTTCTCCAGGCTGAACAGACCCAGCTCTCTCAGTCTCTCTTCATAAGAAAGATGCTCCAGTCATAGTTGGAGCCCTCTGCTGGACTCCCTTCAGTAATTCCTTGTCCTTCTTAAACTGGGGAGCCCAGAACTGGACACAGTACTCCAGATGCGGCCTCACCAGGGCAGAGCAGAGAGGGAGGATAACCTCCCTTGACCTGCTGGCCACACTCTTCCCAATGCACCCCAGGATACCATTGGCTTTCTTGGCCACAAGGGCACATCGCTGATTCTTGATCAACCTGTTGTTGACCAGGACTCCCAGGTTCTTCTCTGCAATGCTGCTTTCCCACACATCAACCCCTAACCTGTATGGTGCCTGGGGTTATTCCTCCCCAGATACAAGAACCTACACTTGTTCAACTTCATTAGGTTCTTCTCTGCCCAGTTCTCCAGCCTGTCCAGATCTCACTGAATGGCAGCACAGCCTTCTGGTGTATCAAACACTCCTCCCAGTTTTGTATCATCAGCAAACTTGCTGAGGGTACACTCAGTCTTTTCATCCAGGTCACTGATGAACAGGTTGAACAAGACTGGACCCAGTACTAACCCCTGGGGAACCCCACTAACTACAGACCTCCAACTAGACTCTGCACCATTGATCACAACCCTCTGAGCTCTGCCATACAGCCAGTTCTTGATCCATCTCACCGCGCACTCATCCAACCTACACTTCCTGAGCTTATCTATGAGGATGTTGTGAGAGACAGTGTCAAAAGCCTTGCTCAAGTCACGGTAGACAACATCCACTGCTCTTCCCTCATCTACCCAGCCAGTCATACCATCATAAAAGGCTATCAGGTTGGTCAAACATGATTTCCCTTTGGTGAACCCATGCTGACTACTCCTGATAACCTTCTTTTCCTCCACATGCTTGGGGATGATGTCCAGAATGAGTTGTTCCATCACCTTTCTAGGGATGGAGGTGAGGCTGACTGGTCTGTAGTTTCCTGGGTCCTCCTTCTTGCCCTTTTTGAAGACCGGAGTGATGTTGGCCTTCTTCTAGTCCTCAGGCACCTCTCATCCATGACGTTTCCAAGATGATGGAGAGTGGCTTAGCAATAACATCTTCCAGCTCTCTCAGCACTCATGGGTGCGTCCCATCAGAGGCCATGGATTTGTGGGTGTCCAGTTTGCCTAACAATCTCTAACCTGATCCTCTTCAACCAAGGGAAAGTTTTCTTTTCTCCAGTCTTTCTCTCTTACCTCCAGGGTCTGGGATTCCTGAGGGCTTGTCTTAGCAGTAAAGATGGAAGCAAAGGCAATATTCAGTAATTCTGCCTTCTCTGTATCCTCTATCACCAGGGCACCCACCTCACTCAGCACTGGACCTACATTTTCTCTAGCCTTCCTTTTGCTCTTGATGTACTTGAAGAAGCCCTTCTTTGTGGAATATCTTACAGACAGTCACCTTGAGTTATTGGAACGTCCTTGACTAAAATAGAATGAGGAACCAGGATGATTTTCTACAAGATAAGAGGAGGTCGATGAAACACTGTCAGCATGATATTTACTGTGGATGGGTTTCTATTAGACGGAGATTTGTTATTGAACTAGACAGGCCCAAAGGAATTTCAAGGCCACCTTGGAAAACTGAAAACAGGATCTGCTGTAGAAGCAAAACAATTCAGCAGCTACAAGGCAGCAACACGACGTAAATCAACAGACCTATCAGCAGTGAGACTCAGACGCATGGACAGTTCGTGAACATAGATGATATCCAATCAGTTAATGCATGCTTGGAGCGTGGACGCGTGATCAGAAAATAACTGCATATATAAAAAGGCTTGTTTCTGTAATAAATCGGCTTTGCATGATTCACATATTGAATCAGAATGCTGAGTCCTTTATTCGCTCCAACAATTTACAGTGTGTTAGCCAAACTGCCAGAGCGTGTGCAAGATTAAATAAACCAATTGCGAGATAGCTTTAAGTGCATGAACAGCTAGCATAAACCAATCGAAACAGAAAGTTAAATGTGTGTACGATAGCTACCAGCTATAAATGTAAGTGCCTTGCCTAAATAAAGGGTCTTTTGGTTCACCTGCACCAGGAGTCCGTGTCGTCAATCCCTCAAATGGTGACCCCAACGTGATAGGGTCACAGAAACACTGAAGCGAGCGTCTGGAGGGACTCCAGCCGAACGATCATCTCGACAGCTGGACTGATCGAGAAACACGCCTGGGCAATCACCGTCTCACGAATACAGGTGAGCGGCTGGATAGTTAAATATGGGATCTAATTTGTCTGCAGAAGAAGAAGCTATAGTGAAACTATTTTTGTGAATTTTACAAAAGCAGAGAATAAAATATGAAGAACATATTGTTAAGTTAATGCTAAAATGGTTTAAACGGCACTCCAACAACAGTAGCAGCAGTCTTTGATTCAGACACTATTCCCAAGTGCTGACTGATTTGCTGTACAATTTTTGAAATAAAATGTGGCCCTTTATCAGAGGATATATCAGCTGGAACTCCAAACCTTGGTATTATTTCTTGTACTAATGTTTTAGTTACCTGCCGAGCTTTTGCTGTTCTGGTAGGGAGTGCTTCTGACCAACTTGAAAAGGTATCAGTACCAACAAATATCGGCACCCCCCTTTTCTTGGGAGTTCCGAAAAATCAATTTGCCATTATTGCATATGTTTATATAATGCTTCTGCTACTAAAGGCCAAACTAAATAGGAGGTAACAATAAGTTTTCCCTTGTGGGGTGTGAGCCCACCCTTCCTCATTATATGATTCCTCTAAATCTATAATAAGTTTCTGGCCTTCCTTAGTATATTCTGGCTTACCTTCTAAAATAACCTGCCCGTCGGGGACTAGGGCACTTTCTACTTTTATCTTTTGCTTAGGCACCAGTTTTGCCTCTCTGTCCACCAGCTCATTTCCTCTTTCCAATTCCGAGCTCACTTTCTGGTGCGCCTTGATATGCATGATTGCCACCTTCTTAGGAAGTTGAGCTGCCAGTATTTCTTCTGCATGTTTGATATGTTTGCCTTGAGAGTTCAAGAGTCCTTTTTCTTTCCAAATTGTTCCGTGCGCATGCACAACCCTGAAAGCATACTTAGAGTCTGCATAAAAGTTCACAGTTTTACCTTCAGCTAGTTCCAGAGCACAAGTAAGGGCGATTATTTCTGCCTTTTGTGCTGAAGTATTTTAGGCAGAGGTCCAGATTCCATCACTTCATGACTAGTAGTTCTAGCATAACCAGCATGCCTTTCACCGTTCAGGATATTGCTGCTGTCGTACATAAAGCAGTTCTCAGTTTTCTCCATAGGATTGCCCTTTAGATCTGGTCGGCTGGAGTATGTTGCTTCGATGGTTTCCAGGCAATTATGATGAACTGGTTTTCCAATGTAACCACTGAGGAAAGAAGCTGGATTGACAATGTTAGTGACGATGATTTAGCCTGATATTTGAGAAATCTTTGTGGGAAAGCCAATGTCCCATTGCTCATTTAATCCTCTCAAAGTCTCTAGCAACAAGTGCCATGGCGTTAACAGTTGTTTCTTTCCATCTTTGGGTAGTGCTTTGCCGCATAGTAACATCCTTCGTAAAGTCAATTCCAGAAGGCTAATACCCTCCTTCTTCAGAAGCAACTTTCATGTAGATAATATAAGTTCCCCCTCCTGTTCCCAGCAGCTCACCTACTCTTGGTGTTGTGTCTTTTCAAGGATCCGGATCTTTGGCAGCTCCCCCCTGCTACTCTATCAGCTGTACTGGGCTCCGTCTCCACATCTCGTTCGTCTTCGGCTGTCACAGCTTCACCTCTGTCTCTTCTTCATGCGAAATCCTCTTCATGCAGGATCACGTTGGAGTCACCATATGTCGCGGTTTCTTTCTTTCTTTCCCATGACCTCCATAACTAGCAGAAGAAGTCTCTTACAACCATTTAGCACAGAATAAGTCTATTAAGAGATTTTTGGTTTAATTTCCCAGCTTTATCAGAACTACGGATCCACTGGGGATGCCTTTAAATTTCACCCTCAGACTCCTTCATTCAGAATTACAGTTCTCCAACAGCAACATTGCTGGGGGGTGGACTAAAGCCCCTCTTTCGCCGCTTTAGCAGTGGGCAGATAGATTTTTCCTTTTTTTTTATTTTTTTTAATTTTTTTTTAATTTTATTTCTCTTCTCGCTGCAGTTTAGATACAGGCAAGGACATGCAGGTGGTATAATCACTGGTACCAAGTGGGAGTTGCCAGGCCCTAGCAGACTCCTCAGTTACAATGAGCTGAGTTTATCTTGCAGCTTGACACAGGCCTGAAATGTATGTTCAAGCTGTACACCACAGGCCTGGGATATTTTGCTTTTTTATTTTACCATATCATTCCAGCCATAGTACACTTTATATGCAGTTCCTATTAGGTGAGCAATAGTTACATTCCTCAGCCCCATTTACCTTTTGCAATTTCTTACAGGTGTCAATAAACAGCTTATTAACCACCAATCCATTATTTTCAATTTCCTAGATCCGAATGAGTTAATATTCTACCAACTTTTAAATACAACCTCTCCCAGGTTCACATCCATCATAGCATTTACTTTTCTTTCCCATATCTGCAGCTAGCATGTAAATTCAATGTGAATCAGAGTTTAACAACTTAAATTCTTTTCTCGTCTCAAAATTGTTAGATAAAAATAAGAGGAAATTAACTTACAGTACTGTACTTCATCCCATTTTTTCCAAAGATCTGCAGAACAACAGTAATTGCAATACAGCACTATAACCCAGAATCCCACATTCAAGCCACACGTGAATACAATATTGTTTCAAACTTTCTTTTCTTAGAGGATTCCCCCACAAATCTACTCTAATGTGTAAGGATGCATCCTAATGGGGAGCAAGGTGGTACTTTAGTACCTGAACCAAATTTTAGCATTGCACCTTTGATCTGCTTACTGCTCAGCCAGGTAGAGGTATCGCTGGGTCTCCCTGACAAAACAGGTCAGTGCACGGTGGAGCCCCATTGGCACCTGCCCCCCCTGGTGCCCTAGCAAATTGAACTGGGCAAGGCTTTTATTAGTGTCTCATCTAGCGTGCTACAACTGTTATCCCAAAAACAGGATTCTTTACCTGGTGCGCATACAAAAGAGCCAAATTTAGTACACCGAGATGAGACACAGCCTATCAGAGAGTTGCGCAAGTCTGGATACCAGAATAAAGCTAGCATGCTAGAAATAAAAGTATCAGCTACCACGCACAAAATCTTATAATCACATTCACGTGGTAAAGAACTGAATTACTCATGGTCTTCATATCATCACAAAATGTACATTTTGAATCCACGGATTCTCGTGATTTAGCAGTCTGTGAACTTACTGTACCATATAACTGGCAAAGACTTATGAAACTGTAATGTGCTTAAACAGATACCTACAAAGAAAACAGGTTAATAACGAAAAGCATCTCACAGAGTGTTCTGCAAGTTCTCTGTGACTTGTGTGTTATCAGTTAGTTCTCTCCCAGCTTGTTGAAGGTCAAACCATTCCACCTGTAAAACTGTCTGCAACGATTTAATGATCTCTTGCAAAGATTTATTTTTTGTCCTGCTCTTCTCACTTTAAAAACAACATACATTGTAACAAAGTATTATACTTCAAGGTTCCATTCTCTGGCCACTTCTTCTAGTCATCTAACTTACACAGCGGACACCATTGATTACAATATTTCGCAAGATCCTCCTTCCTTGTATTTCCAAGTACTTTCCAAAACTCCAAATATCTAGCAGGTGAGGCAAAAAGCCAGCTTGGTTGAGCAGGGATCTTCTTCTTGAAATACAGCAAAAAAAGAAATTACATGGTCAGGGGAAGTAAGGTCAGGCAACATGGGAGTAGTACAGAGATGGTGCTTGCCACTTGTGGTGGTTTGACTGAAAATGGGTTATTTTTCTTCATGCAGTTAGAAATCTTTCTTTTTCATAGCTAGCACGCTCATCATTTGAACTTAGTTTGAGAACAAGAGATAACACCCTAGCACAGAGTTTATGTTTTTAATTGCTCTGGTCGGAGAGCCAAGGACACCTGAGTGCTCTACCCACAGGTGTGAGGCATCAAGGAAGGGGGGTACGGATGGGGCAGAGCTTGACTGACATCCAGACTGATCAGTAAGAGTATTCCATCCCATTAGCGTCATGCTTCATACTTAAGGAGATCTCTTGGTCCAGGCCCATATCTGTAAATCTATAAATTGAGAACTGTTAATAAAAGTGATCTCAGCCTGGCTCAGCTTGGCCTTGTATCTGTGCATCTCTGTCTGCGTCTGTATGCATTGTTCCTCATCGCCGCAAATGGTGACCCGTGTGAGTGTCTGACCCCTGTGAGGCTCTTCATCTAGCAGAGTGTGTATGGCGGTAACCATGCAATCCAGTGGGTGAGTAAATTTTTGTGGCCACACATCCCTGGGTATAACAGGGATAAGCAGTCCTCACTGAATGAGAGAGCTGTGGGACTGAGTTAGTATGGGACAAGCTGCTTCCCCTGTACATAAGCTATATCTGCAAGTTTTATAGCACATATTACGTGTTTCTGTGTATTGCCTTTCTGAAAATCAAACAACTTGTCAGGAATGTAAGTAAATTGTTTTATTGGTTGTTGTTACAACTCTCTCTTTATGGTGTTGTTTGTGTAAAAACACTGTAAGGCTTCTTCCCCCCTTCTCCCACTTACGCTGTACGCCGCTCTGTGCTTCCCTCTCCTCTTACCCCTTCTCATGGTTTTTACTTAGAAGATAGGCTCAGGAACGTCTGTTCCCAGTGGTGTTCTTAACAAATCAGTATTAGGGTGTGTTTTCACAGTATCACAGTATGTTTGGGATGGGAAGGGACCTCAAAAGATCATCTAGTCCAATCCTCCTGCTGGAGCAGGAACGCCTAGGTGAGGTCGCACAGGAACATGTCCAGGTAGACCTTGAATGTCTCCAGGGAAGGAGACTCCACAACCTCCCTGGGTAGCCTGTTCCAGTGCTCTGTCACCCTCACTGAGAAGAAGTTTTTTCTCAAATTTAAGTGGAACCTCTTGTGTTCCAGCTTGATCCCATTACTCCTTGTCCTATCGTTGTTTGCCACCAAGAAGAGCCTGGTTCCATCCTCATGGCACTCACCCTTTATATATTTATAAACATTAATAAGGTCACCCCTCAGTCTCCTCTTCTCCAAACTGAAGAGACCCAGCTCCCTCAGCCTTTCTTCATAAGGGAGATGCTCCACTCCCTTAATCATCTTTGTTGCCCTACGCTGGACCCTCTCCAGCAGTTCCCTGTCCTTCTTGAACTGAGGGGCCCAGAACTGGACACAATATTCCAGATGGGGTCTCACCAGGGCGGAGTAGAGGGGAAGGAGGACCTCTCTCGATCTACTGACCACTCCCCTTGTAATACACCCCAGGATGCCATTGGCCTTCCTGGCCACAAGGGCACAGTGCTGGCTCATGGTCATCCTGTTGTCCACCAGGACCCCCAGGTCCCTTTCCCCTACACTGCTCTCTAATATGTAATTTCCCAACCTATACTGGAACCTGGGGTTGTTCCTGCCCAGATGCAGGACTCTACACTTTCCCTTGTTAAATTTCATCAGGTTATTCCCTGCTCAACTCTCCAACCTGTCCAGATCCCGCTGGATGGCAGCACAGCCTTCTGGCGTGTCAGCCACTCCGCCCAGCTTAGTGTCATCAGCAAACTTGCTGATAGTACACTCAATTCCCTCGTGCAAATCGTTAATGAATATATTGAATAATATTGGCCCCAGTACTGACCCCTGAGGCACTCCACTAGATACTGGCCTCCAACTAGACTCCGCACCATTGACCACCACTCTCTGGCTTCTCTCTTTAACCCACCTCACTACTCTATTGTCTAGACCACACCTCCTCAATTTAGCTGTGAGGATGCTGTGAGAGACTGTGTCAAAGGCTTTACTGAAGTCAGGGTAGACCACATCCACCGCTCTGCCATCATCCATCCACCTTGTTAAATTCTCATAAAAGGCTATGAGATTGGTCAAGCATGACCTACCCTTGGTAAAGCCATGCTGACTGCCCCTAATGACCCTCTTATCCCTGATGTGCCTTGAGATGACACCAAGGACAAACTGTTCCATTACTTTCCCTGGGACAGAGGTGAGGCTGACCGGTCTATAATTACCCGGGTCCTCCTTCTTGCCCTTTTTGAAGACTGGAGTGACATTTGCTTTCCTCCAATCCTCGGGCACCTCTCCCGTTTCCCAAGACTTGGCAAAAATGATGGAGAGCGGTCTAGCAATGACTTCAGCCAGCTCCCTCAGCACCCGCGGATGCATCCCATCTGGACCCATGGATTTATGGATGTCCAGACTATTTAATAGCTCCCTAACCCAGTCCTCATCGACTAAAGCAAACTCCTCCATTGACCTGGCTTCATCCGGGGTCTCAGGGGTATGGGGCTCCCCAGGACAGCCTCCAGCAGAGTAGACAGAGACAAAGAAGGCATTCAGTAATTCTGCCTTCTCTGTATCTTCTGCCACCAGGGCACCCACTCCATTCATCAGTGGGCCTACATTGTCTCTGGTATTAGTTTTATCTGCTATGTATTTGAAAAAGTTCTTTTTGCTGTTCTTGACCCCTCTCACCAGCTGTAATTCTAAGGAGGTCTTGGCTGTCTTAGCTACCTTCCTACATCCTCTAACAGCAGCCTTATATTCCTCCCAAGTGGCCAGTCCCTGCTTCCATGACCTGTAAACTCTCCTCTTCTGCTTGAGCATACCCAACAGATCCCTATTCAACCACACAGGCCTCCTGGCTCCCTTCCTCGACTTCCTGCGTGTGGGGATGCTCTGATCCTGAGCATGGAAGAAGCAATCTCTGAATGCGATCCAGCTCTCTTGGGTCCCTTTTCCTTCAAGCAGTCTTGCCCATGGGATTTCCCCTAGCAATTGGTGACCCCGACGTGATCCATAAGGAGAATTTACAGAAGGGGGACGACTGCTGCAGGGAGCGAGCCCCAGCTGGAACAACTTGGCTGGACCGTGACCGGGACACAGTCTGCGGGCTGTGTGACTCCTGATTGATCACTACAGAAGCGACAGAGGAGGGATAAAGGATCCAATATCGTTGCAACGGACACCCAAAGAGGTGAGTAGATGGGGGCAAGAGGAGATGGGGCAGAATATTTTTAAAGAAGAAGAAGAAATACTGCGACTCCTCTCGCATATTCTCTCTAAGAGAGGGGTGAAGTATGAGGAGAGTAACCTCAAAAGACTATTAATTTGGTGCAGAGGCAGTGGGTTTCCTGCTGACCTGTTATGAGTTTTTCAAATAGAGACTTGGGAAAAAGTGGGAACTGTGTTGTGGAAGACAATCAGTCACAGTGAAAAATATTTTCTTGGCCTTGTAACCACCTGGAAACTGATAATTACTGCAGTGAAGCAATTAAAACCTGAAAAGACTGTTACGAGCATTAGTGACTCAAAACTTAAACTTGAACTTTGGGACGATTGTCGAGGGTTAAGATTGCGGGGTGACAATCAAACCCTGGCAGATGTATTGTTAACCTCCTCTCCCCCCCACTTCCCCCTTTTGCCCCTCCCTCTCCCCCCTTCCCACTCAGGACAGGCGATCGGGAGGGAAAGAAGGACAGAGAGAAGAGAGTTGGAAAAGTTAAAGATGTTTTACTAACGCTACTAATAAGAATAGAGAAAATAATACAAAATATACAAAACCAATCTTGTAAGTCTCAGCAACTGCAGAGCCAGCACCCAAAGTCCTGGATTAGACTCTGTAGCCAACCGGAGCTGGATTCAGTCTCTCACTAGGCCTCAGTTCGCAGGGACGACCAGCAAGGTCCTCTCCTAATGTCAGCCATGAGGAAAAAAGGGAAAAGGCAAAGGGACGAGATCCTCGTGATCTTCCACTTTTATATGAAGTATTCACGTGAATGGAATGTTATACACCATTGGTCAGTCTCTCGGTCATCAGTTTTCTTGTTGCCACTCTCGCGAGATGTCCATCCGTGCTTATCAATAAGCTTGCATTCCATTGCTAGGTTTAACTAAAACATGTGTTGGGTTCTCCAGGAAAATGCAGCTAACATGAAGGCTTTAGCTGACAGGCAAATTCACTAAAAGAGAAACTTGTTTTTAACAAAACCAGCACACCTCCCCTGCAAGCCTGTGTCTCAGCTGTGGAGAAACTGTGTGACAAACTGTCCAAGAGGGAGCATAGATTCTACTTGTTACCTGCACGGGTGCAAGTCACAGTTATTAGGAGAAGATGCCCTTCTGCAGGACCAGCTCGAGAGAAATGGAACACATCACAAGGTGAATTATGTTTTTTCCTGTGTGACCAGGGGGAATATATGAGTAATTCCACTGCTGACCTAGAGGCATGAGTACGTGAGTTGAAAAAGAAAGCTCCCAAGAGAAAAGTTGCTCTGGTTTCCAGTGAGCAGCTTTCCAGCCAAGGTAGATGGGATTCTTGTGTCTCCCTACCAGAGTCAATCAAAGAGAATTAGGGGGACCCTGCCCCTAGCCAGGTGGAGGAGAGGGACAATGGCAACCGAGTTTGACTGTGTGGATTCGATGGCCTGGTATGTCAGAACCACATGAGTATAAAGCCCTGGTAGACACTGGCGCACAGTGAACAATGATGCCATCAAATCATAAAGGGTCAGAATCTATCGGTATTGTTGGAGCGACTGGGGGAAACAAAGAATTGACTGTGTTAGAGGCTGAAGTGAACCTAACTGGAAATGAGTGGGAAAGGCACCCTATTCTGACTGGCCTAGATGCTCCATGCATTCTTGGTATAGCTTACCTCATGAGAGGGTATTTTAAGGATCCAAAAGGGTATCGATAGGCCTTTAGTATAGCAGCTGTAGAGACTGAGGACATTAAACAGCTGTCTACCTTGTCTGATCTCTCAGACAACCCTTCTGTTGTAGGACTGCTTAAGGTCAAAGAGCAACAGGTGCCGATTGCTACCACGATGGTGCACAGACAACAATATCGCACCAATCAAGATTCCCTGATCCCCATTCATAAACTGATTTGACAACTAGAGAATCCAGGAGTGACCAGTAAGACTCACCTTTCAACAGTCCTATATGGCCAGTGCCAAAGCCTAGTGGAGAATGTAGACTAATAGTAGACTCTCATGGCCTAAATGAAGTTACACCACTGTTAAGTGCTGCCATGCCGCACATGTTAGAACTGCAATATAAACTGGAGTCAAAGGCAACCAAGTGGTATGCTACAATTGACATTGCTAATGCATTTTTCTCTATTCCTTTGGCAGCAGAATGCAGGCCACAGTTTGCCTTTATCTAGAGGGGTATCCAGTACACTTGGAATCGAGTGCTGCAGGGGTGGAAGCATAGCCCTACTGTCTGCCATGGACTGATCCAGACTGCACTGGAACCAAGTAAAGCTCTGGAACACCTGCAGTTCATTGATGACATCATTGTATGGGGTGACACAGCAGCAGAAGTCTTCAAGAAAGGTGAGAGAATAATTCAAATTCTTTTGAAAGCTGGTTTCGCCATAAAGAGAGGTAAGGTCAAGAAGCTTGCCCAAGAGATTCAGTTTCTGGGAATTAAATGGCAAGATGGGCGTCGCCAGATCCCGATAGAGGTGATTAACAAAATAACAGCTATGTCCCCACCAGCTAACAAAAAGGAAACACAGGCTATCTTAGGTGTTGTGGGTTTCTGGAAAATGCATATGCTGGACTACATCCAGATTGTGTGCCCTCTCTACCAAGTGACTCGAAAGAAACATGATTTTCTATGCGGTCCTGAGCAACGACAAGCCTTTGAACAAATTAAACAAGAGATTGTACATGCAGTCGCCCTTGGACCAGTCCAGACAGGACAAGATATTAAGAATGTGCTCTATACTGCAGCTGGGGACAATGGTCCCACCTGGAGCCTCTGGCAAAAGGCACCAGGTGAGACTTGAGGTTGACCTCTAGGGTTTTGGAGTAGAGGATATAAAGGCTCGGAGGCCAACTATACTCCAACTGAAAAAGAGATACCGGCAGCATATGAAGGGGTCTGAGCTCCTTCAGAAGTGGTTGGTACTGAATCACAGCTCATCCTGGCACCCCAATTACCAGTACTGAGCTGGATGTTCAAGGGTAAGATTCCTTCCACTCATCATACAACCAGTGTTACATGGAGTAAGTGGGTTGCATTAATCACACAGCAGGCTCAAAGAGGAAAATCTAATTGCCCAGGGATCTTAGAAATGATCACAAACTGGCCAGAAGGCAGAGATTTTGCAATGTTACCAGAAGAAGAGGTGATGTGTGCTGAAGAAGCCTCACCATATAATGAATTACCAGATAATGAAAAGCAGTATGCCCTGTTCACTGACGGATCCTGTTGTCTTGTAGGAAAACATCGAAAGTGGAAAGCTGCTCTATGGAGTTCTACACAAGTCACAGAGGCTGATGAGGGACAAGGTGAATCAAGCCAGTTTGTAGAGGTAAAAGCCATACAGCTGGCGTTAGACATTGCTGAAAGAGAAAAGTGGCCAGTACTTTATCTCTACATTGACTCATGGATGGTAGCAAATGCCCTGTGGGGGTGGTTAAAGCAGTGGAAGTAAAATAACTGGTAGCACAGAGACCAACCTATTTGGGTTGCCTCCTTGTGGCAGGACATTGGTGCTTGGCTAGAGAACCTGACTGTAAAAGTACATCATGTAGATGTTTATGTGCCTAAAAGTTGAGCCACTGAGGAACACCAAAACAATCAGCAAGTGGATCAGGCTGCTAAGATTAAGGTAGCTGAGGTGGATTTTGACTGGCAATGTAAAGGTGAACTTCTTCTAGCTCAGTGGGCCCATGCTGCTTCAGGTCATCAAGGAAGGGATGCAAGAATAGATGGGCTCATGACCGAGAGGTGGACTGACTTAACCATAGACAGGTTATCCATGATTGTGAAACATGTGCTGCAATCAAGCAGGCCAAAAGGTTAAAACCTGTGTGGTATGGGGGGCAGTGGTTGAAAAATAAATATGGGGAGGCCTGGCAGATTGACTATATTATACTCCCTCAAACCTGCCAGGGCAAGCACTATGTCCTCACAATGGTGGAAGCAACTGCAGGATGGCTGGAAACATATCCTGTGTCTCATGCCACTGCCTGGAACACTATCCTGGGCCTTGAAAAGCAAGTCCTGTGGTGACATAGCACTCCAGAAAGAATCGAGTCAGACAATGGGACTCATTTTAAAAACAGTCTCATAAACAACTGGGCCAAAGAGCATGGCATTGAATGAGTATATCATATTTCCTATTGTGGCAGAATGCAAACCCCCCCTAACCCCCCCCCCTTCAGTATGGAAGGAGTAGGCACATCTCCCTCTCTCTCTGCTACTTGAGGCTAACAGCTTCTTTTCTTTGGTCCCGGAGCACTCTGGCCAGGGCCATTAGGAGAAGGGAGTGCCGAGGTGCCAGTGAGCCGCTGGGCACCTGCGGCCAGTGTGGAGGATGTTTGGAGGCTTCAGGGGCACCCCACAGCCGGTGTGGGGGTGCAGAGAAACTTCTAGAATGCCTACAGTCAGGTCTGATCAGCCTATAAAAACCGGGACTCTCGTCGAGACTTCGCCCATTGTCGCGGGTCTCTCGGAGCACGAGCGAGATGCCGCGGCCGAGAGCCCCCCTCCTCGGGATGGAGACTCTGCTTGCCTTGCCGCCACGTGTGTGAGTAAAACTTCTCACAGGATTGCGAGTATATTTATACTTTCCGTGCACATATGCACGTGTAACTTCCCATGCTTAATACAAGCACGTATAAAATTATTTCCTCGCACAGTCGCGAGTGTATTTATCCTTTCCGTGCACATATGCATGAGTAACTTTCCACGTTTAATACAAGCATGAGTAACTTTCCGTGCACATTTGCACGCGTACTTTAAATTAATTCCTCGCACAGTCGCGAGTGTATTTTCCTCCCGTGCTTCCACATAAGCACGTGTAGTATTCCGTGCACATTCGCATGTGTAAGTAAATTAACCCTCGCAGGATTGCGAGTGTATTATAAATTTACCCTCGCGGAATTGCGAGCGTACACTTTCTGTACCTGTATCTCTTTAAGAATAATCCCGCATCGTGTTCAGGCAAGTGTGTACTCCTCTGGGACTCAGGGGCGGCTCCGACATTGTTTTGGGTGAAGCCATGTGCATGCACTCTGTGGACCGCCTGTTGTACTAGTTGCTGCCCCTTAATAATTTTCCTCAACTGATATCCGAACCTATATTTAAGTCACTTTTGGAGTGCTAAAACCCTGTTTCTCACTGGTTTAATAAAAGTTGTTTTGGACCCTGTTGTCCCTTAAACTAGCCTCGGGGTGCCTCCGTGACACCTATCATGCACCATCCTCTGGGAAGATTGAGCAATACAATGGCTTGTTAAAAACTACCCTGAAGGCAATTGGAGGTGGAACTTTTAAAAACTGGGATAAGCATTTAGCACAAGCCACCTGGTTAGTTAACACCACGGTATCAATCAGTCGAGCTGGCCCTGCTTAGTCAGACCTTTTACACACAGTAGAAGGGGATAAAGTCCCTGTGGTGCATGGAAGGAATATGTTAGGAAAAGCTGTCTGGGTTATTCTTTCTTTAGGCAAAGGCAAACCCATCTGTGGGATTGTTTTTGCTCAAGGGCCTGGATGTACTTGGTGGGTGATGCTGAAGGATGGTGAAGTCTAATGTATACCTCAAGGAGATTTGATTCTGGGTGAGAATACTCAGTTTCAAACTGTATGATGTTAATTGCTGCATGATACTAAGTGTTTAGTAACTATCTTTTAGGTTGATGCAGTGTTGATGAAACCTGAGCTAGCTTCACTGAGTGGCGTTCAGTAACTTCCTCAAGACTGACATCCCTAAGCTGCAGTTCCTGGGCATGAAGTGCACCAGATTATACACCATCTCTCCTGCCTAGAGAGACTACTGTGACAGAGACCTGCAGCCATGAACTAAATGATCTTAACAAACTTTTTGTGAAGAAAGATGAATCATGAACTAGTGATATGTGTGTGTATATACATTTGAAGACAGGTAAAAAGCAGTAGTGATTTGGGTATGATGTAAATGGTATGGAATAAGGGGTGGAATGTCCTGGTTTTGTTTAAAACAAGACTGGGAATGGCAGGACATATGGCTCCAGCCACCTGGATGATAAAGGAAGATCAATACTAACATGACCATCTGAACCGCCAAAGTAGACTAATACTAACATGATTAAATCACAGCAATCAGTAAAAAAAAAGGTGGCCTTGACAAGTTACACAGGATTGTGTGTTTGTGAAGGAGTGATATCCCAGACCAGTAAGAATGATATCTCGGGCCAAAACACCATCCCCAGGATGTATGGCATGTGAGTGTTGGGTCTGAGCCTGTGTTTGGAATAACATTTTTTGAAAAAAACATCCTGTTTAATCTCTTGGTCCAGGCCCGTATCTGTAAAGCTATAAATGGAGAAAGGCTAATTAAAGAAGGCTCAGCTCAGCTCGGCTCAGCTCTGCCTGGGTCTGTTCTTGCTGCTAACAAGAACTCTGTGTCTGCATTTCTGTTTGCTTTTCCATATGCATGTCTGTATGCATCATTCTCATCGTTGCATAAGATCAGTTCTCTTTTAGTGAATTTTCCTTTCAGCTTAGTTCTTCTAAGTAACTGCACTTCTCTGATGTTGGCTGCATGTTTTTTCAGACACTGTTCACTCTGGAGCTGATAACAGTAGCAATGGTATGCAGAAGAGACACAGGTTTAGACTTATTGCTATGGCAGCCAAGGTTACTGATAAATTTTGCATGTCCTGTAAATTATAGGGGTGTATTTGCAAGGAGGGGAAGACAGAACAGGTGACCAAAACTGACCAACTAAGTATTCAATCCCATACACGTCATACACCACATAAAAGTGCGAGATCACGAGGGTCTCGCTCTCTTCAGCCATGGCCGGCATCTGAAGAGGACCCTGCCTGTTCTGCCTGTGATCTTTGGCCTAGTTCCAGGCCCTGCTGAAGAGAAGCTGCTAAATTAATGTATACTGTGATTAAGTTATAAAAGACACACCCATCATTAATCAATTGACATGATAAATGCTTTCTAATCACCTGCAAAACAAGAGGATAATTTTCAAATTTTAGATCCTCCTGCATGACAAGCTGGAGACAGAAGATTAAGTAATACATTGTTTAGAAGCAGAGTGCTTAGCTTATGTTTGACTAGTAATCAGTAGATATATTGTAAGTAAAAAAGTAATCAATTACTTCTGTAAGTGTGTACCAATTGCACTTCCATGAAGAACTGCCAATGTGGAGAGGTCAATCAGTGGACCCTCAGAAGCCCCCCTGAAAGAGGCAGCAGTAACTGTAAACGACGCTACATGGCAGCAAAGACTGTGAAATAAATAACTTCATACTAACCTAATGATTATGCAATTATTTCTTAGTATAGATGATAGCATGTTAAAAATTCCCAAAAATTGTAATGAATATGTAATAATTGTGTGAATATAAGCAGTGCAACAGCATCCAGTCCCAGTTCTGTCAATAAAGAATGCCTGCTTAACAGTATAATTGACTTTGCTGATAAGTTTATTTCTTTGTTTCACTGCATCCCTTAATCCAGTTCTGGTTTACTGCTGAGTCCAGCCCAGGACTTCCAGGTAGCTGCCCTGCAACCGCTGGAGCAATGCCAACTCCACTGCGGGCCAGCCGTGCTACACTGGGAAAGTCAAGATTGATTTTGTATTATTTTCTCTACTTATTAGTACCATTAGTAGAGCATTTTTAACTTTTCCAATTTGTCTCTCTCCCTTTTCCTCTTATTACTTTTCCTTAGTGGGGGGGCAGGGGGTTAACAGCATCTGCCATGTTTTATTGTTGCCCTGCAGTAAATGGTGACATTCCTGAAATACCCATCCCTTGATGATGATCTTTTATGTGGTCAGTCATGTTGTCAGCAGGAAAGAACAGCTGGAAAGAGGACCCTGAAGGCTGTTTACCCACAACCACTACAGTCTTAACATCACAGTTAACGGTATCCCCTGCATTCTCTTCTGGGTCAAGAGGATCTTGATTGTTTAAAAACCACACGCAGTTGGATTTGATGGAGAAGGCATTTGTTGTCTGTGCAACAGTGGATGTTGGAGATTCAAGCTGCAGTGAAGATAACATAATGTAAGGTGGAATTCTACTCTGCTGGCGAAACTAGTACCAGATAACAAGGCTAGTAAATAACTACTGAAAAAACAGACCTTGTAAGATGTGATATGGAGCCCCAGTATTCCAGGGGCAAGCTTCTTCCTGGAATGATCTGATACTGCAGGCAGCAAGGCAGCGTGGGTTATACGCTCTCAGACCAGTGTTTCACAGGGTACACAGAGGTACCTAACTGTCTTCATCTCTTTCAGTGCTGTAGTCAACCCCTGTGGCCAACCAATTTTGTGATTAGTGCATGTGAGACTGAAGTTACTGATCTTTTCAGCCTCCATTCCCTGGACAGCTTTAGTCTCCCATTCTTTCGTATAGCTGCTTGGGATAGTGAATAGCATATCTTGTGCTGAATATGAGGTCTTCAGGGTTGGCTGTGCATGACCTGAAGTGGCGTGTGGGAGATATGAGGGATTTTCTTGAAGTTACTGTGTGGATGGGTTTCTATAGAATGGATATTTGTTATTAAACTAGCCAGGCCCAAAAGAATTTCAAGGCCACCTTGGAAAGCTGAAAACACAACATAAACCAACAGACCTATTAGCAGTGAGACTCGGGCGCGTGGACAGCTTGTGAACATAGATGATATCCAATCAGCTAATGCATGCTTGGAGCATGGATGTGTAATCAGGAAATAACTGCATATATAAGGAGGTTTGTTTCTGTAATAAATGGCTTCACTTGAATTCATATTGGATTGTGTGGAGTGCATGATTTTTCGCCCTCTCAGTGGTGGACTACTCATTCTTTCAGAGGATGCATGCCAGTGGGTAGCAACAATAATAATTCTGTGATGGATGCACTTGACTCCTCCCCCAACCAAACCAGCAGCAGTTTGCTACAGGCTCCAAATGAGGTAAAGGCCTGAACAGTAGCCAACCCAATAACTCCTTTTAGGAAACTCACAAGGAAGCAGAACAACACACTGAACACCGATAAGTTGTGGGTGCAAGGAGTCTCATGCATACCTTTCCCGTTTGACTATGAGTCAATCACTTTATTCCATAAATATGACAGCCTGGGTGAGCCTACATTGAGCTCTCTCTACTAGACATGTCTGTATGGCAATGATCTTTTACTAATCACAGATCAATAGATGAGCCCAAGTTTTATATTAATCATTTAGCTTAAGTAAGTGCATTTCAGATAGAATTAATCACTTAGAATTATTAAATTATGTGATTTTTAATATACTGTCTGTTTCACGTTACTTAGTAAGCTAAATTTGCTGAAATCTTAAACTGTATGTTGTAAAGTTCTGCTCATATTTTACCAAAATTTTATCTACTTGCATTCTATCTTTGAAAACAAAATGGCTGCAAACCATAGACACAACCTGCAAGATAAGTCCTGTTTTGCACCTCATTGTGAAAAACAGGATTCATATAGATATATTAACACTTTCATGTGGGAGATTTGAGGGATTTTCTTGAAGTTAATGTATGGATGGGTTTCTATGAGATGGAGATTTGTTATTAAACTAGCCAGGCCCAAAGGAATTTCAAGGTCACCTCGGAAAGCTGAAAACACGACATAAATCAACAGTCCTATTAGCAGTGAGACTCGGGCACGTAGACAGCTTGTGAACATGGACAATATCCAATCAGCTAATGCATGCTTGGAATGTGGATGCGTGATCAGGAAATAACTGCATATATAAGGAGACTTGTTTCTGTAATAAATGGCTTTGCTTGAATTCATATTGTTTTGTGTGGAGTCCATGATTTTTCACCCTTGCAATGAGATGCATCCCAGAGTCCTGAAGGAATTGGCTGATGTAGTTGCCAAGCCATTCTCCATGATATGTGAGAAGTCATGGCAGTCAGGTGAAGTCCCTGGAGACTGGAAAAAGGGAAACAGCACTCATTTTTAAAAAGGGTAGAAAGGAGGACCCCAGAAACTACTGACCTGTCAGCCTCACCTCTGTGCCCTGGAAGATCATGGAACAGATCTTCCTAGTAGCTATGCTAAGGCACATGGAGGACAGGGATCTGATTCAAGACACCCAGCATGGCTTCAACAAGGGCAAGTTGTCCTGGTTTTGGTTAGTGAATTTTCCTTTCAGCTAGGTTCTTCTAAGTAACTGCATTTTTATGAAGTTGGTTGCATGTTTTTAGGACAGTGTTTGCTCTGGAGCTGATAACAGCTGATATTTCCAGTTTTACTGAGCTAATTGTAGGAATGGTATGCAGAAAAGACCCAGGTTTATCTTTTATTGCTATAGCAGCCAAGGCTGCTGATAAACTTATGACAAATAAATGTAGGGAGAGGCAGACAGAACAAGTGACCCAAATTGACCAACTAGGTATTCCATGCCATCCATGACATACTCAGTTTAAAGGTGGAAGATGACAAAGGACTGGCTGTCTTCATCCATGTGGCATCTTGTGAGAGTTGGTCCGAAGATGGAGCAGTATTTGCCTGAACATCGCCATCAAGAACTTAGAGAACTGAGGCCCTGACAGAAAGAATGCATGGACAATGACTTGGAGAGAGGCCCGAGAAGCATTGTGTTGCACTGGTTTCTCCGATACAGGGGGACTGCTGCTTACAATGGTTGTTGTGTGGACTTCGCCTGCTGCTTCAGCCAAACCAGCCCCCACCTCCTGAAAGTTATTGTTATGAGGGGTCTCTTCGACCCAGGGACAATAGCTGCCGTCCAGAAGATGTGTTCTCACCTGCAGCCTCAGTTACATGTGTCCCCCACCTGCTCCCCCAAACAATGGTCAACAAAAAGGAGTATGCCCAGAAGCTCGCCAAGGGTCCTGAGGTCACCCAATGGACCAGAGAAAGATCCCTGAATGCTGGACACGTAAGCGTTGGCAAAAGAAAGCATGAATCTTTCGAGGCTGCGCAGTACAAGCCTGGATTGCGAAATCAAGGCGGAGATTGGCCTCAAACAATGGGAGCGAGGAGGGGTGAAGAAGCATAAGAGATGACTCCCGAATGGACACCGTTGAAGATCTTCCCGCCAGAGGATCCCGAACCATGACGGAGGACCGGCAGGACTCCACAGGACCGGAGACCAGAGGGATGCTTCTGAAACTGGACTGGTGATAAACGCAACCTCATTTCTCATCTTTACTTTTCCCCATTTCTTTTCCCTTTTCTTTTTCTTACTCTCTCTCTCTCTATTGCGTGCCGCTTTATGGGCAAATTAATAAAGTAACACTGTTTGATTGAATTATAACCCCTTGGCATTTTGGTTGCCTTAATTTTGCACTTCGAGATCAAGGTAAACGAACCATCATGAGTCCGTCACCGAATGGACCGTGACACATCTGTAGAGGACCCTGCCTGTTCTCCTGCCTGCAATCCTGATCCTGATTCCAGTCTGTGAATCTCTGAATCTAGTTCCTGTCTACTGCCAAGTCCAGTCCAGGACTCCCCAATGTTTGCCCAGCACTGGCTGGCATGACGCCAGCCACCTGCAGGCCGCTGGGAAATTCAGCATTGGTTTTCTATATTTTGCATTATTTTCTCTAATTATTAATATTCATAGAATCATTTTGGTTGGAAGAGACCCTCAAGACTGAGTCCAACTTTTAACCTAACACTGGCACTAAACCATGTCCCTAAGAACCTCATCTACACATCTTTTAAACGCCTCCAGGGATGGTGACTCTACCACTTCCCTGAGCAGCCTGTTCCAGTGCTTCACAACTCTTTCCATGAAAGAATATTTCTTAATATCCAATCTAAACCTCCCCTAGTGCAACTTGAGACCATTCACTCTTGTCCTATTACTTGCTACTTGGGAGAAGACACCAACACCCTCCATGCTACAACCTTCTTTCAGGTAGTTGTAGAGTGTGATAAGGTCTCCTCTCAGCCTCCTTTTCTCCAGGTTAAACAACCCCAGTTCCCTCAGCCTCTGCTCATAAGACTTGTTCTCTAGGCACTTCACCAGCTTTGTCACCCTCCTCTGAACTCTCTCCAGTACCTCAATGTCTTCTTTGTAGTGAGGGGCCCAATAATGAATGCAGTATTCAAGGTGTGGCCTCACCAGTGCCCAGTACAAAGGGACAATCACTTCCTTAGTCCTGCTGGCCACAGTGTTCTTGATACAAGCCAGGATGCTGTTGGCCTTTTTGGCCACCTGAGCACACTGATAGCTCATATTCAATCGGCTGTTGATCAACACCCTCAGATCACTCTCTGCCAGGCAGTTTTCCAGCCACTCTTCCCTGAGCCTGTAGCATCACATGGGGTTGTTGTGACCCAAGTGCAGGACCAGGCACTTGGCCTTGTTAAACCTCATACAATTGGCCTCAGTTCATTAATCCAGCTGGTCCAGATCCCTCTGTTGAGCCTTCCTACCCTCAAGTAGATCAACACTCCCACCCAATTTGGTGTCATCTGCAAACTTAATGAGGGTGCACTCAATCCCCTCATCGAGATAATTGATAAAGAGATTAAACAGAACTGGCCCCAACACTGAGCCCTGGGGAACACCACTCATGAGTAGCCGCCAACTGGATTTGACTCCATTTACCACAACTTTTTGGGCCCAGCCATCCAGCCAGTTCTTTACCCAGCAAAGAATATGCCTGTCCAAGCCATGAGAAGACTCCAGGAGATTCTCCAGGAGAATGCTGTGGGAAACAGTGTCAAAGGCTTTACTGAAGTCTAGGTAGACAACATCCACAGCCTTTCCCTCATCCACTAAGTGGGTCACCTTGCCATAGAAGGAGAACAGGTTGGTCAAGCAGGACCTGCCTTTCATAAACCCATGCTGACTGGGTCTGATCGCTTGGTTGTCTTGTATGTGCAGCATGATGGCACTCAGGATGATCTGTTCCATGACTTTCCCTGGCACCAAGGTCAGACTGACAGACCTGTAATTCCCTGGATCCTCCTTTCAGCCCTTCTTGTAGATGGGAGTCACATTTTCCAACTTTCAATCAACTGGGATCTCCCCGGTTAGACAGGACTGCTGACAAAGGATTAAAAGTGGCTCAGTGAGCATCTCTACCAGCTCCCTCAGTATCCTTGGGTGGATCCCATCCAGCCCCACAGACTTGTGCATGTCTAAGTGGTGTAGCAAGTAACTAACCATTACCCCTTCATTCTGCTCCATATCCCTGTCTTCCAGCTGAGGGGACTGAGTACCTGGAACACAAATGATTTTACTATTAGACACTGAGGCAAAGAAGGCATTTAGTACCTCAGCTTTTCCCTCGTCCTCTGTTACTATGTTTCCCCCCACATCCACCGGAGGGTGGAGATTCTCCTTAGCCCTCCTTTTGTTGCTCAGGTATTTATAGAAACATTTTTTGTTGTCAGGATAGCAGTGGTCAGACTCAGCTCTAGTTGGGCTTCAGCCCTTCTAATTTTCTCCCTGCATAGCCTCACAATATCCTTGTAGTCCTCCTGAGTTGCCTGTGCCTTCTTCCAAAGGTCATAAATTCTCCGTTTTTATTTTTTCTTGAGTTCCAGCCAAAGCTCTCTGTTCAACCAGGCCAGTCTTTTTCCCTGCCGGCTCGTCTTTTGGGACAGCCTTCTCCTGCACCTTTAAGATTTCCTTCTTGAAGAATGTTCAGCCTTCCTGGACTCCTTTGTCCTTCTGGACTGCCTCCCAAGGGACTCTGTCACCCAGCCTCCTAAACAGATCAAAGTCTGCCCTTTGGAAGTCCAAGGTAGCAGTTCTATGAATCCCCCTCCTTTTCCAAAAATGGAAAACTCGATCATTTCATGATTGCTGTGCCCAACAAAACCTCCAACCATCACATCACCCACAAGTCCTTCTCTGTTCACAAACAGGTCCAGTGGGGCACCTTCCCTGGTTGGCTCACTGACCAACAGTGTCAGGAAGTTGTCTCCAGGAGCCTCCAAGACTGTTTTCTCTCTGCTGTGTTATATTTCCAGCAGACATTTGGTAAGTTGAAGTCCCTCATGAGAACTAGGGTTAGCGATCATGAGACTTCTCCCATCTGCCTGCAGAATATTTTATTTGCCTCTTTTTGCTAGTTGGGTGATCTGTAACATACTCCCATCACAATATCTGCCTTGCTGGTTTTCTGATTCTTACCCATAAACACTCAACCCTATCATCACCACCATCAAGCTCTAGACAGTCAAAATGCTCTCAAACATACAGGGCTATTCCACCTCTTCTCCTTCCTTGCCTATCCCTTCTGAAGAGTTTATAGATATCCATCCAGTTCCTGAGATCAGCTGATCAGTACCAGCTCAGCGGGTCCCAATTAAGCAAAATCTTCGAGGTACAGAGAAGCCTTTTTTTTTTCTCTGAGTTGGGCACTTTCGTTCTCGAGAGACCCAGAAGCTCCCGGCAGCCCTTGCAAGAGCAGGTGATGTGGAGTGGGCGTTACCACGGTGAGGGCGATCACACCCCCGCCCCTTGCCTTGAAAAAGCCTCTGGGAGGGCAATAAGGCATCACTGCTCGCCAGGCACTAGGAGGGGCAACCAGCTTGTGACGCGGGTGAGTAACACCCACACTGTGCTGCAGCAGCGCGTGTATAACTCATGCACTAGGGTGCACAGGTTGTCACTTTTTGCTTGTTAGACCCTCTCACTTATTGCCACTGTCCCAGACCGCTGCCGACCATGGTGACCTCCAGAAAGAGAACTTGTCTCAAAAAGACTGTAGCAATTCAGACTGACTGCCTGCTCCGAACCGTGGCTGTTCAGGTTTCCGGTTGCAGGGAATGCCAGAGCCTACTGCTGCCGGGGGAGGACAGCCAACATTCTACCTGCGTGAGGTGTGAGCAGATGCAAGATCTGCTCATCATGGTCACAAAACTTAAGGAAGAGGTCGTGATGCTGAGGTCCATCAGGGAGTGTGAAAAGGAGATCGACTGGTGGAGTAACTCCCTGGTGTGCCACTCAGAGAGGCTTCAGGGGGTTCCCCCTCAGAAGGTGATGGACCCCCTGCCCTGTCGGGAAGAGGGGGAAGACCCAAGACAGCCCCTGCCCTGTTGCTGTTGGGCAGAGGTAGAGCACCAAAAAGATGAGGAGGGTTGGAAGCTAGTTCCAGTTAGGCGCCGCAGGCAACCCCCCTCCCTACCTGCTTTGCTTCCCCAGGTGCCCCTCCGTAATAGGTTTGAGGCCTAGATCTTGAAGAAGAGGTAGGTGAGGATGTGGTGGAAGGCCCGCCTACAAGGTCACATAGAAAGAGGCAGTTGACTCCATGCCTCAAGACGGCCTCCAATAAGAAAGAAAGAAGGGTAATTCTAGTAGGCAATGCCCTTCTGAGAGGGACGGAGGACCCAATATGCAGAGTTGACCCTCATCGTAGGGAAGTTTGTATTCTACCTGGAGCCTGGATCAGGGACATCAATAGGACTCTCCCCAACCTGGTGCACCCAACAGACTACTAGCCACTGCTGATCTTCCAGACAGGTGGGGAGGAAGCTGCATCCTGCAGTCTGAGGGGAATAAAGAAAGATTTCAAGGCCTTGGGATGGATGGTAAAAGAGTCTGGGGCTCAAGTGATTTTTCTCTTTCCTCCTTCCAGTTTTGGGTGATGACATGGAATGGAATAGAAAAATTCAGTCCATAAACAACTGGCTACAAAACTGGTGTTACAGGCAGGGCTTTGGTTTCTTTGATAACGGCTGGTTTCACAAGACACCAGTCCAGACAG
Source organism: Patagioenas fasciata (assembly GCF_037038585.1). Classification (NCBI taxonomy): domain Eukaryota; kingdom Metazoa; phylum Chordata; class Aves; order Columbiformes; family Columbidae; genus Patagioenas; species Patagioenas fasciata. Next base: position 19,154,477 of record NC_092559.1, read on the forward strand.
CGATACACGGGAAAGGTTTATCTCCCAGGGGCAAAAGGATGCTGGGACGGGAATTAGCAGGACTCATTTGGAGAGCTTTAACCTACACTCGAAGGGGAATGGGGTTGTAGCTGGGCTTGCATCAGTGGGGCAGCACTCTAGAGTTGGTGAAGGCTGGGAGGCCTCCCACCCCCCTAGGGTGAAATCGGTGTACACAGCTCGCTCTCTGAAATGCCTGTGCACAGCATGGGGAATAAGCAGGAGTTAGAAACCTGTGTTCAGGCAGGAGATTATGACCTGGCGGCAATTATGGAGACGTGGTGGGACAGTTCACATGACTGGAATGTGGTCATGGATGGCTATGTCCTTTTCAGGAAAGACAGGCCAGCCAGGCGTGGTGGTGGAGTTGCTCTTTACGTGAGAGAGCAACTACAATGTTTTGAGTACTGTCCAGGCATGGATGAGGAGTGAGTTGAGAGTCTATGGGTGAAAATTAAGGGGCAGGTGGGCAGGGGTGATACTGTTGTAGGTGTCTATTACAGGCCACCAGATCAGGGTGAGGAAGTTGATGAGGCCTTCTACAGGTAGCTGAGAGCAGCCTCACAATCACAGGCCCTGGTTGTGGTGGGGGATTTTAACTACCCTGCTGTTTGCTGGAAGGATTACTCAGCCAGCCAGCCACAGTCTAGGAGGTTCCTCCAGTGCCTTGATGATAACTTTCTGTTGCAAATGGTGGAGGAGCCAACCAGGAGAGGTGCACTGCTGGATCTCATCCTCACTAACAAGGAGGGTCTGGTTGAAGCGGTGAAGGTTGAGGGCTGCCTGGGTTGCAGAGACCGTGAAATGGTGGAGTTCAGGATCTTGTGTGTCAGGAAAAGAATAGCAAGCAGAATTACAACCCTGGAATTTAGCAGGGCAAACTTGGGCCTTTTCAAGCAATTGCTAGGGGAAATCCCATGGGCAAGGCTGCTTGAAGGTAAAGGGGCCCAAGATAGTTGGTTAGTGTTCAGGGACTGCTTCTACAAGGCTCAAGATCAGTGTTGGAAAGTAAAACGTGGGAAAGCAAGATGTGCGGTTCCAGCCATCTGGATGATAAAGGAAGATCAATACTAAAATGACCATCTGGACGGTCAAAGACATAATACTGACATAATAATATATAAAGGGCCTTGGACAGATTATTTTGAAGTATGTTTCTCATAATTGTAAAAAATTATAGCCCAGACTCGCGAGAATGGTATCTCGGGCCGGATAACCGCCCCCAAGTGCATGGGATGTGTCCTTGGGCCTGGTCTGTGAATGAATGGAAAAACAAGTGAGACAAACTTCACATGAGTTGAGTGTGGTTTTAATAGCAATTAGTGGAAAAACACCTTTTGTAAACACCTTAGTCCAGGCCCGTACCTGTAAATCCTATCAATTGTGTGCATACAAATCCAGCACATCGAGATGAGACACAGCCTATCACAGGGTTACGCAATTCTGGATACTGGAATAAAGCTAGCGTGCTAGAAAGAAAAATTACAGCTACTACACACAAAATTTTACCATCACATTCACGCAGTAAAGAACTAAATTACTCATGATCTTCTGTATTATCACAAAATGCACATTTTGAGTCAACGGATTCTCATGATTTAACAGACTGTGAACTTATCGTACCATATAACAAAGGCCTACCAAAATTGCAACATGCTTAAACAGATACCCACAAAGAAAACAGGTTAATAAGGAAAGCATCTTGCAGACTTTAACAAGTTTTCTGACCTGTGTGTTATCAGTTAATTCTCTCTCAGCTTGTTGAAGTTCAAATCGCCCCGCCTGTAAAACCGTCTGAAAAGATTTAATGATTTCTTGTCCGAGTGCTTTCCTATGTTTTAAAACACCTCCCGATACCAATTTTTTAGGAACACAACTGAAAACAATCATTCCTGACCCCATCTTGCAAGTAAAAACCTTGAGAAGAGGGAGGGAGGGGGGTAAACACTGGGCTGCTTGCAGCGTGAGTGGGAAAAGCAGGGAGAAGGTTTTACGGCGGACTTAAAAACAACTAATAAAAAAATTAACTCGCATTCCTGACAAGCTGCTTGATTTTCAGAGAGGCAATACACAGGAGCACATAATATGTACTGTGAAACTCGCAAATAACATGCTGATAGCAAACATTAGTGTTCTCTACTGCTAATTTCAACACCAGTGCTTCCTTAGCTTCTAAGTTTTCAACCTGCTTATTGATGGCCTCTTGAAGGTGGTCAATAAATTGCATGTAATTCTCATTGGGACCCTGATTAATAGTTGCAAATAATTTGGCTGCTTTGTTGGTTTCAGGCACCTCTCTCATAGCTTGATATGCAAGGTCTGCTGACTGCCTCAGGATTTCAGAAACTAATTGCGCCTCCAATTGTGGTGCCTCTAATTAGTGTCTGTTCCAAGAGTTGGGGGATACCTGCCCCTTTCAATTAATCCCCATCGTTCTGTCCTAAATGATCTATAGCTGTTATATTGCATAGGTCTACTTTTGCTTGAGTCTTTCATGGTTCTTATCTGATTTCAGAGCAACTCACACACATACTCCTTTAACTTTCCAAGAAAATGCTGCAAACCCTCATCCTCTTCCGAGTCATCAGGTAACACGGACTTGAACGGTCAGAACAGTGCACATTCTCTCCAATACTTTCTAGCATCATAATTATTCATATAACCTGAGTTCCCAAGCGCATCCCCTTTCCCGACACAATCAGCATGACCGCATTGATGACTGTTGGATTCATTCGCTAATACCTGATCTGATATTTCACACAGTTCTTTTGCCCAGTTCTTATCCGGCGACTCCTTCTGCTCTCTCATGGAAGTTGGAGAGTTAAAAGGTGGTAAAAGCAGATACAAATTGGTAAAAAGACTTGTTTACAACTTTAGCATTCTCAGCTTTCACAGGTTCTTTGGGCAAGTTGTCTGATTCCAATCCTTTTGACTTGCTGTTCTCATCAGGGTTTGCTAATAGTTGTAGGAGGACACCCGCTCGGCATTTTTCCTCCCCCCCGCCCCGGACTGCTGAACAATCAGAGGTGTTGAAAGCACAGCAGGGGATGGAGTAGAGAAGGTATCAAAGACACGAACCGGGTAAGCTTCACAACGACTTTCAGGATTCTTATCAGGCTGCAACGCTACAAAAACTCCAGCAGCAGCAGACCGTTCAGCCTTAAAATCTTTTATAAGCTTCCATGTAGTTACTAATGATTTAGCTTCTTTAACATCTCCATTGCTGACCTTATTCCATAATTTCTGCCTTATATCGTCCCAAAGTTCAAGTTTAAAAGCCTTCTCGGTTTCTCCCAGGTAGCTGTTAATTCTACACCAAACTAACGGTCTACGTATGTTACTTTCTTCCTATTTAAGTCCTCTCACAGAAAGAATATGCAGGAGGAGCTTAACTACGGCTTGTTCTTCAGAAAATACATTTTGCTCCATAACTTCACTCTTCCCTCCTCCTGCCCTCAGCCGCTCACCTTTTCCGGTGATCCGTCGACGAATTTATCCCCGGGACATCCGTACGCCTCTGTCCAGTCTCCAGTCCAGGTGAACCGCCTCCGGCTGGGCCGCTCCAGGCTTTTCCCTGATTGTAGTGAGACGCCATTCAGAGTATCACGTCGGGGTCACCATTTTTTGGAACGATAAAGGACTCAGCATTCTGATTCAATGTGAATCACACAAAGCCATTTATTACAGAAACAAACCTCCTTATATATGCAACTGTTCTCTGATCATGCGTCCACGCTCCAAGCATGCATTTGCTAATTGGATATCATCTATGTTCACGAGCTGTCCACGTGCTGAAGTCTCACTGCTGACAGGTCTGTTGATTTACACCATGTTGGGGCCTTGTTATTTCGAAGATGCTTCTCTCCCACGGCAGGTCCTGTTTCCAGCCTTGAAATTCCTGGCTGGTTCGGTAACAAATCTCCATCTAACAGCAACCCCTCTACAGCGCTGGATGGCAGCACAGCCTTCTGGTGTGTCAGCCACTCCTCCCAGCTTAGTGTCATCAGCAAACCTGCTGATAGTACACTCAATTCTCTCATCTAAATTGTTAATGAATATATTGAATAATACTGGCCCCAATACTGACCCCTGAGGCACTCCACTAGATACTGGCCTCCAACTAGACTCCGCACCATTGACCACCACTCTCTGGCTTCTCTCCTTAAGCCAGTTTGCAATTCATCTCACTACTCTATTGTCCAGACCACACCTCCTCAATTTAGCTGTGAGGATGCTGTGAGAGACTGTATCAAACTCTTTGCTGAAGTCAAGGTAGACCACATCCACCACTCTGCCATCATCCATCCACCTTGTTACATTCTCATAAAAGGCTGTGAGGTTGGTCAAGCATGACTTACCCTTGGTAAAGCCATGCTGACTGCCCCTAATAACCCTCTTATCCTTGATATGCCTTGAGATGGCATCAAGGACAAGCTGTTCCATTACTCTCCCAGGGATGGAGGTGAGGCTGACCGGTCTATAATTACCCGGGTCCTCCTTCTTGCCCTTTTTGAAGACTGGAGTGACATTTGCTTTCCTCCAATCCTCGGGCACCTCTCTCGTTTCCCAAGACTTGGCAAAGATGATGGAGAGCGGTCCAGCAATTACTTCAGCCAGCTCCCTCAGCACCCACGGATGCATCCCATCTGGACACATGGATTTATGGATGTCCAGACTATTTAATAGCTCCCTAACCCAGTCCTCATCAACTAAAGCAAACTCCTCCATTGACCTGGCTTCATCCGGGGTCTCAGAGGTACAGGGCTCCCCAGGACAGCCTCCGACAGAGTAGACAGAGACAAAGAAGGCATTCAGTAATTCTGCCTTCTCTGTATCTTCTGTCACCAGGGCACCCACCCCATTCATCAGTGGGCCTACATTGCCTGTAGTATTAGTTTTATCTGCTATGTATTTGAAAACGCTCTTTTTGCTGTCCTTGACCCCTTTCACCAGGTTTAATTCTAAGGAGGCCTTGGTTATCCTAGCTGCCTTCCTACATCCTCTAACAGCAGCCTTATATTCCTCCCAAGTGGCCAGCCCCTGCTTCCATGGCGTGTATAAATTATTTCCTCGCATAATCGCGAGTGTGTTTTCCTCCTGTGCTTCCACATAAGCATGTGTAATATTCCGTGCACATTTGCAAGTGTATTTCTCCTTGCGGGATTGCGAGTGTATTATAAAGTAATCCTCGCAGAATCGGGAGTGTACACGTTTGTACTCAATACGAGTACGTGTATCCCTTTAAAATAATCCCACGTGTGTTCAGGCAAGTGTGTACTCTTCCCGGACTCAGGGACGGCTCTGGCATTGTTGTTGGTGAAGCCACGTGCATGCACACTGTGGACCTCCTGTTGTATTAGTTGCTGCCCCTTAATAATTTACTCAACTGATATCCGAACCTGTATTCCAGTCAGTTTGGAGAGCTAAAACCCCATCTTTCACCGGTCAATCTCCTGAACAATTTTACTGAATAAAAGATTGTTTTGGACCCTGTTGTCCCCTAACTAACTTTGGGGTTCCTCCATGACAGTCTCTGGCAGAGTAGACAGAGACAAAGAAGGCATTCAGTAACTCTGCCTTCTCTGTATCTTCTGTCACCAGGGCACCCACCTCGTTCATCAGTGAGCCTACGTTGCCTCTGGTGTTAGTTTTATCTATCTGCCACATATTTGAAAAAACTCTTTCTGTTGTCTTTGACCCCTCTCGCCAGGTTTAATTCTGAGGCCTTAGCTTTCCTAGTTGCCTCCCTATACCCTCTGACAACAGCCTTATATTCTCCCCAAGTGGCCAGCCCCTCCTTCCATGATCTATAAACTCTCCTCTTCCACTTGGGCTTACCCAGCAGCTCCCTGTTTAACCATGCTCCCTTCCTTGACTTCCTACGTGTCGGGATGCTCTGACCTTGAGCCCAGTAGAAGCAGTCCCTGAACACTAATCAACTATCTTGGGACCCTTTACCTTCAAGCAGCCTTGCCCATGGGATTTCCCCTAGCAATTGCTTGAAAAGGCCCAAGTTTGCCCTGCTGAAGTCCAGGGTTGCAATTCTGCTTGCTATTCTGTTCCTGCCACACAAGATCCTGAACTCTACCATTTCATGGTTGCTGCAACCCAGGCAGCCCTCAACCTTTACTGCTTCGACCAGACCCTCCTTGTTAGTGAGGATGAGATCCAGCATGCATCTCTCCTAGTTGGCTCCTCCACCATCTGCATGAGGAAGTTATCATCAGTGCGCTGGAGGAACCTCCTGGACTGTGTCTGGCTGGCTGAATGGTCCTTCCAGCAAACATCAGGGAAGTTAAAATCCCCCACCACAACCAGGGCCTGTGATTGTGAGGCTGCTCTCAGCTACCTGTAGAAGGCCTCATCAACTTCCTCACCCTGATCTGGTGGCCTGTAATAGACACCCACAACAGTATCACCCCTGCCATCCTGCCCCTTAATTTTCACCCATAGACTCTCAACTCGCCCCTCATCCGTGCCCGGACAATACTCAATACACTGTAGTTGCTCTCTCACGTAAAGAGCAACTCCACCACCACGCCTGACTGGCCTGTCTTTCCTGAAAAGGACATAGCCATCCATGACCACATTGCAGTCATGTGTGCTGTCCCACCATGTCTCCATAATTGCCACCAGGTCATAGTCTCCTGCCCAACCACAGGTTTCTAACTCATCCTGCTTATTCCCCATACTGCACGCATCGGTATACAGGCATTTCAGAGACTGAATTGAGCACACCGATTTCACCCTAGGGGTATGGGAGGCCTCCAGTTCCTGTTTGCTGTGGAGTCCAGACCAGGACTTTCCAGGTGCCTTCTCTGTAGCTGCTGGAGCAATGCTGGCTCCGCCATGGGCAGCACTGCGCCGCCCTGGGACATTCAGGATTGAATTTGTACATTTTGAATTGTTTTCTTTATTTATTAGTAGCATTAGTAAAGATTTTTTAACTTTTTCCAACATGCAAGTCTCTCTCCCTTTTCCTCCTATTGCCTTTCCTTGTTGGGGAGGGTTGGGGGTAACAGAGAGCATCTACTGTGGTTTACTGATGCCCTGTAGTAAATTATGCCAGATCTATTGGCCCCCATGTGGGGCTTGAAAACGCTAAAATTTGACACTAAAAAGGGGCAAAATGTGGAGATTTTGGTGTTTTTAATACTGTGGCGCAGATTCAATTTTTTGGCATGGTGCCAGCTCATAGGGTTGAGATGTTCACAGGTCTGTGTGCTTTAGACATCATCTAGTAGTATTAAAGTAGATTGAATTACATTGGTTTAAAGATGCTGTGGCATAAGTTGTATCAATTAGTCTCTACACTGTGTTCTGCACTACCTTATTTGTGCTGGTCATATTTCACTAATAGTTTTGTGCATTCTATTACATCTGGAAACTGGATGGTGGTGATGATTTTACTTTGTGGTTTGGCACTGGTTTATTTTATTATACTCCAGCCGATAATGAATTGATATTCATTACTGTTGTATCTAGAGAAACTTCCAGTAGAGATTAAAGAGAAATATACCTACCTTTGTTTCAATTCGATAAGCCAATCTATAGAAAAACTGACTAATAATACCTTTCCTTTTACGTTAGGACAGATTACAGATGTTTTTGAGAGCTTTGAATATCCTTGGAGTTTTGACCGTACTTTGTTGGTATTGTCAGGTTTGCTGAATGTGTGTCAGTTCATGCTAGTGATAAGAGAGATGAGGTTAAATAAGAGGATTGCATTTTTTCTAACTCCTGAGACTTATGTTGTGTTTGCTCAAGCCTCGGCAACAGGCATGGCTATGGCTGCTGCCCGCCCCAAATGGAGCAAGGCAGCGAAAGCTACCGTTACAGTACCCGTAACCCCCCTGACAGCCTCAGCAAGTGACAAAGCATCTCCAGCTCCTACACAGAGCAAAGCAGCTAAGGCTGTAAACCCCCCCGACTGCCGCTTCTCCAGTCTCAAAGACTGACAAGGCAGCTACTCTACCCCCCCACACTGTGCACTGCTGCTGCTGCAACCACAACAGCCACTGTAATTATGTCAATACTGGTGACAGTAATTTTCTGGAAATAAATCGAGATATGGTGAGCCCATGTTGGCATCAGTTGCTGGTGTTAAGAGAGTCGCAAGAAGGACTGCTCATGCTGCAGATGATGGCCAAGGGGCATAATCACCCCAAGAGGCATCCTCATCAACACAAGGAGGAGAGGAAGTGACCAATCAATCCTTTTCTCCAAGTGAGCAGAAAGATATGCGAAAAGACTTCAGTTGTCATGAAGGCGAGAATGTTGTAACCTGGCTACTCCAGTGCTGGGATAATGGAGCTGATGGTCTGGAACTAGAAGGTGGGAAAGTCAAGCAGCTGGGATCTCTGTCAAGGGATGCCACCCTTGATAGGGCAATTTCAAGAGAGAATGACCCCTCCACCCTCTGGAGTAGACTCCTGACAGCCATGAAGGCAAGGTTTCCCTTTAAGGAAGATGTTATATGTAATCCAGGGAAATGGTATACTATGGGAGAGACGTATCCAGTTCCTGAGAGAATTAGCTGTGTGGGAGATCTATTTTGAGCCAAACAGCCAAAAGGGGACAGACCCAGAAAGAATCCTTTGTACACGACCTTTGTGACACAGGTTTGTACAAAGCGCACCACTGGCATATGCTAAGTCATTGGCATCAATGATCTGGTCAGCTGCAGCTCAACAAAACATTGCTGAAGTGATTAAGCAGCTTCAGGACTTTGAGGACAGCCTTGCTAGCTCTTTATGAGGTTGTGCCTTGACTGTGGAGAAACTGTGTGAAAAATCTGATGACTGGTTTGAAAAGCTGTTGAACGAAATCATAGCACTCAGAGAAGACAAGTTCCATTCACAACCTGTACAAACCTATGTTTCAACTATTAGGAGAAGGTGTTTTCAGTCTCAAGAGAGAGGACAGAAGAAATACACAAAAAGAGGCACACTGTGGTTTTTCATACGTGACCAGGGAGAAAACATGAGGAGATGGGATGGAAGACCTACCTCAGAACTTCAGGAATAAGTACGTGGGTTAAAAGGGAAAAATACTAGGAAAATGGCTGCTCCAGTTTCCAGAAGGGGTAGAAGAGATTCTGATCCTCTTGAAGGAACCTCTAATTCATACCCAGAGACTGTGCATAACACAAATTAGAGGGGTCCTGCCTCCAGCCAAGCGGAGGAAAGGGACAACAGAGTTTATTGGACTGTGCAGATACAATGGCCTGGTACAACAGAACCCCAAGAGTACAAAGCTTTGGTAGACACTGGTGCTCAATGCATGATAATCCCCTCAAACTGTAAAGGAACACAATCCATCAGTATTTCTGGAGTGACTGAGGGATCCCAGGAACTGACTGCAGTAGAGGCTGAAATGAACCTAAGTGGAAAAAACTGGCAAAAGCATCCCATTGTGACTGGTCCAGATGCTCCATGTATCCTTGGCATAGACTACCTCAGGAGAGGGTATTTTAAGGACCCAAAAGGGTATTGGTGGGCATTTGGTATAGCAGCTGTGGACACTGAGAATATTGAACAGCTGTCTACTTTGCCTGGTCTCTCAGAGGACCCTTCTGCTGTAGGACTGCTGATGTTTGACGATCAGCAGGTGCCAATTGCTACCACGACGGTGCATCGCCGGCAATATCGCACCAATCGAGACTCTTTGATTCCTATCCAGAAGTTGATTCGTCAACTGACGAGCCAGGGTGTGATCAGTAAGATTCACTCACTTTTTAACAGCCCAATTTGGCCAATGCGTAAGTCTAGTGGAGAGTGGAGACTAACTGTAGACTATCGTGGCCTGAATGAAGTTACGCCACCATTGAGTGCTGCTGTGCCTGACATGTTAGAACTTCAATTTGAACTGGAGTCAAAGGCAGCTAAGTGGTATGACATAATTGACATTGCTAATGCATTTTTCTCTATTCCCTTAGCAGCAGAGTGCAAGCCGCAGTTTGCTTTCACCTGGAGGGGCATCCAGTACACATGGAGTCGCTTGCCCCAGGGATGGAAACACAGTCCTACCATCTGCTATGGACTGATCCAGACCACGCTGGAACAAGGTAAAGCTCCAGAACACTTGCAATATATTGACGACATCATTGTATGGGGCGACACAGAGAAAGAAGTCTTTGAGAAAGGTGTATGAATAATTCATATTCTTTTGGATGCTGGTTTTGCCATAAAATGAAGCAAGGTCAAGGGACCTGCACGAGAGATCCAGTTTTTAGGAACACTAACACATCAATAACCCTCGTGTCTTTTCTGCCACACTGCTCTCCATTTGCAAACCTCCACTGAGATGGCAGACAGAAGGGCCTTGCTAGCACCCAATCCCTCAAACATTGGGTTTGTCTCTACTGTACTTGGCTTTCTCCCCTTCCCCCTTCAAATCTAGGTTAAAGCTCTTTCAATGAGCCCTGCTAACTCCTGTCCAAGGATCCTTTCCCCCTTTGAGACAGGTGCAACCTATTTGTCTCCAGCAGGCTAGGTGTCATATAAACATGATCAAAAAGCCCAAATTTTTACTCCTGACACCAGTCCTGCAGACAGGTAATGATCTGCTGGGTCTTTTTGTATCTTCTGTGCTTGTAAATATCCCAAGGATGGGTATCAAGAGGATGGGACCAGACTCTTTTCAGTGGTTCCCAAGAATAGGATGAGGGGCAATGGGCAGAGGCTGAAGCATTGGAGGTTCCATGTAAACATGAAGAGAAACTTATTTACTTTGAGGGTCACAGAGCACTGGAACAGGCTGTCCAGAGAGGTTGTGGAGTCTCCTCTGGAGACATTAAAAAACCACCTGGACGCATTTCTGTGTGATCTGCTCTAGGTGAACCTGCTTTAGCAGATGGGTTGGACTAGACAATCTCCAGAGGTCCCTTCCAACTCCAACCATTCTGTGATTCCCTCATGATTCCGTGCAACTGGGTGGACAGAGGAGAACACTACTTGTGTTTATTGTTAGTAAAGCTTTTTTTTTTTTTTTAAACTTTCCAACTTGTCTCTCTCCCTTTTCTTCCTCTTCCTTAGTGGGGAGGGCAGGGGTTAATAGAGAGCATCTGCCACACTTTGTTGCCCTGCAGTAAACAGTGACACAAGTCCTGCCTGATCAACCTATTGACCTTGATGGAGTGAGTACATCAGTGGACAAAGGAAGGGCTATGGATGTCATTTATCTTGACTTCTGTAAAGCCTTTGACATGGTCCCACACAACATCCTTCCCTCTAAATTGGAGAGATATGGATTTGATGGGTGAACTGTTCAGTGGATGAGGAGTTGACTGGATATTCACATCCAGGGGGTAGTGGTTAATGGCTCAGTGTCTGGATGGACACTGGTTACAAGTCTGTACTGGGACCAGTACTATTTAATATCTTCATCAGTGACATAGACAGCGGGATTGCATGCAGCCTCGGCAAGTTTGTGGAGTACACCAAGCTGAGTGGTGCCGTTGACACACCTGAGGGATGGGATGCCATCTACAGGGACCTGGGCAAGCTTCAGAAGTGGGCCCATGCAAACCTCATGAGGTTCAACAAGGCTAAGTGCAAGGTCATGTACCTGGGTCAGGGCAACCCCCGGTATCAATACAGGTTGATGAATGAAGGGATTGAGAGCAGCCCTGCAGAGAAGGACTTGGGGGTACTGGTGGATGAAAGATTGGACATGAGCCAGCAATGTGCACTTGCAGCCCAGAAGGGCTATTGTATCTTGGACTGCATCAAAAGAAGCGTGGCCAGCAGGTTGAGGGAGATGATTCTGTCCCTCTGCTCTGGTGAGACCCCACCTCAAGTACTGCATCATTACTTATTACAGGAAAGATATGGACCTGTTGGAGAGGGTCCAGAGGAGGGCCACAAAAATGATCAGAGGGATGGAACACCTCTCCTATGAGAACAGGTTGAGAGAGATGGGGTTGTTCAGCCTCGAAAAGAGAAGGCTCCAGGGAGACCTTATTGAGGCCTTTCAGTACTTAAAAGCGGCCTGTTACAATAAGACAAAGGGTAATGGTTTTAAACTAAAGAAGGGGAGATTCAGGCTAGACATGAGGAAGAATTTTTTTACAATGGGGGTGGTAAAACACTGGAACGGGTTACCCAGAGAGGCGGTAGGTGCCCCATCCCTGGAGACATTCAAGGCTGGGCTGGACAGGGCTCTGAGTAACTTGATCTAGTTGAAGATGTTCTTGCAGTAGGGTTGGACTAGATGACCTTTGATGGTCCTTTCCAATCTAAACTATTCTATGATTTTATGATCTATAGGATCAACCTCTAGAGAACTTGAATCTAACCGTTTTCACTAATGGATTTTCATACTATGTGATTGGAAAATGACACACGGGCTATGCAATGGTGAGAAAGTACTTGAAGAAGAACCTCTACAACTCCCAGTGAGTGCCCAATCAGCGGGTAAGTATTTATACCGACTTTAAATATGCCTTCAGATTGTGTCATGCAACAAGTATGCTATGGAAAGAATAGGATTCCTTAACACAGCAGAAAATAAATATTTCTGAAGGAACTGGAATCCAAATGTTGTTTGAAGCTATTAAGCTTTCAAGGGAAATCACAGCAGTATACTGTACTAAACAACACTTATAAAATTTTAGATATACAGTGACAGTTACATGTTCTATATCATCTGCAGTCCTCAGAACAGGTAGAAAGAATGAACAGGACTCCTAAAAATAAAATGGCTTGAACATGTAGCCAAGTGGGTTTGAAATAGATAAAGTTTTTAAAAATAGTGCTATGGGAATAAAGGCCGCTGTTAGAGGACGTAGGAAGACAGCTAGGATAGCCAAGGCCTCCTTAGAATTACAGCTGGCGAGAGGGGTCAAGAACAGCAAAAAGAACTTTTTCAAATACATAGCAGATAAAACTAATACCAGAGACAATGTAGGCCCACTGATGAATGGAGTGGGTGCCCTGGTGGCAGAAGATACAGAGAAGGCAGAATTACTGAATGCCTTCTTTGTCTCTGTCTACTCCGCTGGAGGCTGTCGTGGGGGACCCTGTACCCCTGAGACCCCGGATGAAGCCAGGTCAATGGAGGAGTTTGCTTTAGTCGATGAGGACTGGGTTAGGGAGCAATTAAATAGTCTGGACATCCATAAATCCATGGGTCCAGATGGGATGCATCCGCGGGTGCTGAGGGAGCTGGCTGAAGTAATTGCTGGACCGCTCTCCATCATTTTTGCCAAGTCTTGGGAAACGGGTGAGGTGCCCGAGGATTGGAGGAAAGCAAGTGTCACTCCAGTCTTCAAAAAGGGCAAGAAGGAGGACCCGGGTAATTATAGACCGGTCAGCCTCACCTCTGTCCCTGGGAAAGTAATGGAACAGCTTGTCCTTGGTGTCATCTCAAGGCATATCAGGGATAAGAGGGTCATTAGGGGCAGTCAGCACGGCTTTACCAAGGGTAGGTCATGCTTGACCAACCTCATAGCCTTTTATGAGAATGTAACAAGGTGGATGGATGATGGCAGAGCGGTGGATGTGGTCTACCCTGACTTCAGTAAAGCCTTTGACACAGTCTCTCACAGCATCCTCACAGCTAAATTGAGGAGGTGTGGTCTAGACACTAGAGTAGTGAGGTGGGTTGCAAACTGGCTTAAAGAGAGAAGCCAGAGAGTGGTGGTCAATGGTGCGGAGTCTAGTTGGAGGCCAGTATCTAGTGGAGTGCCTCAGGGGTCAGTACTGGGGCCAATATTATTCAATATATTCATTAACGATTTGGACGAGGGAATTGAGTGTACTATCAGCAAGTTTGCTGATGACACTAAGCTGGGAGGAGTGGCTGACACGCCAGAAGGCTGTGCTGCCATCCAGCGGGATCTGGACAGGCTGGAGAGTTGGGCGGGGAATAACCTGATGAAATTTAACAAGGGAAAGTGTAGAGTCCTGCATCTGGGCAGGAACAAGTCCAGGTTCCAGTATAGGTTGGGAAATTACATATTAGAGAGCAGTGTAGGGGAAAGGGACCTGGGGGTCCTGGTGGACAGCAGGATGACCATGAGCCAGCACTGTGCCCTTGTGGCCAGGAAGGCCAATGGCATCCTGGGGTGTATTACAAGGGGAGTGGTCAGTAGATCGAGAGAGGTCCTCCTTCCCCTCTACTCCGCCCTGGTGAGACCCCATCTGGAATATTGTGTCCAGTTCTGGGCCCCTCAGTTCAAGAAGGACAGGGAACTGCTGGAGAGGGTCCAGCGTAGGGCAACAAAGATGATTAAGGGAGTGGAGCACCTCCCTTATGAAGAAAGGCTGAGAGAGCTGGGTCTCTTTAGTTTGGAGAAGAGGAGACTGAGGGGTGACTTTATTAATGTTTATAAATATATAAAGGGTGAGTGCCGTGAGAATGGAGCCAGGCTCTTCTCAGTGGCAAACAATGATAGGACAAGGAGTAATGGGATCAAGCTGGAACACAAGAAGTTCCACTTAAATTTGAGAAGACATTCAAGGCCCGCCTGGACATGTTCCTGTGCGACCTCACCTAGGCGTTCCTGCTCCAGCAGGGGGATTGGACTATATGATCTTTCGAGGTCCCTTCCAATCCCAAACATACTGTGATACTGTGATACTGTGATATTAGAAATACCCCTCAACAACCTCTAGGGTTGTCACTAGCAGAAACAGTGTTTAGCAGACATTTAGCTGTATCTGGGACTTTTGTCCCACTAGGACTAAACTCTTAAATGAATGGTTGATCCAGTATGTTTTATATATGCAACAAGACGTTGAAGGAAAAAGAAGTATGCTCAGTGGTATCAACCCACACCACTTGAAATATAGTTACGTGGCAGAAAGCCTGGGGAAGAAGTGTTAATTAAGGTGTTTTCACAAAAATCCAAATTATAACCTCGAAGGGAGTGGCCATATATTGTCCTACTATGTTCTTATTTTGTTGTTGTTTTCTTATTTTAAGTTTTAGGAAGAGAAAATTGGATACACCATTCTCATGTCAAGCAGGTCATGAATAGCCAACCAGCTAACGAATGACTATATTTGGAAGAATCCATACACTGAAAAGACTAAGTGGTAAATCTCACTACTCTTGGTGCTTTTAACCATGATGACCACTGCAGCATGACTAAGTATAAAATCGATGGGTAACCCACTGTAGTACAAAGTTAACAGGACTAAAGGGGAGGTAGTTCATAGATTTTTATGGGGCAGGTATCTAAACTCCTGAAAACCCCCTGGAACTCTACTCCTATATATTGGAAAGGGATGTGTTTGTATAAGAACCCTTTGCGATTTTTTATCCATAGATAACATCACTGTAGAGACAAATAATCATTAAAATACTTGTGCTTGTGGCTTTGCTGACATTGTAGGATGTGGTTTCAGTTATCCAGTTTCCATTATGTCTTATCAACTGTTACAGTCCAATTATACCTTAGTTCCTACTTCCTATCCCCATTAGAATGAATCCTGCATTGGTGAGGAAACTACAAAGACATAATGACTTGTATCAACTGTTAGAAAATGTCTGAAACAATGTACAAAAGACCCTAATTACCATCCATCATGATGTGGAAGAAATACATCGCATCACAGAAAGGGTAAAAAAGGATGGAGAACCCTAATGGTGGGAAACTTTTTTGGGTGGTCACCAACCACTACGGGATACTCCACCCAGTAGTAATTTTGTTAGCTCTGGTTACCCTGCTCAAGAGAGATGACTATTGTGGATGGAGTGAGAGGGATGCACTTCACTCGTAAGAGAGAAGCAACAATAAATTTTTTGATAGTGAGGTAACAAAGTTGGGGACTACGGTGGGTCCATGGATTCCCTGACGGAGGGCATGGGAACAGAAATTAGCCTTGAAGATATGAAGGCCTACCCGTGAGAAAGATGGGAGTAAAGGAATATCTGGAGATGTTAAGGATGTACCTGTGAGAGAGAAGGGAGTAAAAGAGTAACATTGATGATAGCAAAATTAGTCAATGAGATGTTACTGCTGTAACTTGTAACCAATAGTGAAGAGACACACGAATTGTTAAAATTGCATGAAAATGCACTTGTGGCAATAAATGGTATCTACTACTTTCATCCTGGAAGAACTTGGTCTATGTCATTTGTCCGTCTCAACCAAGACATATGGTGACCCCAACGTGATCCTGCATGAAGAGGATTTCGCATGAAGAAGAGACAACGGTGAAGCTGTGACAGCCAAAGACAAACTGGGGAGACAGAGCCCGGTACAGCTGAAGATCCAGATCCTTGAAAAGACACCACGCCAAGAGCTGGTGAGCTACCGGGAATGGGGAGGGGGTGGAACTTATCTAAAGAAGAGGGTATTATATTATCTACATGGAAATTGCTTCTGAAGAAGCAGGGTATTAGCCTTCTGGAATTGACTTTACGAAGGATGTTACTATGGGGCAAAGCAGTACTGAAAGATCCAAAGAAACAACTGAACTGTTAACAACATGGCACTTGTTGCTGGAGACTTTGAGAGGATTAAAAGAGCAACAGGAACACGCAGAGACAGTAGAGAGGGGTGGCTTCCCTGGACTAGATTTGGAAAAAAAAAAAAGTGCACTGTTCCAAACCCTGAACCCCCCTGTTACTGATGATTCTCCAGCACCGTTCAAGTCCGCGTTATCTGATGACTCGGATGAGGATGAGGGTCTGCAGCATTTGCTTTAAAAGTTAAAAGGAAAAGGAGTATATGTACGTGTTTCCCCGAGATCAGATAAAAACCATGAAAGACTCAAAGCAAAATTTGACGTATGCAATGTAACAGCTATAGATCATTTAGGACGGAACGATGGGGATTCATTGAAATGGGCGGGTATCCCCCAACTCTTAGAAGATACACTAATTGGCACACCAGAATTACAGGCGCTATTAGTTTCTGAAATCCTGAGGCAGTCAACAGACCTTGCATATCAAGCTATGATAGAGGTGCCTGAAACCAACATAGCAGCCAAATAATTTACAACTATTAATCAGGGTCCCAATGAGAATTACATGCAATTTATTGACCATCTTCAAGAGGCCATCAATAAGCAGGTTGAAAACTTAGAAGCTAAGGACGCACTAGTGTTCAAATTAGCAGTAGAGAACACTAATGTTTGCTATCAATGTGTTATCTGTGAGTTTTACAGTACATATTACATGCTGCTGTGTATTGCCTCTCTGAAAATCAAGCAGGTTGTCAGGAATGTGAGTTTATTGTTTTACTGGATGTTGTTACATTTCTTTCTTTGTGGTATGGTTTCTGTAAGTGCACCATAAACCTTCTCCCCGCTTTTCCCACTTGCGCTGCAAGCAGCTCTGTATTTCCCCCTCCTCCCTCCCTCTTCTCATGGTTTTTACTTATGAGATGGGGTCGGAAATGACTGTTTTCAGTTGTGTTCCTAAGAAATCGGTATTGGGAGGTGTTTTAAAACATAGGAAAGCACTTGGAAATATGAGGAAGGAAGATCTTGTGAAATTAATGTAATTAATGGTGGCTGCTGTATAAGTTAGATGATTGGGAAAAGTGTCTGGAGAATGGAATCTTGAAGTACAACACTTCGTTGCAATTAATATTGTTCTTAAAGAGAGAAGAACAAGACAAAAATAAATCTTTACAAGAGATCATTGAATCATTTCAGACAGTTTTACAGGTGGAACGGTTTGAACTTCAACAAGCTGAGAGAGAGTTTGATAACACAGGAGTTACAGAAAAGATGCAGAAGTCTGCAAGATGCTTTTCATTATGTACCTGCTTTCTATGTAGGTATCTATTTAAATGTATTACAGTTTCATAATTCTTTGCCTGTTATATGGTACAGTAAGTTCATAGACTGTTAAATCAAGAGAATCCATGGACTCAAAATGTACATTTTGTGATAATACAGAAGACTATGCATAATTTAGCTCTTTGCTGCGTGAATGTGATGATAAGATTTTGCGTGTGATAGCTATTACTTTTCTTTCTAGCATGCTAGCTTTATTCCAGCATCCAGACTTGCGCAACTCTGTGCTGAGCTGTGTCTCATCTCGGCATACTTGTCCTGGTTTAGTTAAAAAACAAGTTTCCTTTTAGTGAATTTGCCTGTCAGCTAAAGCCTTCATATCAGCTGCAGTTTCCTGGAAAACCAGATACATATTTTGGTAAACATAGCAATGGAATGCAAAGTTATGATAACAACTGATGCATATCTCGCGAGAGGGGCAACGAGAAACAGGTGACCAAGGAACTGACCAACGGTGTATAACATCCCATTCACGTGAATATTTCATAAAAAAGTGGGAGATCACGAGGATCACGTCTTTTTTTCCTTCTTTTCCTTTTTCCTTATAGCCGACATCAGAAGAGGACCTTGCTAGTTGTCCCTGCGAACTGAGGCCTAGTGAGAGACTGAATCCAACAGAGTCCAATCCAGGACTTTGGGTGCCGACTCTGCAGTTGCTGAGACTTTCAAGATTGGTTTTGTATATTTTGTATTATTTTCTCTATTCTTATTAGTAGCATTAGTAAAACATCTTTAATTTTTCCAACTCTCTTCTCTCTGTCCTTCTTTTCCTCCCGATCACCTGTCCTTAGTGGGAAGGGGGGAGAGGGAGGGGAGAAAGGGGGAAGTGGGGGGAGGAGAGTAGGTTAACAATACCTCTCCCAGAGTTTTATTGTCATCCCGCAATCTAAACCCTCAACAGATAATTGGTGCCCAACATGGGGCAAGAGAAAGGGGTAAATTTGGAGATTTTTGGCTTTTCTACTGCTCTGACATACCTTTCAATTTTCTTGGCATGGTGCTAACTCAGAGAGTTGTGAGACTCGCGAGTCTGTGTGCTTCAGACATTATCTAGTGGTATTAAGGCAGAGTGAATTACACTGGTTTAAAAACGTTGTGGAATAAGATATATCAGTTATTTTCTACATTGTGTTCGGTGATACCATACTTGTGCTGGGCATTCTTTCTGAATCGAAGTATTAATTATATAACAACAAGAAACTGGACGATAGTTATGATGATACTGTGTGGTTTGGCACTGGTTTATTTCATTATACCGCAACCGCTAATGAATTTCTACTCGTTTCTGCTTTACCTTGAAAAACCTCCAGGAGAGATAAAGCAAAAAACAGCTATGTGTTTGCTAATTGGTCAAGCGAATCTTTAGAAATGCTGACTAACAATACTTTTGCTTTCTTGCTAGGAGAGTTTACAAATGTTTTAGAGAGCTTTGAATATCCTTGGAGCTTTGATAGAACTGTGATGGTGTTATTTGGTTTGCTGAATGTGTGTCAGTTTGTGTTACTGTTAAGAGAAATGAGGTTCAATAGGAGTTTTGCGTCTCTTTTTAGTCCTGAGATATGCGGTGTGTCTTCGGAAGCTTTAGCAAAAAACACTCCTAGCCACTGGAGAAAAAACAAAACAGTGAAAGCTGCTGCTGCAGCCACTGCTCCCCCCCATCACAGACACTGCTGCTTCGCAGGCCCAAGCTCCATCTCATCCGCATAGCTCCTCTGCCAAGATCGCTGCAGATAATGTTACTTCTCCAGCCTCAAAGCCTAACAAGGCAGCCCCTCCTTCCTCACACACTGGGCACTGTTGCTGCTGTAACCATAACAATCACTATGATTATGCCCATGCCAGTGACAGTCATTCATACTCTGGAAATGAATCAGATGATGGTGAGCCCATATCAGCATCAGTTGCCAGTTGTAAGAAAGTCACTAGAAAGACTCCTTGTGCAGCAGGTGATGGCACAGGGGCCACAGGGCCAACATCAACCCAAGGGGCATCACCAGCGCAGGGAGGAGATGAAGTGACCACCACTTGGTCCTTTTCTCCAGGTGAGCTTAGAGATCTGCGAAAGACTTCAGTCATCGTGAAAGCGAGAATATTGTAACCTGGCTGCTCCGATGCTGGGATAATGTGGAAGAAACAATTGAATTGGAAGGTGGTGAAGCTAGGCAGCTGGGATGTCTGTCAAAAGATTCCACCATTGATAGGGCAATTTCAAGAGAGCCTAACGCCACTACCCTCTGGACCCGACTCCTGGCAGCTATGAAAGTAAGATTTCCCTACAAGGAAGATTGTATATGCACATTAGGGAAATGGAACACTATGGAGGGAGGTATCCAGTTCCTGAGAGAATTAGCTGTGTGAGAGATCATCTCTTTTGGACCAAAGATGGGACAGACCCAGATAGAATTATTTGTACAAGACCTCTGTGGCGCAGATTTGTACAAAGTGCACCACCTGCATATGCTAAGTCATTGGCAGCAATGCTCTGGTCAGCTGAAGGTAATCAAAGGATTTCTCATGTGATTGAGTAGCTCTGGGACTTTGGGAACAACCTTGCTGGTTCTCTATGGGCTTGTGTCTCTGCTGTGGAGAAATTGTGTGAAAAATTTGATGACCGGTTTGAAAAGCTGTTGCAAGAGATCAAAGAACTCAGAGAAGACAGGTGCCATTAATGACTTGTATGAACCTATGTTTCAACTATTAGGAGAAGGACTTTTCAATCTCAAGAGAGAAGACAGAGGCAGTCCACAAAAAGAGGTTCACTGTGGTTCTTCCTACGTGAGCAGGGAGAAAACATGAGTAGGTGGCATAGAAGGCCTACCTCAGAAATTCAAGAACGAGTACATCAGTTAAAAGGAAAAACTCCTAGGAAAATGGCTGCTCCAGTTTACAAAAAGGGGCAGAAAAGATTCTGATGCTCTTGAAGGGACCTCTAATTCACACCCAGAGACTGTGCAAAACAGGAATTAGAGGTGCCCTGCCTCCAACCAGGTGGAAGAAAGGGATAACAGAGTCTATTGAACTGTACAAATACGCTGGCCTGGTATAACACACCCCCAGGAGTACAAAGCTTTAGTGGACATTAGTTCTCAGTGCACAATAATTCCTTCTAATTATAAAGGAACGCAATCCATCAATATTGTTGGAGTGACTGAGGGATCCCAGGAACTGACTGTTGTAGAGGCTGAAATGAGCCTAAACTGGAAAAACTGGCAAAAGCATCCCATTGTGACTGGTCCAGATGCTCCGTGCATCCTTGGTATAGACTACCTCAGGAGAGGGTATTTTAAGGACTCAAAAAGGTATAGGTGGGCATTTGGTATAGCAGCTGTGGACACTGAGAAAATTGAACAGCTGTCTGATTTGCCTGGTCTTTCAGATGACCCTTCTGTTGTAGGACTGCTGATGGTTGACGATCAGCAGGTGCCAATTGCTACCACGACGGTGCATTGCAGGCAGTATCGCACCAATCGAGATTCCTATCCAGAGGTTGATACATCAATTGGAAAGCCAGGGTGTGATCAGTAAGACTCGCTCATCTTTTAACAGCCCAATTTGGCCAGTGCGTAAATCTAGTGATGAGTGGAGACTAACTGTAGACTGTCGTGGCCTGAATGAAGTTACGCCACCACTGAGTGCTTCTGTGCCTGACATGCTAGAACTGCAATTTGAACTGGAGTCAAAGGCAGCTAAATGGTATGCTACAATTGACATTGCTAATGCATTTTTCTCTATTCCTGTAGCAGCAGAGTGCAGGCCGCAGTTTGCTTTCACCTGGAGGGGCATCCAGTATACATGGAATTGCTTGCCCCAGGGGTGGAAACACAGTCCTACCATCTGCCATGGTCTGATCCAGAACACGCTGGAACAAGGTAAAGCTCCAGAACACTTGCAATATATTGATGACATCATTGCATGGGGCAACACAGCGAAAGAAGTCTTCGAGAAAGGTGAGAGAATAATTCAGATTCTTTTGGATGCTGGTTTTGCCATAAAACGAAGCAAGGTCAAGGGACCTGCACGAGAGATCCAGTTTTTAGGAATAAAATGGCAAGATGGCCGTCGTCAGATCCCAATGGATGTGATCAACAAAATTGCAGCAATGTCTCCACCTACTAATAAAAAGGAGACACAGACTTTCCTGGGCATTGTAGGTTTTTGGAGAATGCATATTCCTGACTACAGTCACATTGTGAGCCCTCCAATTTGAGTGGGGCCAGGAAAAACTACAAGCCTTTGAACAAATTAAGTGTGAGATAACTCATGCGGTGGCCCTTGGACCAGTTCGGACTGGACTAGATGTTAAAAATGTGCTCTACACCGCAGCCGGAGATAATGGTCCTACCTGGAACCTCTGGCAGAAAGCACCAGGAGAAACACGAGGCCGACCCTTAAGTTTTTGGAGTCGAGGATACAAAGGATCTGAGGCCAGCTATACTCCAACTGGAAAAGAGATACTAGCAGCATATGAAGGAGTTCGAGCTGCTTCAGAAGTTATCGGTACTGAAGCACAACTCCTAGCAATTCAACTGCCGGTGCTGAGCTGGATGTTCAAAGGGACGGTTCCGTCTACACATCATGCAACCGAAGTTACATGGAGTAAATGGATTGCACTGATCACGCAACGAGCTTGAACTGGAAATCCCAATCGCCCAGGGATCTTAGAAGTGATTACAGACTGGCCAGAAAGCAAAGACTTTGGGATGTCTCCAGATGAGGAGGAAGTAACATGTGCTGGAGAAGCACCACCATATAATACACTTTCAGAGACTGATAAGCAGTATGCACTGTTCACAGATGGATCCTGTCGTCTTGTAGGAAAACATCGAAGGTGGAAAGCTGCTATGTGGAGTCCCACACGACAAGTTACAGAAGCCACTGAAGGACAAGGTGAATCTAGTCAATTTGCAGAAGTGAAAGCCATCCAGCTGGCTTTGGACATTGCTGAACGAGAGAAGTGGCCAGTACTTCATCTCTATACTGACTCATGGATGGTAGCAAATGCCTTGTGGGGGTGGCTA
This sequence comes from Patagioenas fasciata, assembly GCF_037038585.1. Classification (NCBI taxonomy): domain Eukaryota; kingdom Metazoa; phylum Chordata; class Aves; order Columbiformes; family Columbidae; genus Patagioenas; species Patagioenas fasciata. Next base: position 19,177,269 of record NC_092559.1, read on the forward strand.
CAGCAATGGAAGAAAAGCAACTGGCAGCGCAGAGGTAAACCCATTTGGACTGCCACACTGTGGCAAGACATTGCTGCTCAGCTAGAGAGCCTGCCTGCCAAAGTTCGTCATGTAGATGCTCATGTGCCTAAAGTCGAGCCACTGAGGAACATCTAAACAACCAACAAGCAGATCAAACTGCCAAGATTCAAGTAACTGAGGTGGACTTGGACTGGCAACGTAAAGGTGAACTTTTCTTAGCTCGATGGGCCCATGATGCTTCAGGGCATCAAGGTAGAGATGCAACACAGAAATGGGAGCGTGATGGTGGGGTGGACTTAACTATGGACACTATTTCACAGGTTATTCATGAATGTGAAACTTGTGCTGAAATCAAACAAGTGAAACGGTTAAAGCCTGTATGGTATGGGAGGTGATGGTTAAAGTATAAGTATGGAGAAGCTTGGCAGATTGATTATATTACACTTCCACAAACACGTCAAGGTAAGCGTTATGTACTTACAATGGTGGAAGCAGCCACTGGATGGTTGGAAACATATGCCGTACCTCATGCTACAGCCCAAAATACTATCTTGGGCCTTGAAAAGCAAGTCTTTTGGTGTCATGGTACGCCAGAAAGAATTGAATCAGACAATGGTACTCATTTCAAAAACAGTATTATAGACAATTGGGCCAAAGAACATGGTATTGAGTGGGTATATCAGATTCCATATCATGCACCAGCCTCTAGGAAAATTGAAAGGTACAATGGTTTGTTAAAAACTACACTAAAGGCACTTCTTGGTGGTGGAACCTTTAAAAACTGGGATTCACATTTAGCAAAAGCCACTTGGTTGGTCAACACTAGAGGATAAACCAATCGAGCCGGGCCTGCTCAATCAGAAATTCTTCGTACTCTGGAAGGAGAGAAAGTCCCTGTAGTACACATTAAAAATATGTTAGGAAAGGCAGTCTGGGTTACTCCTGCCTCAGGCAAAGGCAAGCCCATTCGTGGGATTGTTTTTGCCCAGGGACCTGGCAGCACCTGGTGGGTGATGCTTAAGGATGGAGAAGTTCGGTGTGTACCTCAAGGGGATTTGATTTTAGGTGAAAATATGCAATGCTGAACTGTATGATGTGAATTACCGCACTAACAATGTTTAATAAGTGTCTTTCAGATCAAGACAATGGTGATGAAACCAGAGCTACCTTCTTCGAGTGGCGCCTGACAAGTTTTTCGAAGTTGATGTCTTTAACCCACAAACAGTGGTCATGAGATGCACTTGTACCATCTTTCCTTCCCTGGGAGACTTTTGTGACAAAATGAGCTTAATGAACTTTTCAAAGGATGTTTCACTGATTAAGATTAATTACTCCTGTGTATATATGTACATTTGCGTGTATATATATATATATATATATATATAGTAGTAGTGATTCATTAGATTGTATTGATAGATTGTATTAATGAGGTTTAAGTATTTCCGTGAATGGCATATTATAAGGGGTAGAATGTCCTGGTTTTGTTAAAAACAAGTTTCTCTTTTAGTGAATTTGCCTGTCCCCTAAAGCCTTCATATTAGCTGCATTTTCCTGGAGAACCAGATACATGTTTTGGTAAACATAGCCATGGAATGCAAAGTTATTGATAAGCATGGATGGACATCTCGTGAGAGGGGCAACGAGAAACTGGTGACCAAGAAACTGACCAACTGTGTATAACATTCCATTCATGTGAATACTTCATATAGAAGTGGGAGATCATGAGGATCTCGTCCCTTTCCCTTTTTGCCTTTTTTGTCCCTTCTACTTATGGCTGACATTAGGAGAGGACCTTGCTAGTTGTCCCTGCAAACTGAGGCCTAGTGAGACTGAATCCAGCTCCGGTTGGCTGCAGAGTCCAATCCAGGACTTTGGGTGCTGGCTCTGCAGTTGCTGAGACTTTCAAGATTGGTTTTGTATATTTTGTATTATTTTCTCTATTCTTATTAGTAACATTAGTAAAACATTTTTAATTTTTTCCAACTCTTCTCTCTCTGTCCTTCTTTTCCTCCCGATCACCTGTCCTTAGTGGGAAGGGGGGAGGAGGAGGGGCAAAAGGGGGAAGTCGGGGGAGGAGAGGAGGTTAACAATACATCTGCCAGGGTTTTATTGTCACCCCGCAGTCTAAACCCTCGACACTGGGGAACTAGATACATGTTTTGGTAAACATAGCAATAGAATACGAGGTTATTGATAAGGACAGATTCACATCTGGCGAGAGGGGCAACGAGAAACAGGTGACCAAGAAACTGACTGTCGAGGGTTAAGATTGTGGGGATTGGGAAAGTGTCCGGAGAATAGAATCTTTAAGTATAACACTTTGTTGTTTCTAAAGTGAGAAAAGCAGGACAAAAATAAAACTCTACAAGAGATCATTGAATCATTTCAGACAGTTTTACAGGCAGAATGGTTTAAACTTCAACAAGCTGAGAGAGAATTAACTGATAACACACAAGTCATAGAAAACTTGCTGAACTCTGCGAGATACTGTTCCTTATTAACCTGTTTTTTTGTAGGTATCTGTTTAAGCACATTACAGTTTAAATAAGTGTCTGTTACATGGTACAGTAAGTTCACAGACTGCTAAATCATGAGAATCCATTGACTCAATATGTGCATTTTGTGATTATACAGAAGACCCTGAGTTCTTTACTGCGTGAATGTGATGATAAGATTTTGTGTGTGACAGTTGTTACTTTTCTTTCTAGCATGCTAGCTTTATTCCAATATCCAGACTTGCACAACTCTGTGATAGGCTCTGTCTCATCTCTATGTGCTAGATTTGGCTCTTTTGTATGCACACCAAGTGAAGAGCATATTTTTAACATCTTGTCCTGCCTGGACTGGCCCAAGAGCCACAGCATGGACTGTCTCCCACTTAATTTGTTCAAAGGCTTGCTGTTGCTCAGGGTCCCACTCAAAATCATTCTTCTTCCAGGTCACTTGATAAAGAGTGCTAACGATCTGACCGTAGTCTGGAATTTGCATTATCCAAAAACCCATAACCCCCAAGGAAGTCTGTCTATCCTTTTTGTTAGTTGGTGGAGACATAGCTGTTGATCACATCCATTTGGATCTGATGACGTCAATCTTGCCATCTTACTCCTAAAAACTGGATCTCCCATCCAGATCATTGACCTTACTTTGCTTTATAGCAAAACTGGTTTTCAGAAAAATTTGGATCATTCTTTCCCCTTTCTCAAAAAATTCTTCTGCTGTGTTGCCCCACACGATGACATTGTCAATGTATTGCAGGTGTTCCAGAGCTTTGCCCTGTTCCAGTGCAGTCTGGATCAGTCCATGACAAATGGTAGGGCTGTGCTTCTACTCCTGGAGCAGTTGATTCCAGGTGTCCTGGACGCCCCTCCAACTGAAAGCAAACTGGCCTGCACTCTGCTGCCAAAGGAATAGAGAAAAATGCATTAGCAATGTCAATTGTGGCATACCACTTGGTTGCCTTTGACTCCAGTTCATATTGCAGCTCTAGCACAGCAGCACTTAATGGTGGCGTGAATTAATTCAGGCCATGATAGTCTACCGTTAGTCTCCACTCTCCATTGGACTTTTGCACTGGCCATATGAGACTGTTGAAGACTGTGTGAGTCTTACTGATCACTCCTTGGCTCTCTAGTTAACAAATCCACTTATGGATGGGAATCAGAGAGTCTTGGTTAGTGTGATACTGGCACTGGTGCACCATCATGGTAGCAATTGGCACCTGCTGTTCTTTGACCCTCAGCAATCCTACAAGACAAGGGTCTTCCGAGAGACAGGGCAAGGTAGATAGCTGTTTCATGTCCTGTCTCCACGGCTGCTATTCCAAAGGCCCACCGGTACCCTTTTGGGTCCTTAAAATATCCTCTTCTGAGGTAGTCTATACCAAGAATACACGGAGCAACTGAACCAGTCACAATGGAGTGTTTTTGCCAGTCCTTCCCAGTTAGACTCACTTCAGCCTCCAGTACAGTCACCTGTTGGCATCCTCCAGTCACTCCAGAAATACTGATGGGTTCTGTCCCTTCATTGGTTGATGGAATTAGAGTACATTGGGTCCTGGTGTTCACTTGAGCCTTGTACTCTTGTGAGTCTGACGTTCCAGGACATTGAATCCACACAGCTTGTCCCTCTCCTCCACCTGGCTGGAGGCAGGGCCCCTCTAGTCCTGGTCATGGTACTCACTGCTTCCTTTTTGCAAGAATGAATCAGAAGCCCCTTCAAGAGGTTCAGAAGTAAGATCAGCCCTTCTACTCTGGGGGACTGCCCACTGGAAACTGGAGTAGCATTTTTCCTGGCAGAATCCCTTCTTGTGGTTGTCTTTCCTTGCAACTCATGTACACGTGCCTCTAGGACTGAGGTAGGTTTTCCATCCCATCTCCTCATGACTTCTCCATGGTCACACGGGAAAAGTTCTGAGGAGAAGTCTGTGGTGGCATTCGTGCAAGCAAGTGGAGCAACCGTGAGAGATTTAAATGGTTCTAAGGAGCACAAGCGATCAGGGCAAGCAAACAGGGGTGTGGGGGTTTGCAGTCAGGGCATGCAGGAAGTGCGCTGCAGGCTACTTGTAGGTCCACAACCCAAGGTAGTACTTGTGCTCTAGGTCTCTGCCATAATGGTGTGCACTCGCCTCAGAGTTAAAAACAGTGCGCTTGCAGGGAAAGCCCCTGAGATGTCTCATGCTTCCACCCAGACAGAACCAGTAAGGAAGGAGACTTCAGTACAGGTGGTATGTTGCAATGAGTACCCAGACCCTATTCCTGGAGAAAAGGTAAATACCTGCACAAGGTGTGCACAGGCTGATGATCTGCTATGTCAGGTGGTTGAGTTGCAACAAACAGTTAAAAGGCTGTGCAGTATTAGAGGAGGTGAGATGGTGATAGATAGGTGGTTACAGAACCATGCTCCTGTAGCAGACATCACTGAGAATGTAGTGGACATCACTGAGAATGAGGCACCTTGGACCCTGGTGACCCACTAAAGCAGGGCTCCATCTCAGTCTCCACCCTCCAGCATCACAACTGAAAACAGATATGAAGCTTTAACAGCTATAGGCATCAATGAGCAAGGTCTGCAAGAAGAAACTGTACCGGTAGCACACAGTGGATACCATAAAAAGAAACTAAGAGTGTTTGTGGTGGGTGACTCTGTTAAAGGGCACTGAAGCGCACATCTGCCATCCTGACCGGGAGTCACAAGAGGTATACTGCCTTCTGGGAGCTAAGATCCAAGATGTTGCTGAGAGGGTTCCACAACTTGTCAAGAGCACAGACTGCTATCCACTGCTGCTCTTTCATGGGGGGACAAATGACACTGCAAGCCAGAGCCTGGGCAGAATCAAGGAAGACTATAAAGCCCTAGGGGCACAAGTGAAAAATATTGGTGCCCAAGTTACCTTTTCCTCCATTCTGTAGTTGGATGAAAGGGGGTAGCCAGAAATAAATGCATAATGCACATTAACTCCTGGCTTTGAGGCTGGTGCCCTTGTGAGGGTTTTGACTTTTATGACAATGGGACATTCTTTTATGACTATAACCTGTTAGGGAGGGATGGAATCCATCTGTCTGAAAGAGGCAAGGGAATCTTAGGCAGTAAGCTGGCCAACTTGGTGAGGAGGGCTTTAAACTGAAGAGCTTGCGGAGTGGGGTCCTAAGTGGTAATGCTCATGCCATCACATCCAACTAGGGAACAAGCCAGGCCAACCACAGCAGCAACAAATATTCCTTAGCGGCCTCCCAAGATGAGAACCAGAAGACTCAAGGGTATGTACGGCTATGGTGGATCCTTCTGAACCCCTCATGGGACTGCAGCCTATTAATCTAGATGTAAAAATTCATATAATAACTCCAGACAATGCTGTATGGTTCTGTACCCTGACTTCTCCTCTTATTTTACATCCTTTGCTAATATCAGATTTTCGAGTTCTTTTATTTGGGGTATCTACGATGAATACCTGTACCTTATCTCAAGGAGACAGCATTGGAACAGTGTTATTGATGTTGAGAACAAGACATATTGTATTGAAGTTCAATTTGAAAAAGTACAAGCCAGATGTCTCCAAACTGTGTGGATAATCACCTCATGTCAGGTTATCAGACCCAGAGTAACATTAGCTGCAGAAGCTGGAACAACATATATGTATTACTGGAAGGTGATGACACCCCTGTTTTCTTCACCTACCACAGGTTGGCTCATCGTGCTTTGCTATCTTGTACTAAAAGCATATGCCCTGGATATGTTTCTGCAAGACCAATATGTAAATACTTAGATTTGGTTGGTCTCTACTGTAAATAACTCATCTGCCTTTTATATTAAGGGAAGACTAATGGCTGCAGATATTTTAAAAATGTGTTTTATTAGCATGTCAACCCTGGTAGCTGTATTACAGAATTATACTATGCTAAGGGATTTTGATATTAATGTTTCTTATTGCTGTTTTTTCTGAGTAGGTAATGGTTGTAAAAGCTGCTTCAATTTTGAAGGCATGTGCTGCTTTAGCATAGCTGATAAACTAGCCAGAATAGAAGATGACATATAACATATTCGGTACTAATGCATCAAGGGAAACAATCTAGTGATAATGCCTGGCTGAATGACTTGTTTAATTCCTTGACAAGAGAAATGGAACACCTGATTTAAAGCATTATTGTATGCGGTGATGAGAACAACGCATACAGACACGCATATGGATCAGAGTAATAATCAATTCTAGAGGCTGAATAATAGTTTTACAGAAACAATTGGGCAAAAAAACCCACATTCCAAGTATATCAATCTGTTTGCTTTCTCATCATATTGTCCTACAATAGCCACAGGTTGCCTCTGTGTTGTAGCTATAAATAGACAAATCTGCAAGTGTAATCAAATGCAGTCAGCCTGTAAGGTGGTCATAAACTTGTTCATCAAAGTCTCTAACCCCATTTTGGGTTTTGTATTTACTGGACATTGTTTTTCCTTAACGGCTCAAAGTCCTCTTTCAGTTCTGTCTCAGTGTAGTATTGGTTTTATCAATACTTCAGCTGCCAATACTAGTGGAAATACAGCATCCAAAATTTCCTTGGAGATTTCTTGCTTGCAGCAAGCAGATCTGTACCTTCCAAGCACCTTCTTATGGGACATGCAACTAAACAGAATTGTCAGAACATTTCTTCTCTTCAACATTTCTTCTCAGAAAACATTATTTGAGCTTACAGTTTACTTAACAAATCTTGACCCAAGAGAGGTATAGGGCTTTCTGGCAAACACACAAATACATCTGTTAAAACTTTGTTCCAAAATTGGCATTCCATTGGATTTTAAAAATGGCCTTTCTTTTTTTTCCCATGACCCCAAGAACTAGCACGGTAAATTTTCTAAGAAGTCCTTTGCAACTAGTTAACACAGAATCACACAGAATGTTAGGGATTGGAAGGGACCTCGAAAGATCATCTAGTCCAATCCCCCTGCCGGAGCAGGAACACCTATTTGAGGTTACACAGGAAGGCGTCCAGGCAGGTTTAGAATGCCTCCAGAGTAGGAGACTCCACAACCCTCCTGGGCAGCCTATTCCAGTGTTCTGTTACCCTCACTGGGAAGAAGTTTCTTCTCAAATTTAAGTGGAACCTCTTGTGTTCCAGTTTGAACCACTTACCCCTTGTCCTACCGCTGGATGTCACAGAGAAGAGCCTGGCTCCATCCTTGTGACACTCACCCTTTATATATTTGTAAACATTAATAAGGTCACCCCTCAGTCTCCTCTTCTCCAAGCTGAAGAGACCCAGCTCCCTCAGCCTTTCCTCATAAGGGAGATGCTCCACTCCCTTGATCATTTTGTTGCCCTGCACTAGACTCTCTCCAGCAGTCCCCTGTCCTTCTTGAACTGAGGGGCCCAAAACTGGACACAGTATTCCAGACGGGGTCTCACCAGGGCAGAGTAGAGGGGAAGGAGAACCTCTCTGGACCTATTAACCACTCCCCTTCTAATACACCCCAGGATGCCATTGGCCTTCCTGGCCACAAGGGCACAGTGCTGGCTCATGGTCATCCTGCTGTCCACCAGGACGCCCAGGTCCCTTTCCCCTACACTGCTCTCTAATATGTAATTTCCCAACCTATACTGGAACCTGGGGTTGTTCCTGCCCAGATGCAGGACTCTACACTTTCCCTTGCTAAATTTCACCAGGTTATTCCCCGCCCAACTCTCCAGCCTGTCCAGGTCCCACTGGATGGCAGCACAGCCTTCTCGCGTGTCAGCCACTCCTCCCAGCTTAGTGTCATCAGCAAACTTGCTGATAGTACACTCAATTCCCTCGTGCAAATCGTTAATGAATATATTGAATAATATTGGCCCCAGTACTGACCCCTGAGGCACTCCACTAGATACTGGCCTCCAACTAGACTCCGCACCATTGACCACCACTCTCTGGCTTCTCTCCTTAAGCCAGTTTGCAACCCACCTCACTACTCTATTGTCCAGACCACACCTCCTCAATTTAGCTGTGAGGATGCTATGGGAGACTGTGTCAAAGGCTTTACTGAAGTCAAGGTAGACCACATCCACCGCCCTGCCATCATCCATCCACCTTGTTACATTCTCATAAAAGGCTATGAGGTTGGTCAAGCATGACTTACCCTTGGTAAAGCCATGCTGACTGCCCCTAATGACCCTCTTATCCCTGATATGCCTTGAGATGACACCAAGGACAAGCTGTTCCATTACTTTCCCAGGGACAGAGGTGAGGCTGACCGGTCTATAATTACCCGGGTCCTCCTTCTTGCCCTTTTTGAAGACTGGAGTGACATTTGCTTTCCTCCAATCCTCGGGCACCTCTCCCGTTTCCCAAGACTTGGCAAAGATGATGGAGAGCGGTCCAGCAATGACTTCAGCCAGCTCCCTCAGTACCCGCAGATGCATCCCATCTGGACCCATGGATTTATGGATGTCCAGACTATTTAATAGCTCCCTAACCCAGTCCTCATCGACTAAAGCAAACTCCTCCACTGACCTGGCTTCACCTGGGGTCTCAGGGGTACAGGGCTCCCCAGGACAGCCTCCAGTAGAGTAGACAGAGAGAAAGAAGGCATTCAGTAATTCTGCCTTCTCTGTGTCTTCTGTCACCAGGGCACCCACCTCATTCATCAGTGGGCCTACATTGCCTCTGGTGTTAGTTTTATCTGTCACGTATTTGAAAAAACTCTTCCTGTTGTCCTTGACCCCTCTCACCAGGTGGAATTCTAAGGAGGCCTTAGCTTTCCTAGTTACCTCCCTACACCCTCTGACAACAGCCTTATATTCTCCCCAAGTGGCCAGCCCCTCCTTCCACGATCTGTAAACTCTTCTCTTCCACTTGAGCTTACCCAGCAGCTCCCTGTTTAACCACGCAGGTCTACTGGCTCCCTTCCTTGACTTCGTATGTGTCGGGATGCTCTGATCTTGTGCCCGGTAGAAACAGTCCCTGAACGCTAACCAACTGTCTTGGTCCCCTTTACTTTCAAGCAGCCTTGCCCATGGGATTTCCCTTAGCGATTGCCTGAAAAGGCCAAAGTTTACCTTTCTGAAATCCAAGGTTGCAGTTCTGCTTGCTATCCTGCTCCTGTCACATGAGATCCTGAATTCCACCATCTCATGGTCGCTGCAACCAAGGCAGCCCTCAACCTTTACCGCTTCAACCAGACCCTCCTTGTTAGTGATGATAAGGTCCAGCAATGCACCTCTTCTTGTTGGCTCCTCCACCCTTTGCATCAGAAAGTTATCATCAAGGCACTGGAGGAACCTCCTAGACTGTGGCTGGCCAGCTGAGTAGTCCTTCCAGCAAACATCAGGGAAGTTAAAATCCCCCACCACAACCAGGGCCTGTGATTGCGAGGCTGCTCTCAGCTGTCTGTAGAAGGCCTCATCAACTTCCTCACCCTGATCTGGTGGTCTGTAGTAGATGCCCACAATAGCGTCACCCTTGCCAGCCTGCCCCTTAACTTTCCCCCACAGACTCTCAACTTGCTCCTCATCCATGCCTGGACAATACTTAATAAATTGTAGTTGCTCTCTCACATAAAGAGCAACTCCACCACCACGCCTGGCTGGTCTGTCTTTCCTGAAAAGGACATAGCCATCCATGACCACATTCCAGTCATGTGTGCTGTCCCACCATGTCTCTGTAATTGTCACCAGATCATAATCTCCTGCCCTAACACAGGTTTCTAACTCCTCCTGCTTATTCCCCATGCTGCCCGCATTGGTGTACAGGCATTTCAGAGAGTGAGTTGAGCACACCGATTTCACCTCAGGGGTATGGGGGGCCTCCCAGCCCTCATGAACTCTAGAGTGATGCCCTACGCATGCAAGCCCAGCTACCACCCCATCCCCCTTCAAATCTAGTTTAAAGCTCCCCAAATGAGCCCTGCTAATTCCTGTCCCAGCATCCTTTTGCCCCTGCGAGATAAACCTTTCCCGTGTATTGCTGTCTGGACTGGTGTCTTGTGAAACCAGCTGTTATCAAAGTACCCAAAGCCCTGCCTGTAGCACCAGTCCTGTAGCCAATTGTTTAGAGACTGGATTTTTCTATTCCCGACCACATCATCACCCAAAACTGGAAGGAGGGCAGAGAAAATCACTCGAGCCCCAAATTCTTTTACCATCTGTCCCAAGGCCTTGAAATCTTTTTTTCATTCCCGTCAGACTGCAGAATGCAGCTTCCTCCCCATCTGTCTGGAAGATCAGCAGTGGGTAGTAGTCTGTCGGGTGCACCAGGTTGGGGAGCATCCTGGTGATGTCCCTGATCTGGGCTCCAGGTAGACTGCACACTTCCCTACGATGAGGGTCAACTCTGCAGATTGGGCCCTCTGTCCCTCTCAGAAGGGCATTGCCTACTACAGTTACCCTTCTTTCTTTCTTATCTGAGGCGGTCTTGAGGTGTGGGGTCAACTGTCTCTTTCGATGTGACCTCAAATGAGCCTTGCACCACATCCTCACATATCTCCTCTTCAAGATCCAGGGCCTCAAACCTATTACAGAGGGGCACCTGGGGAAGCAAAGCAGGTAGGGAGGGGGGTTGCCCACAGCCCCTAACTGGAACTAGCTTCCAACCCTCATCATCTTTTCTGTCCCCTACCTCTGCCTGACAGTGACAGGGCAGGGACTGTCTCAGGTCTTCTCCCTTTGCCCGACAGGGCAAGGGGTTCATCACCTTTTGGGGAATGTGTTGTATTAACTTGTCTGATCCTTCTGAATCTGTTCATAGTATTTTAGACAAACTAAAACAGCACATTAATAAGATTGTCATAGTAGAAGTAGGGTTTGACAAATGGTTTAAAAGCTTGGAAATAGGTGGGTAGTTGTTTGATCTTATTATATAAGGCTTAGCTACGTTATATGTAACTGTAATCATTGTTGTTAATCATCTATTCTATGCTGCAGTGTATTTCAAAGATGATTCAGTGCATTGTAAACAAGGCCTGGTTGGTTCAAAAACAAAAAGGGGGAGGTTTGAGGGATTTTCTTGAAGTTAATGTGTGTATAGATTTCTATTAGATGGAGATTTGTTACTGAACTAGCCAGGTCTAAAGGAATTTCAAGGAAAGCTGAAAACAGGACCTGTTGTGGGAGTGAGGCAGTTCTACAATAACAGAGCCTCAACAAGATGTAAATCAACAGACCTATTAGCAGTGAGACTCGGGCGTGTGGACAGCTCATGAACATAGACAATATCCAATTAGCTAATGCATGCTTGGAGCATGGACATGTGATCAGGAAATAACTGCATATATAAGGAGGTTTGTTTCTGTAATAAAGGGCTTCACTTGAATTCGTATTGGATTGTGTGGAGTCCATGATTTTTCGCCCTTGCAGTGCCCTGCCTCCAACCAGGTGAAGGAAAGGGATAACAGAGTTTATTGGACTGTACAAATACGATGGCCTGGTACAACACACCCCCAGGAGTACAAAGCTTTAGTGGACACTGGTGCTCAGTGCACAATCATTCCTTCTAATTATAAAGGAACTGTCACGGAGGCACCCCGAGGTTAGTTTAAGGGACAAGAGGGTCCAAAACAGCTTTTATTAAACTGGTGAGAAACAGGGTTTTAGCACTCCAAAGGTGACTTAAATACAGGTTCAGATATTAGTTGAGGAAAATTATTAAGGGGCAGCAACTAATACAACAGGAGGTCCACAGTGTCCATACACATGGCTTCACCAAAAACAATGCCGGAGCCACTCCTGAGTCCAGGAAGACTACACATTTGCCTGAACATGGTGTGGGATTATTTTAAAGGGATACACATACTCGTATGGAGTATGGGAAGTGTACACTCGCGATTCGGCAAGGGTAAATTTATAGTACACTCGCAATCCTGTGAGGAGAAATGCACGTGCAAATGTGCACGGAATATTACACGTGCTTATGTGGAAGCACGGGAGGAAAATACACTCGCGATTATGCGAGCATTAATTTATACACGTGCTCGTATTGAGCATGGAAAGTACGTGTGCAAATGTGCACAGAAAGTATAAATACACGTGCAAATGTGCGCAGAAAGTAGATACACTCGCAATCCTGTGAGGGTTAATTTTACTTACACACTTGGTGGCAAGGTCAGCAGAGTCTCTGTCCCGGGGAGGGGGGGCCGTGGCTCCTAGCGGCAGTGGCTAAGCTCGTAACTCCAAGAGATCGTGCGCAAGACCACACATCTCGACGAGAGTCCCGTTTTTTATAACCTGATCAGATCTGACTGTGGGCATTACAGAAGCTTCTCTGCACCCCCACCCTGTCTGTGGAGTGCCCCTGAAGCCTCCAAACATCCCCCACACTGGTCGCAGGCGCCTAGCGGCTCTCTGGCACCTCAGCACTCCCTTCTCCTAACGGCCCTGGCCAGGGTGCTCTGGGGCCAAACAAAAGAAGCTGTTAGCCTCAAACAGCAGAGAGAGAGGGAGATGTGTCTACTCCTTCCATATCAAAGGAGGGAGGGGGAGAGAGGGGAGTTTGCATTCTGCCACAGGAACGCAATCCATTAATATTGTTGGAGTGACTGGGGGATCCCAGGAACTGACTGTTGTAGAGGCTGAAATGAGCCTAACTGGAAAAAACTGGCAAAAGCATCCCCTTATGACTGGTCCAGATGCTCCGTGCATCCTTGGCATAGACTACCTCAGGAGAGGGTATTTTAAGGACCCAAAAGGGTATAGGTGGGCATTTGGTATAGCAGCTGTGGACACTGAGAAAATTGAACAGCTGTCTGATTTGCCTGGTCTTTCAGATGACCCTTCTGTTGTAGGACTGCTGATGGTTGATGATCAGCAGGTGCCAATTGCTACCACGACGGTGCATCGCAGGCAATATCGCACCAATCGAGATTCTTTGATTCCTATCCAGAGGTTGATCCGTCAACTGGAAAGCCAGGGTGTGATCAGTAAGACTCGCTCACCTTTTAATGGCCCAATCTGGCCAGTCTAGTGACGAGTGGAGACTAACTGTAGACTATCATGGCCTGAATGAAGTTATGCCACCATTGAGTGCTTCCATGCCTGACATACTAGAAGTGCAATTTGAACTGGAGTCAAAGGCAGCCAAGTGGTATGCTACAATTGACATTGCTAATGCATTTTTCTCTATTCCTTTAGCAGCAGAGTGCAAGCCACAGTTTGCTTTCACCTGGAGGGGCATCCAGTACACGTGGAATCGCTTACCCCAGGGGTGGAAACACAGTCCTACCACCTGCTGTGGACTGATCCAGAACACGCTGGAACAACGTAAAGCTCCAGAACACTTGCAATATATTGATGACATCATCATATGGGGCGACACAGCGAAAGAAGTTTTCGAGAAAGGTGAGAGAATAATTCAGATTCTTTTGGATGCTGGTTTTGCCATAAAATGAAGCAGGGTCAAGGGACCTGCACGAGAGATCCAGTTTTTAGGAATAAAATGGCAAGATGGCCGTCGTCAGATCCCAATGGATGTGATCAACAAAATTGCAGCAATGTCTCCACCTACTAATAAAAAGGAGACACAGACTTTCTTGGGCGTTGTAGGTTTTTGGAGAATGCATATTCCTGACTACAGCCACATTGTGAGCCCTCTCTATCGAGTGACTCGTAAAAAGAAACAGTTTGAGTGGGGCCCAGAACAACGACAAGCCTTTGAACAAATTAAGCGTGAGATAACTCATGTGGTGGCCCTCGGATCAGTTCGGACTGGACTAGCTGTTAAAAATGGGCTCTACACTGCAGCCGGAGATAATGGTCCTATCTGGACCCTCTGGCAGAAAGCACCAGGAGAAACCCGTGGCCGACCCTTAGGTTTTTGGAGTCGAGGATACAAAGGATCTGGGGCCAAGTATACTCCAATGGAAAAAGAGATACTAGCAGCATATGAAGGAGGTCAAGCTGCTTCAGAAGTGATCGGTACTGAAGCACAGCTCCTCCTAGCACCTCGACTACTGTTGCTGAGCTGGATTTTCAAAGGGACAGTTCCCTCTATGCATCATGCAACCGATGCTGCGTGGAGTAAGTGAATTGCATTGATCATGCAACAAACTCTATTTGGAAGTCTCAATCGCCCAGGGATCTTATAAGTGATTACAGATTGGTCGAAAAGTAAAGACTTTGGGATGTCGCCAGATGAAGAGGAAGTAACACGTGCTGAAGAAGCACCACCGTGTGAAGGGGTTTCGTTAGAAGGAGATATGTTGTTGAATTAGTCAGGCCCAAAGGAATCTCAAGGCCACTTCGAGAAGCTGAGAACAGAATCTGCTGTGAGAAAGAGAGAGGGGCGTTTCTTCATTAACAGGGCCTCAGCATGGCGTGAGTCATCGGACCTATCATCGGTGGGGCTCCAGCGTGTGGACTGCCCATGATACTCATTTAGCGAATCCATGCTTGGAGCGTGGATTCGTGATTAGAGAACAGTTGCGTATATAAGGAGACATGCTTCTGTAATAAATGGCTTTTGCGTGATTCACATTGAATCGGAGTGCTGAGTCCTTTATCGTTCCAACACCACCGTATAATACTTTTCAGAAACTCATAAGCAGTATGCACTGTTCATAGATGGGTCCTGTTGTCTTGTAGGAAAACATAAAAGGTGGAAAGCTGCTGTGTGGAGTCCCACACGACGAGTTACAGAAGCCCCTGAAGGACAAGGTGAATCCAGTCAGTTTGCAGAAGTGAAAGCCATCCAGCTGGCTTTGGACATGGCTGAACTAGAGAAGTGGCCAATACTTTCTCTCTATACTGACTCGTGGGTGGTAGTAAATGCCTTGTGGAGGTGGCTGCAGCAATGGAAGAAAAGTGGCTAGCAGTGCAGAGGCAAACCCATTTGGGCTTCCACACTGTGGCAAGACATTGCTGCCCGGTTAGAGAGCCTGTCTGTAAAAGTTCATCATGTAGATGCTCATGTGCCTAAAAGTCGAGCCACCGAGGAACATCGCAACAACCAACAAGTGGATCAAGCTGCCAAGATTAAAATAGCTGAGGTGGACTTGGACTGGCAACATAAAGGTGAACTTTTCCTATTTCAGTGGGCCCATGATACTTCAGGGCATCAAGGCAGAGATGCAATATATAAATGGTCTCGCGATCGTGGGATGGACTTAACTATGGACACTATTGCACCGAAATCAAACGAGCTAAACGGTTAAAGCCTGTATGGTATGGGGGCGATGGTTAAAGTATAAGTATGGAGAGGCTTGGCAGATTGATTATATTGTACTTCCACAAACACGTCAAGGTAAGCGCTATGTACTTACAATGGTGGAAGCAACCACTGGATGGTTGGAAATGTATGCCGTACCTCATGCTATAGCCCAAAATACTATCTTGGGCCTTGAAAAGCAAGTCCTTTGGCGACATGGTACACCAGAAAGAATTGAATCAGACAGTGGCACTCATTTTAAAAAAAGTATTATAGACAATCGGGCCAAAGAACATGGTATTGAATGGGTATGTCATAGTCCATATCATGCACCAGCCTCTGGGAAAATTGAAAGGCACAATGGTCTGTTAAAAACTACACCAAGGCATTGGGTGGTAGAACCTTTAAAAACTGGGATTCACATTTAGCAAAAGTTACTTGGTTGGTCAACACTAGAGGATCAACTAATCGAGCTGGACCTGCTCAATCAGAAATTCTATGTACTGTAGAAGGAGATAAAGACCCTGTAGTACACATTAAAAATATGTTAGGAAAGGCAGTCTGGTTTACTCCTGCCTCAGACAAAGGCAAGCCCATTTGTGGGACTGTTTTTGCCCAGGGACCTGGCAGCATCTGGTGAGTGATGCTTAAGGATGGAGAAGTTCCTCAAGGGGATTTGATTTTAGGTGAAAATATTCAATACTGGACTGCATGATGTGAATTGCCCTACTAACAGTGTTTAATAAGTGTCTTTCAGATCAAGACAGTGGTGATGACACCAGAGCTAGTTTCTTCGAGTGGCGCCTGACAAGTTTTTCAAAGTTGATGTCTTTGACCCACAAGCAGTGGTCATGAGATGCACTAGATGTACCATTTTTCCTGCCCTGGGAGACTGTTGTGATAAATAAACTTAATGAACTTTTCAGAGGATGGTCCACAGACTAAGAGAATGATGGATTACTTCTGTGTATATATGTACATGTGTGTGTATATATAGTAGTAGTGATTAATTATATTGTATTGAAAAGGTCTAAGTATGTCGTGAATGGCATGGTATAAGGGGTGGAATGTCCTGGTTTTGTTAAAAACAAGTTTCTCTTTTAGTGAATTTGCCTGTCAGCTTTTGGAGTGCTAAAACCCTGTTTCTGACCAGTTTAATAAAAGTGTTTTGGACCCTGTTGTCCCTTAAACTAATCTTGGGGTGCCTCCGTGACAATATGTATAGGCGTTCCTGGGGTTACCATGAATATGTAATGCCTTGCTGTATTTAAACACACCTCATATTGTTAGAAGGCACGCGAGATTAGAGGAAATATTCCTCTTGTGCCCGGTGCTGAATAAACATACCATCTTTATAACCCTGCAGGTTGTAAAGTTTTATGGCCTTATAGGTCGTAAAGTTGTTTCCGCACGTTACACTAGCCTTCCTTGTGTTTGCATCACTGCTCTTGGGGGCTTTGGATGTACACAACAGGGAGTGCACTGTCACTGTGTGCCTGAGCTGTTGTTCTGCTCCCTGCAGTGCCTAGAGCAGGCATGGGGCTGTGGGCTACTGAAAATTCAGGTGGAATTCAAGTGCCTAAATACATGCCATCTCTGGGATGTCAGTGTCTGGGGCACTGGATGGCACCAAGGCTGTGGTCTGTGTACTAAGTGTGGTGGAGCCCCACATCAGGGTGTTAAGTACCACTGCCCGTGCCACTCAGCACCTGTAATGAGCCCCAGCACACCCCAGGGCCCCACTGCTGCTGCTGCTCAGTGCCTCTCCCTCCAGTCCAGGTGGCCCTGAAGGCTGGGGTGAGCAGAAACCACTCCTCTTGTAACACATTACTTCTCCTTGTTGCCTTTTACACAGTCCCAAACTCACAAGCTTTTCACAGTGACCTGAGAATTCTGCCCTTAGGGCTCTCTTGCCCTTGCCCTGGATGTCATGCTCCATCCTTTTGGCCTAACACCAGCCCCTGCCTTTCTGCACTGTTTGGCAGGGACAATCTGCCCTGTTTGAGGTGCCAGGGATGTGGCAGACACTGTTCCATGTCACACATGGTGGCATGCACTGGCCTCACTGAGGCTGGGCCAGGCTGGATAGACTGTATGGCTTGTGTGTTGGCACCCCTGGTGCTGGGTTATATTTATAATGCTTCTGCAAGAGGCTTTGGGTTCACCCATGGACCTGCCAAAAACCTTGTGTCAAAAGCACAAGCTTGACAGATGTCCACAGAAGCAGATTGAGAAGCACTGCCAAAATGCAGTGGCAGAGAAGCATAGAATCCCTGATTGTAACCCAGAGAGATGGAATGGATGGGATGGGGGCTTTGACTGCATGTTTTACTTAGCATGTTGTACAGCACGAAGGAAGTGCTTTACCAACATCTCACATCTATCGATGCCATTGCCTCCATCACCTAACTCTACAGGGAGTCCTGGGGCTGGAAAGGCATCTGGTGGGGATGGGTATGAAGGCACCACAGGGCAGGAAGCTGGATTTGGGATGCCGATGTCACCTCTGCCACCGGTGGGCAGGTGTGGAGCAATGGTACAGGATGGAAGTTTGGATTAGGATAAAGTGGGAAGTGAGCCCAGGGAGCTGAACGAGGGTAATTGGGGGGGTATCCACATGTCCCTGGGGAAGGGAAGTTGTGGTCAGTAGATAGCAATGAGTCCTCCTCTCTGCAGGGGGACCTGTGGGGATAGAAGCTGCTGCAGAGGGGGAGTGAGAGCAGTTTTTTAAAAAAGACAACCACAGCTGACATGATTTTTTTTTTTTTTTTATGTGAGTGGGTGATTTTGCTTGCCTTGCTGGGGCAGCTTGCAGACAAAGCACACCATTACAAGGTGGGCAAAGCTGCATCCTCACAGGATGGAGACTAGATCGGCAGAATCTTTCAGGGTGCATTTGCATGTGAAGACATTTCTGCCCACCCTCTGGGGGAAGCAGAGTTCCTATGAGATGACCTGCGGACATGACCCATGGTAGGATTCAAATTACAGTGATTAGTGACTTGGCAAAAGTATATTATTATATCACAAAATTTAACAAGACTTTAGCAGCAAAACTTACAATGATATTACCTTTTGTGCAGGGTCAGTCAGGATGGAGTTAATTTCCACGCTGCCAGGATATCTGGGTATTCTATACCATATCCGGTCTCTGTCTCTTGGGGGGGTTCTGTTTCGGGGAGGGGGTGAGCCAGGGAGTGGCAGAGCTCCAGCAGGGATCACGTAGTTCCAGCGGGGACCACGTGTCTCTCTCTTGGTATTCAGGATGCAAATGGGGATTGGGGACAAGGGAGGGGGAAAGCAGTGGTGGTTTCAGCGCTGACTGTTACAGTGGTGAGCAGCCAGGTGGGAAAGGCGTATACAGTGGGGGAGGGTGGTCACGCAGCACTGTGTGCCCACCGTCTTTGTAGGTTCCTTTGTCACTGCTGTTACTGTTTGTTTGTCCTCCCTTGTTTTCTCCTTGCTGCCCCATTAAATTGTTTTTTATCCTAACCCATGAGTTTTTGCCTTTTTTTAATTTTTTTTTTTCCTTTTAATTCTCCTCTCCATCCCACTGGAGGCGGGGGAGGAAGTGGCACGTAGTTTTAGCAGCTGCCGGCTGAGGAGGAGGTGGGGCTAACCTACAACAGTCCTTTTTGGCGAGCCAGGCAGGAGAAAGAATAAAAAAGTTTGGGATTAAAAAAACCCAAAAAACAACAAAACCAAACCAAAACAAAAAAATCCAAAAACAAATGTAAGGAACATTTAATGAAGAACTGTTGTTTTTACATAACTGAGGACCTGGCACCTGACCCCAGCAGGGGAGAAGGACCGAGAGACATCAGACTATGAATCCTTAATGTAAAACACAGTCTCTTCCCGGAATATATACTGATACCTGTATACATACTGATACCTGTATTTACAAGTTAATTTAGGGGGAAGGGTATTGTATGTAAACTGAGGCAAGCCTCGGGGTAGTCTGTAAACAATGAAGTACCCAACCAATGGGGAACAGGGGAGGGAAATTGTGGTTGGGATTTTGGGGGGATATAAGCAGGGGTTTTTTGCCCTATTATGTGTGCCTACCTTCAGGTAGAACATCCCGTCTTGCAATATCGTTATTAAAAAGATTGCTTTGCTGAGAGATCCTGCCTGAGCCTATTATATTTGCAAAATAATTGTTTCCTACAACAAACAAAAAAACACCAAAAAAACCCAAAAAACACAGAGCTGACTGGAGTGTGTTAGAGCTCACACTATTAGTTAAGTGGTCATGATGTTTCTTTGTTTGTCCACGTGGCTGTGCCACTTGAATTCCTACATGCCCCGTATGTTCCCTGGAGTGCTGTTGGTAACATCTGACAAAAGGATTTGGTTTATCATAACGCTGTCCTGTATGATATCAACCTATGAGATTGTGATTTCCTTCCTTACACAGCTATATTGGTATTTTTATAAGATATTTTTGATTTTTCCATATCTCAGGTGCCACCTCTCAGAATTGATTAGTAATTGCACCCAGTCTATGGAGAAGACGGAGGGAGGTGAAATCTTCCCTCATCTCTTCACTTCTTTTTTCTCCTCCAGCTTGGGTCCAACAGTTTCTGAGGATTTTGGACACCCTGGGGATACTCAAGATAGCCTGATCTTCCTGTAATGTCTTCTGAATGTGTGCCAGGTCATATACAGGGTTACAAAAGGATATACTGGGAATATCACCCATAGATTTGCCCCAAGGGCGGATGAGCATGGGTGGAATGGTGTGTGGGAAAACATGGGCAGATATCTGGAGAATTTCTCACCTTTGACAGTCTGGAGTTTCACTCCTGAACAACTGCAGGACCTTGGTGAGGTGACAGAATATGTAAAAGGGAGATGCTCTAGTTATTCTAAAGAGGCACAACTTACTGTGCTGTATTGGGCCCTGGCCATTATCTATTAAACACTGCTCAACATCATGCAGTGCCCCCAGGGCAAAGGGGGTGGTAACAAACCCACAGGCACTGCGTCTGCTCCTGCCCTTGTGCCAGATGCTGTGGCTGCTCAGACGCCAGTGACAGGCACTGTGGCTACTCAAAGCCAGGCAACGGGCACTGTGGCTACTCAGACCCATGTGGCAGGTGCTGCAACTGAATCAGAGAACCAACCTGTTGGTCCTCTCCAGAAGAAGAACTACACAAAGAAATCAGTTTGCTTAGTGAGGGAAATTGATGACCCAGGCCCATCACAAGAACAGGAAAAGGAGGAGGAGGCAGAACCAGAGATAGTCACCCAATTGCTATCCCTGGGTGAGTTGCGAGATATGTGAAAGGATTTCAACTGCTGGGATGGTGAACACGTTGTTGCTTGGTTGCTCCGATGCAGGGATAATGGGGCAAGTAGCATGTAATTAGAAGGCAGGGAAGCTAAGCAATTAGGATCCCTGTCTAGGGCATTGACAAGGCGATTGGAAGGAAGACACAAACCCTCAGCCTCTGGAGGTGACTTCTGTCAGGTGTGAAGGAAAGGTATCCCTTCAAGGAAGATGTTACCTGTCACCCAGGCAAGTGGACCACCATGGAGAAAGGTATCCAGTACCTGAGGGAGCTAGCTGTTCTGGAGGTGATTTATAATAACACCAATAATGACGATCCACTCACTGATACCGATGAGATCCAGTGCATGCAACCCATGTGGTGGAGGTTTCTGTGAAGTACACCATCATCCCATGCCAGCTCATTGGCAGTAATGTCATGGAAAGAAGGCGAGGGACAAACGGTGTATCAGTTGGCTGGTCAGCTCCAGCAGTATGAGGGAAGTCTATCCTCCTCCCTACAGGCTTCCATCTTGTCTGTGGAGAAACTGCCCAATGTGCTAGCTGAAAAATTGTCCCAAGAGTTCCAGCATTTTGAAGACAAGTTTCGCTCCCCACCTGCATGGCCTTGGGTTTCAGCTACTCAGAATGAGCGTTTCTCCAATTAAGAGAGAGAATACAGAGGGTATTCAAAATGGGGCACCCTGTGGTTTTTACTGCGCGACAACGTAGAGGACGTGAGGAGGTGGGATGGACAACCTACCTCAGTCCTAGAGGCATGGGTACATGAGTTAAAAGGGGAGACAACCACAAGAGGACATTACGCCAGGAAAAATGCTGCCCCAGTTTCCAGCAGGCAGTTCCCCAGACAGACTAGAAGAGCTGACCTTGCCTCTGACCCTCTTGAAAGGCACTTCTGATTCATTCTTACAAGGAGGAAGCAATGAGTACCATGACTGGGACTAGGGGACGCGGCCTCCAGCCAAGTGGAGGAGAGTGATAACAGAGTTTATTGGACTGTGTGGATTCAGTGGCCTGGAACATCAGAACCACAGGAGTACAGGGCTCTGGTGGACACCGGGGCCCAATGTACTCTGATTCCATCAAACTATGAAGGGATAGAACCCATCAGCATTTCTGGGGTGACTGGGGGATACCAACAGCTAACTGTATGAGATGCTGAGGTGAGCATGACTGGAAAGGACTGGCAAAAGCACCCCATTGTGACTGGCCCAGATGTTCCATGCATTCTTGGTATAGACTACCTCAGAAGAGTGTATTTTAAGAACCTGAAGGGGTACAGGTGGGTTTTTAGCATAGCCTCTGTGGAGACAGAGGACATTAGACAGCTGTCTACCTTGCCTGGCCTCTCTCAGAGGACCCTTCTGTTGTAGGATTGCTGAAGGTTGATGACCAGCGGGTGCCAATTGCTACCATGACAGTGCACTGGCAGCAATATAGCACTGACCGAGATTCTTTGATTCCTGTCCATAACCTGATTCGTCAACTGGAGAGCCAAAGAGTGATCAGTAAGACTCACTCACCCTTTAACAGTCCCATATGGACAGTGAGGAAGCCCAGTGGAGAGTAGAGACTAACAGTGGACTATAGTGGCCTGAATGAAGTCATGCCACCATTGAGTGCTGCTGTGCTGGACATGCTAGAGCTACAATATGGAGTCGAAGGCAGTCAAATGGTATGCTACAATTGACACTGTTAATGCATTTTTCTCTATTCCTCTGGCAGCAGAGTGCAGGCCACAGTTTGCCTTCACCTGGAGAGGCATCCGGTACACCTGGATTCGACTGCCCCAGGGGTGGAAGCACAACTTCACCATTTGCCATGAACTGATCCAGGCTGCACTGGAGCAGGGCAAAGCTCCGGAACACCTGCAGTACATTGATGACATCATCATGTGGGGTGACACAGCAGCAGAGGTTTTTGAGAAAGGTGAGAGGATAATTCAGATTCTCCTGCAAGCTGGTTTTGCTATAAAACAAAGTAAGGTCAAGTGACCTGCATGGGAGATCCAGTTTTTAGGAGTAAGATGGCAGTACGGACGTCATCAAATTCCAATGGATATGGTCAACAAAATAGCTTCTATTTCTGCACCGACTAGTAAAAAGGAAACACAGACTTTCATGGGGGTTGTGGGATTTTGGAAAACGCACATTCCAAAATACAGTCAGATCATAAGCCCTCTCTATCAGGTAACCTGGAAGAAGAATGGCTTTGAGTAGGGCCCTAAGCAGCAGCAGACCTTTGAACAAATTAAGCGGGAGATAGCCCATGCCATGGCTCTTGGGCCAGTTCAGGCAGGACAAAATGTTAAAAATGTGCTCTACACTGCAGCTGGGGAGAATGGCCCCACCTGGAGCCTTTGGCAGAAAGCACCAGAGGAGACTCGAGGTTGACCCCTGGGATTTTGGAGTCGGAGGGATACAGAGGTTCCAAGGCCCGCTACACTCCAACTGAAAAGGAGATGTTAGCAGCATGCAAAGGGGTTCGAGCTGCTTATGAAGTGATTGGCACTGAAGCACAGCTCCTCCTGGCACCTCGATTGCCAGTATAGGGCTGGATGTTCACAGGAAAAGTCTCCTCTACTCATCATGCAACTGACGCCACATGGAGTAAGTGAGTTTCATTGATCACGCAATGGGCTTAAATGGGGAACCTTGATCACCCGGGGATCTTAGAGGTGATCATGGACTGGCCAGAGGGTAAGGATTTTGGAGTATTGCCAGAAGGGAAGGTGACATGTGCTGAAGAGGCCCCATCATATAATAAGCTACTCGAGGATGAGTAGCGTTATGCCTTGTTTACTGATGGGTCATGTCTTATTGTGGGAAAGCATCAGATGTGGAAATCTGCTGTGTGGAGTCTCATGCGGCAAGTTGCAGAGGCCACTAAGGGACAAGGTGAATCGAGTCAGTTTGCAGAGGTAAAAGCAATACAGCTGGCTTTGGGCATTGCTGAATGAGTAAAGTGGCCAGTGCTTTATCTCTATGCTGATTCATGGATGGGGGCAAATGTCCTGTGGAGGTGGTTGCAGCAATGGAAGAGGAACAACTGACAGCGCAGAGGCAAACTCATCTGGGCTGCTGAATTGTGGTGAGATATTGCTGCCCGGCTAGAGAACCTGCCTGTAAAAGTGTACCACATAGACAGCCATGTGCCTAGAAGTCGGTTCACTGAACAACATCAAAACAACCATCAGATGGATTGAGTTGCCAAGATTAAGGTGTCTCAGGTAGATCTGGACTGGCAACACAAAGGTTAATTATTCATAGCTCAGTGGGCCCATGATGCCTCAGGTCATCAGGGAAGAGACACAATATATAGGTAGGCTCATGATTGAGGGGTAGAATGACCATGGACACTATTGTGCAGATTATTCACAATTGTGAAACATGCTCTACAATCAAGCAAGCCAAGCAGTTAAAGCCTATGTGGTTCGGGGGCAATGGCTGAAGTATAAATATGGGGAAGCCTGTGTCACAGAGGCACCCCAAAATCAGTTTTAGGCAGGGAACAAGTTCCAAAACAGACTTTATTCTAGCCGGAAAAGTGCAACCAATCAGCTAACCAGAAACAGGGTTTATACAATTAGTTAGCACTCCGACAACGTAAAATACAGGTTCGGATATCAGTTGAGTAGATTATTGGGGTACAGCAAAATAAGAATAATGAGGATCCATAGCATGCATGCACACACTCACAAGAAACAAAACCAGAGCCCTCTGACTCAAGAGTACCCACAAGAAATAATCACTTGCCTGGGCTAGGTGAGGACTCTCACTTGCCTGGTTAGGCAAAGACTCATTCAAGGATAAACCCAGTAAATAACCACTCACCCAAACAATGAGGTGAGGTACTCTCAGTCCTGGGAAGTCTCCTTAAACAGTGTTCCAGTCTAAGGAGAGGGCTCTAGTTCACAGACCCACTGCTCCGAGAAGACCACTCCAAAAGGGGCCTTTGGTGGGAACCCCATTTTTATAGTCTGGTCAGATCTGGCTGTGGGCATTACAACATAGTCCAGAAGCTTTGCAGCTACTCTGGGCACTTCCTCTGCTAACAACCCTGTCAATTGACTCAGGGTCCCATTAAGGAGCCTGTCAATTGACAGAGAGTCCCACCCCTCCTGTCCCACCAGCTGGTGGAAGTGAAGTCACCCTGCCCCGGAGTAGGGGAGGATGTGACTATCAGCACCTTTGTGCCACCCTAGGTGTGTATGTGGAGGCAGGCACAGTGGGGCACAAAAGGTGCTAAAAGAGCCATCAGCTGCCCCATTGAAGGCTCTGAATCTCAGGGGAATGTGTAACTGCCACAGCCTGGCAGATTGACTGTATTACACTCCCACAAACCCGACATGGCAAGCGTTATGTGCTTATGATGGTGGAAGCAACCACTAGATGGCTGGAAACATACACCGCGCCCCATGCCACTGCCCAGAACACCATCCTGGGCCTTGAAAAGCATGTCCTATGGCAATATGGCACCCCAAAGAGAACTGAGTCAGACAACAGAACTCATTTCTGGAACAAACTCATAGACACTTGGGCCAAAGAGCACGGCATTCAGTGGATATATCACAACCCCTACCATGTACCAGCTGCTGGAAAAATCAAACAGTACAATGGACTGTTAAAAACTACACTAAGAGCAATGGGTGGTGGAACTTTTAGAAATTGGGATTCAAATTTGGCGAAAGTCACTTGGTTGGTTAACACCAAGGGATCTACCAATCGAGCTGATCCTGCCCAGTTGAAGCCTCCACACACTGTGGAGGGGGATAAAGTCCCTGTGATGTGAATGAAGAGTATGTTGGGAAAAGCAGTCTGTGTTTTTCCTCCTTGGGGTGTGATTTTTAGTATTGTAATGAGCTTATAATGAGCAAAGTTCAACTAAAGGACACTTTATCTAACAATCTCAAGATATATGTTAAACACGACTCAACTAATTGCACAGGTTCCAGGATATAGCATAATTATTTATCAGTTTATCAATTATTTATCAGCAGTGCTGGCTAAACGGAAGCCTGTTCCAGTGCTTCACAACCCCTTTCTTAAAGAAATTTTTCCTAATATCCAACCTGAACCTCCCCTGGCACAACTTGAGGCCATTTCCTCTCAACCTATCACTTGCTACTTGGGAGAAGAGACCAACACCCTCCATGCTACAACCTCCTTTCAGATAGTTGCAGAGAGCAATAAGGTCTCCCCTCAGCCTCCTTTTCTCCAGACTAAACAGCCCCAGTTCCCTCAGCCGCTCCTCATAAGACATTTTCTCTAGACCCCTCACCAGCTTCATTGCCCTTCTCTGAACTCTCTCTAGCACCTCAATGTCTTTCCTGTAGTGAGGGGCCCAAAATAGAACACAATATTCAAGGTGGGGCCTCACCAGCACTGAATACAGAGGGACAATCACTTCCCTAGTCCTGCTAGCTGCACTATACCTGATACAATCCAGGATGCTGTTGGTCTTTTTGGCCACCTGAGCACACTGCTGGTTCATGTTCAGCTGGCTGTCAATCAACACCCTCAGATCCTTTTCTGACAGGTAGCTTTCCAGACACTCTTCCTCAAACCTGTAGCATTGTATGGGGTTGTTGTGACCCAAGTGCAGGACCCGGCACTTGGCCTTGTTGAACCTCATACAGTCACTCTCAGCCCAATGATCTAGCTGGTCCAGATCCTTCTGTAGAGCCTTCCTATCCTCAACCAGTTCAGCACTCCCACTCAACTTGGTGTCATCTGCAAATTTACTGAGGGTGCACTCAATCCGTTGTCCATATCACTGATAAAGATATAAACAGAACTGGCCCCAACACTGAGCCCTGGGAAACACCACTTGTGATCATCCATTAGCTTCCTGCCTCACTGGGACTAGGGATGCAGCATTGGATGGGCATGGGATATGCAGGGTATGGGGGGATGAGCCCAACTGAGCCTGCATCCAGCTCTACCTCACCTCATCGTGGGCAGAACCTGCTCAGACAAGATCCAGAAGTTGGGAGGAGCCACCAGCCATACAAATCTGGGGTTGGTGATGGGGGAGCATCAAGGACACCACAGGGAAGGCTGTGGAGCTCTGGGGACATCACAGGAAGGCTGGGAAAGGAAAAGCACCTGTCCTGCAGGCAGGGCAGCAGGAGCAGGCACCCCTGGGAGCTACGTCCCTGCTGTCTGCCTCCATGCAATGTGTCAGCCCAGACCTGGCACCAAAGCTTACCTATGGTTGCAATGCAACACTGAGGGAGACTGTGGTCAGGGTGAGGAGAGTGATGCTAAGCCTGCCCATTATCCTCAGGAGTGGAAGCTTGCTGCCAAAATGGCTACTGCCTGGCTTTGTGGGAGGGTGTCCCGTCTCCCGGTCAGTCCCAGGAATGTCTGGGGACCTGGCTGAGGAGCTCCTCCATCCTCACAGCATGATGGTCCATGCTTGACAAGGCTGCAGCCAGAGCTGGGCCAAGGAGAGAGGCAGAGGAGCAGAGCAGGGTGTGTGGTCCTGACCAGGGGGCTAGTGGGAGTGATGACCATGCAGACATAGCAGAGGGGGCAGGAACTACGTGACTTCATTTATAAGTGAAGTTACATCCTTGAAAAATCAGATTTATTCTTCTGTCATCAATGCAGTGTGATGGTGCCAACCAGCCATGGAGTCCCTGGGTGACCTGGGAACTCTCCAGCTCCATCTGCTTAGGTGAGACAACAGCTGGATTGAGACAGATATTGAGCACTGAGACACCGGGCACTGAGATGTTCAGTGTTGAGACATTTGTAAACAGTTGCTAGGAACAGTCATTGCAGAATTGGTCATGTAGGACAGTCTTCTGCATGAAGTTAAGACATGTAAGTTCTGTTTCCCATGTAGCTGAGACAAGCAGTAATGATGGATCATGCCTGCACTGGAGCATGGCCAACAGCCGGACAAGAGCTGAACACGGAGTGTTTCGGGGAGTCTCATCTGACCCTGCTGGAGCTGCTGCAAGAACCCCTGCAACAGACACTCCTTCTCCATCCGGAGAGTGGCTGACTGATCCCCTATATGAGCATTACCCCATGCCAAGATCCCATGATTCTCAGTAGCCCTTCATCCCCTGTGAACTCCCCTGCCAGGGTTCCCAGCCTCATCCTCCTGCTCCCACTGGGCTCTCGAGGCTTTAACTTCATAGACCGTTTGGAGAAGTGGTTTTCAAGGGAAGCGCTGAGGTGGGGACTCACTCATGCTACTGGTGACAGCCACAGCAAGCGTTTGGGGAGGGTGAGGTTGAGAACGAGTCCTGAGGATTCAGGGGTGAGGGTGCAGGATGAGGGTGCAGTGGTGAGAATGAGGATGTGGGGATGAGGATGAGAGTGGAGGGGTGGCTTTTGATCAAAAGCTGAACCACCAGACACCTCAGCCAGTTGGGGCATACACTGGACAGGTTCTGGTCTATGCACTCCTCAGGAGCTGGAAGGCCTGAGAGCAGCCCCAGAGCCCAGCAGGAAAGGAGAGAGAGGAAGACTGGGGAAGGGCAGGTAGGGGCACCCTGCAAGAGGAAGAGAATGGTGGACAAGCCCTGACACTTGCCCAGGGCACTGTGTGCTTGCTACCCCAAAATCCCTGCCCCATCCGACAGCCTCTTCCTCTGGCAGCCCTGCAGCCCCCAGGCAGCACCCACTTGAAGCCCTTTGTGCCTCTCCCTGCACACATGGGTGCCTGCCTGGGGTGCTTATGGGCACCAAAGTTAGGAGATGTGAGTTCGGGATTAAGGAACTTGTGAGTTAGAAGCTTTGTGAGTTGATGAAGTGACGAATTAGTGAGTTCACGTTAGAGGAGTCCATGCAAAGGGCATTGAGCCCTTGTTTGACATGTCTGTTTGTTTTCTTTCCTAATGAGTGTAGTGAGTTTGCATGGCAAGGTTTTACTAGTGAGGAGGCTGTAGGTGTGGCTTCTGTGAGAAGATACCAGAAGCTTCCCTCATGTTCGACACAGCCAGTGC
The DNA here is from genome assembly GCF_037038585.1 of Patagioenas fasciata. NCBI lineage: Eukaryota > Metazoa > Chordata > Aves > Columbiformes > Columbidae > Patagioenas > Patagioenas fasciata. The sequence continues at coordinate 19,206,148 of NC_092559.1, forward strand.
CAGCCAGCTCCAAGATGGACCCTCTGCTGGCCAAAGCTGAGTCGATCAGCAGTGGTGGTAGCACCTCTGTGATAACATTTAAGGGTAAAAACTGCTGGGAGAAAGGAGTGAGAATATGTGAGAAAAACAACCCTGCAGTCAGTGAAGAAGGAGGGGGGGGAGGTGCCCCAGGTGCCAGAGCAGAAATTCCCCTGCAGCCCATGGTGAAGACCATTGTGCTGGGTTAGCTGAAATTAAGGTAATTTTCCATGCAATTAGAATCTTTTCTTCTTAGTAGTGTCATGGATGAGTGATGTAGGGTCCTGTTTGCCACAGAGCAGTGTTTAGATCACTTAAAGTGTGACTTGAAGCAAGCTCTCAGGCGTCAAAGTTTGCATAAATAAATAATTTAATGGAGTAGTACAGCAGCAGGGTTGGCTCGAGCTGGGTGCCTTCGCAGAGGTCCCAGACAAGCATTGAAATCCCTGGGTAATTATACCCTTACAGACTATTTACCTGCCCCTCACACCATGATTCACTCCAATAGCAATATTTGAATCTGGGATCTTTTTGCTTCTTGTTGGATCCTTTCAAGGAGTTCAGAGAGGCTTTTGTATTGTTTAGCTGAAGACGTTGTTTCTAGTCCATAGCCGCTTCGTGTCAGCCTTGAAGGTGTTATTTTGTCTGAATGAATCTTATTTCTTCCCAGCAAAAACTGCAAAACAGGCCTTATCTTGCAGGTGTCCATGATGGTCTGTAGCTTCTTTTGTTTTCATTAAGTAGATACAAGTTTGAGGAATATGAGCAGAACTTTACAACAAACAGCTTAAGATTTCAGCAACCGGCAGACAGTAGTCTGCGGGCTGCATGACTCCTGACTGATCGCTACAGAAGCAACAGAGGAGGGATAAAGGATCTGATATTGTTGCAACAGACACCCAAAGAGGTGAACAGCTGGGGGCGAGAGGAGATGGGGTGGAATATTTTTAAAGAAGAAGAAATACTGCGGTTCCCCCCCATATTCTCTCTAAGAGAGGGGTGAAGTATGAGGAGAGTAACCTCAAAAGACTATTAATCTGGTGCAGAGGCAATGAGTTTCCTGCTGATCTGTTAGGAGTTTTTCAAACAGAGACTTGGGAAAAAGTGGGAACTGTGTTGTGGAAGGCAATTAGTCGCAGTGAAAAAGATATTCTCGGCCTTGTAACCTCCTGGAAACTGATGATTACTACACTGAAGCAATTAAAACCTGAAAAGACTGTTATGAGCATTAGTGACTCAAAACTTAAATTGAACTTTGGGACGATATAGGGCAGAAATTATGGGATAAATTCAGCAATGGAGATAAAGAAGCTAAATCATTAGCAACTACATGGAAGCTTATAATTACCACCTTAAAAGATCTTAAGGCTGAACAGTCTGCTGCTGCCAGAATTTTTGCAGCGTTGCAGCCTGATAAGTATCCTGAAAGTCGCTATGAAGTTTACCCGGTTCGTGTCTTTGATACCCTCCCTATTCCATCCCCTGCTGTAGCTTTGGCACCCCCGATAGCTCAGCAGTCTGGGGCGGGGGGAGGAAAAATGCCGAGCGGGTGGCCTCCTGTACCATTGCTCAACCCTGGTGAGAAAAACAAGTCCAGAGGACTGGAGTCAGACAACTTGCCCAAAGAACCTGTGAAAGCTGAGAATGCTAAGGTCGTCAACAAGTGTACTCTCAGTCCTTTTACCAATTTGTATCTGCCTTTACTGCCTTGTAACCCTCCAACTTCGATGAGAGAGCAGGAGTCACTGCATAAAAAATGCACAAAAGAACTGTGTGACAAATTAGATCAGCTAATAGCGAGTGAATCCAACAGTCGGCAATGCAGTCATGCTGATTGTGACAGGAAAGGGGGTGCTCCTGGGGACTCAGGTAATACGAATAATTATGATGCTAGAAAGTATTGGTGAGAATGTGTACTGTTCCAAACCCCTCTGTTACTAATGATTCTGCAGCACTGTTCAAGTCCACATTATTTGATGACTTGGATGAAGATGAGGGTTTGCAGCATTTTCTTGAAACGTTAAAAGGAAAAGCAGTATGTGTACATGTTGCCCCGAGATCAGATAAAAACCATGAAAGACTCAAGCAAAATTTGACCTATGCAATGTAATTGCTATAGATCATTCAGGATGGAATGATGGGGACTCCTTGAAAGGGGCGGGTATTCCACAACTCTTGGAACAGACACTAATTGACACACCACAATTTACAGGCACTATTAGTTTCTGAAATCCTGAGGCAGTCAACAGACCTTGCATATCAAGCTATGATAGAGGTGCCTGAAACCAACAAAGCAGCCAAATAATTTACAACTGTTATCAGGATCCCAATGAGAATTACATGCAATTTATTGACCATCTTCAAGAGGCCATCAATAAGCAAGTTGAAAACTTAGAAGCTAAGGAAGCGCTGGTGTTGAAATTAGCAATAGAGAACGCTACTGTTTGCTATCAAGGTGTTATCTGCGAGTTTTACAGTACATATTACGTGCTTCTGTGTATTGCCTCTCTGAAAATCAAGCAGTTTGTCAGGAATGTGAGTTAATTGTTTTACTGATTGTTGTTAGAATTGTTTCTTTGTGGTATAAGTACATCGTAAAACTTTCTCCCCACTTTTCCCACTCATGCTGCAAGCAGCCCTGTGCTTTCCCCGCCCCCCCTCCCTCTTCTCATGGTTTTTACTTTCGAGATGGGGTCAGGAATGACTGTTTTCAGTCGTGTTCCTAAGAAATTGGTATTGGGAGGTGTTTTAAAACATAGGAAAGCACTTGGAAATATGAGGAAGGAAGATCTTGTGAAATATTGTAATTAATGGTGGCTGTGGTATAAGTTAAATTATTGGGAAAAGTGTCCAGAGAACAGAATCTTGAAGTATAACACCTTGTTGCAATTAATGTTGTTTTTAAGGTGAGAAGAGCAGGACAAAATAAATCTCTACAAGAGATCATTAAACCATTTCAGACAGTTTTACAGGCAGAACGGTTTGAACTTGAACAAGCTGAGAATTAACTGACAACGCACAGGTCAGAAAACTTGAAGTCTGCAAGATGCTTTCCTTATTAACCTGTTTTCTTTGTAGGTATCTGTTTAAGCATATTACAGTTTAATAGGTCTTTGTCTGTTACATGGTACAGTAAGTTTATAGTCCATGAGAATTCATGGACTCAAAATGTGCATTTTGTGATATTACAGAAGATCATGAGTAATTTAGTTCTTTACTGTGTGAATGTGATGGTAAAATTTTGTGTGTAGTAGCTGTTACTTTTCTTTCTAGCATTCTAGCTTTATTCCAATATCCAGACTTGTGCAACTCTGTGATAGGCTGTGTCTCATCTCGATGTGCTGTATTTGGCTCTTTTGTATGCACATCATGTAAAGAATCCTGGTTTTGGGATAACAGTTGTAGCACCCCAGATGAGACACTATTAAAAGCCTTGCCCAGTCCAGCTTGCTGCGGGGGCGGGGGGGCAGGTGCCGATGGGGCTCCAGCAGGCACTGACCTGTTTTTTCAGGGATACCCAGCGGTACCTCTGCCTGGCTGAGCAGTAACCAGTCCAAAGGTACTATGCAAAAACTGAAATATTGTCTCGAATAAGTGTAACTGTGATCTATCTGCATATTTGAACTTGGTCTTTGATTTTCATATCTGAGCTCAGTATTTTAATTTGCATATTTATGTTTGGTACCAAAATAATTTTGTTTGGGGAGATAATTACAAAATGGGAACCGGTTCCACTGCTAAAATTCCACCTTGCTCTCCCTTAGGATGCATCCTTACGCATTAGAGTAATTGCTTATATTTTTATCTAGTAATTTTGAGACCAGAAAAGAATTTAAGTTGTTAAACTCTAATTCGCATTGAAAAAAACAAAACAAAATAAAACAAACAACAAAAAAACCAAAACACCTAAATGCTATGATGGATGTGAACTTGGTATTGTATGAAGTTGCATTTAAAAGTTGCTAGAATATGAACTGATTTGGATCTAGGAAAATTGAATAATGGATTGATGTTTAATACACTGTTTTTTGACATCTGTAAATTTTAAATGTAAATTAAGCCAGTGGATCCATAGTTCTAATGAAGCTGGGAAATTAAACCAAAATTTTATTTTAATAGACTTATTGTGTGGTAACTAGTTGGAAGAGACTTCTTAGTAAATTCACCGTGCTAGTTTTTGAGGTCGTGGGAGAGAATGAAAGAAAGGCCGTTTTTTGAGACCAATGGAATGTTAAATTTGGAACAAAGTTGTACCATATGAATTCTTGTATTTGCCGGAAAGCCCTATACCTCTCTTGGGTCAAGATTTGTTAAGTAAATTGTAAGCTCAAATAACGTTTTCTGAGAATTCTGTTTAGTTGCATGTCCTACAAGAAGCTGCTTGGACGGTGCAGATCTGCTTGCTTCAAGTGAGAAATCTCCAAGGAAATTTCGAATGCTGTATTTCCACTAGTATTAACAGCCAATGTTTCGATAAATCAAATACTACACTGATAGAACTGAAACAGGACTTCGATCCGGTAAGGGAAAACAATATCCAATAAATATGACAGCCAAAATGGAGTTAGAAACTTTGAGGAATAAATTTATGACAACCTTACAAGGTAACTGCATTTGATTGGACTTGCAGATCTGTCTATTTATAGGTACAACATAGAAACAACCTGTGGCTATTGTGAGACAGTATGATGATATTGCTAACACACTGATATACCAATTGTTACTCTGATCAAGAAATGCAGGGAATGAATTTAAGTCTTAATAGGCCATGATCCTTTTGTCATATATGTACCATTTGTGAAATCTAATTTTGATTTTTTTATTTTTGCAGTCTATGTCCTTGTAAATTGCACTAGCTGATTTTCTTAACAGCACAGCTTTTGGCATGCCTAAATGTAAATTACTGCAGAACGTGCAAGTCTTTAACATCAGGTCACAGACCATCCTTGTATTTGGTCTGATCCTACATGCTTGCACAGTTTTTGTTGATGGTTCTGGGAAGTTTCATAAAGCTGAAGTGGTCTGGCGTGAAGATAACAATTGTCATCATTCTGTAAAAATTATTGAAGGTTCAACCCAATTAGCAGAACTTGGCACAACTTTACATTACTTAGAGCTTTTTAAGGAGGAACCTCTAAATTTGATTTGTGATTTTGAGTACGTAGTCAAGATCCAACGCACGTATCTGATTCTGAACTGTATTTTTTTTTAAACGAAAAGGGGGAGAAGTAAGGAAAACACCACAAACCCAGTTGTCAAAAGCATTGTATGTGATGAATCACTTATATCTAAGTGGTGCAGCCCAAATTTGCCCTGTGATGAAACACTTTGCAAGTATGACCCAAAAACATGCTAAATCAGAAAGAACCTGCATTAGTTATGGTCAAATCACTAGTTAATGGTAAATGGAAAAGGCCACATCAATTGATAACCTGGGGAAAAGGTTATGCTTGTGTCATTACAGGCCGAGGATTGAAGTGAATTCAACAAAGATTCAACGGATGCCGATGGACAGGAGGGAGATAAGTTGTGAGGACTGTTTCAGATGTAAATCATGGATCCTAATTCAGTGTTATAGATGCTCACAGACCTGGTGGTCTAGAAGCCTATTAGCAAGCAGGTGGTGTACCTTCTGTGGAGAACGGCAATTTGAACAAACAGCAGGAGAGCCGAAAGGGCGATATTACGCTTGGATAGTCAATGCAAAAATGAGGTAGAATTATGAGACATTCCTACCATAGTATCTACTGCACTCCTTCTCCCTAGTCTAGCAGCTGGTAAAGCTTTAGGAGACATATCAAAGTTAAGTTATTGGTCTTTTAAACAGGCTAATCTAACTTCTGAGATACTAACTCAATTAATAGTAGATGTTGATGGTATTAGGCATGCTACTCTACAAAATCACACAGTTATAGATCTTTTACTTTTAACACTAGATCATGGTTGTGAAGAATTGGAATGTGTTGTATTAACTTGTCTGATCCTTCTGAATCTATTCATAGTACTTTAGACAAACTAAAACAGCATGTTACTAAGATTGTCATAGTAGAATTAGGGTTTGACAAATGGTTTAAAAGCTTGGGAATAGGTGGGTAGTTGTTTGATCTTGTTAAATTATGCTCAACTGCATTGTATGTAATTGTAATTATGTTGTTAATCATGTGATTGTATGCTGCAGTGTATTTCAAAGATGATTCAGCGTGTTGTAAACAAGGCCTGGCTGGTTCAAAAACAAAAAGGGGGAATTGTGGGAGATTTGAGGGATTTTCTTGAAGTTAATGTGTGGATGGGTTTCTATTAGATGGCGATTTGTTATTAAACTTGTCAGGCCCTAAGGAATTTCAAGGCCACGTCGGAAAGCTGAAAACACGACGTCAGTCAACACATCTATTAGCAGTGAGACTTGGGCGCGTGGACAACTCTTGAACATAGACAATATCCAATCAGCTAATGCATGCTTGGAGCGTGGACGCGTGATCAGGAAATAACTGCATATATAAGGAGGCTTGTTTCTGTAATAAATGGCCTTTCTTGAATTCACGTTGGATTGTGTGGAGTCCATGATTTTTCACCCTCACACCTGCCCCCCAGAAGTAACTCGATCCAGTCTCCCCCTCTAGCACCTTGATGGCCCCACATAAATCCCTTACCAGCCAGCATATGCTGGCATTGCCTTCTGCATCACCCCAGTGCCCAAAATGGAGGCTGACTGTAAATTTGCTTTAGAGGAACAGCACATAAGAGGTCAATGAAGGCAGATTTCTTCTCTTTGTGGGTCTTCTTGTACCACCACCTGAAGTATCTGCAAGCAAGGGAAGGAGAGGTATGAAAGATGACAGAAGCTGGCATCACTGCACAGCAGGGTCTGACTGGCACACATTGCAGCTGCCCCTCTTGTATAAATGTACAAAAGTGACCTATGTCCCAGGGTGTGAGGGGTGACATCCCCTGCTATCCATCTGCAGTGTGTATCAGAAGACGTGAGTAGGCACAGCTCAGGCAGCACAGGGCTGCTTGCAAGGGCACAGTGTGAAAACAGAGCACTCCAATACCCAAGAGCAGGACTCCCAGCTCATGCAGGGAGCTTTCCCAGCCACCCCCACTGAGAAGCAGCAACACACACACACAAGGACCTAAAATCAGCAATTAGTAATAAAATAAGTTAATAAGAATAAGGGTCTATGCTGGTTTGACTGAAAATGGGTTAATTTTCTCCGTGCAATTAGAAATCTTTCTTTTTCATAGCTAGAATGCTCATTATTTAAACTCAGTTTGAGAACAAGCAGATAACACCCCAGCACAGAGATAATGTTTGTAATTGCTCTGGTCTGAGAGCCAAGGACATTCTGAGTGCCTTGCTTACAGGTGTGAGACAGCGAGGAAGAGGGGCAGAGATGGGGCAGAGCTTGACTGACATCCAGACTGATCAATAAGAGTATTCCATCCCATTAGCGTCATGCTTCAGACTTAAGGGAAGTTGGGACCTTCCAATTTTGGCTTGTTAAACCACGACAGGGTCATAGATTTTAGGCACTTATGAAGTTTAATAAGAATAAGCTTCACAGATGCTAGGTTTTAAGCACTTATTAGGTGTTAAGTCACAAGGATGGAATTTGTTGAGGTAAGCAGGAGAAGGTTAGGAGACAATGCCCTTGTTCTCAGAAGATAAGGTGGTGAGACCAGCATAAGGATCGGTTCATACTGGTTTTGCGGTTACAAGCCGAATAACAAAGGAATATAATGCATATGCAAAGGATTTCCTGGAAATGTAATGAATATGTATGTTCCATGTGGATAAAACCTGTGTCAGGGAATTGTTCGGGGCCCTCACTAGACAGAGCTATCCTGTGAGAGTGCCTGAGTGACGCACGTCAGTCATTAAATGGAATGCTTGCTTTTTAAACCTTAAACCCTGGTTTTAGAAGTTTCTTCAATTTGCCAATTTTGCGGTATCCCCACCACCATGCCTGGTAGGGCACATCCTGCTAAGGTAAGTCTCAGAACGGAGGCACAAGCTGGGAGAAGCCATACACTGCTCTGGGGATGTGAGCCTTGCTCTTCCACCTCCATGTCTCCATTGCCACACACAGCCCTGCCACATCCCAGTGCTACATCCCCAGGAGAAGATCACACGGGGCAGCCTTGCCCTGTAGGAAGTGATGCCTGCTGTCTGCAGCTGGCAGGATCCCAGAGACTCACCTCTGCTTTCACACCAGCTGTGCAGCCAGGCACTGCCCATCAGATAATTTCTCACCCAAAGGCCTCAGAATCAAGAGACACTCAAACAGGGGCACACCCACACCTGGGTGTGCCAGCACCACTCCAGGCAAGAGGAGCAAGGCTGAGGTCCCAGGTCAGCACTCATAAGGGACTGGCTTTTGCTAATGAACCACCCCAAGTTAAATCTTCCATCTGGAGACAATTAGCATACAGAAACCAGCTACCAGATTAGAAGTAGCTGCTGAACTCCCCTGAGCAAACAAACAGGCAAGACCCAAGTGATGGCTCCACAGTGCCAGGTGGGCACATGAGCTCCTGTGGTGGGGAACATCCCTGAGCTACCCGTGAGCACTAATGCTATATCACTGAGAGGAGAAAGCCACCCCAGCTGGGAGCCCACAGCCTGTTCTGCTCCAGCAGCTCACAGGATGCAAAGGCCAGGCAGTGGGCAGTGAGTACTATTACCTCAGGACATGTAGCCCTAGTTTAATGGGGATGGGGGCATCAAAGGGGAGAGACTCTTCCACAACAAGCCCTGCTCCTACACACACTTCCCCAGCAAAAACAACCCACTCTTACCTTTTTGGCTGTGTGATAACCAGACATTCACTTTATTCACCAACTTTTAAGGTCTCCGAAGCCCTCTTGGGATGATATTTTCTGGGATGCAGTCATAGGACACAACTGCAGACTGCTCTCTGTTCCTATGTACTCACCTTCATGTTTGACTGTTTAAGGACATTTTGCCTGCAGAGGTCCAGGGCATAAAGAGAACCTGCTTGTCCTGCATGACCGCCCTGAATCAGGGCCTGCTGCTATCTTCAAGCTACATCTGCTGCAAGTGTTCTTCTCCTAGCTGAGACAGCCCCGGCTTTACACTGCTGAGGCGAGGTTTATGGCAGCATGCTTGCTCTCTGTCTCAAGGAAATGATATTTTTATTATTTTCTTTAAACCTAGTATCAGAGAAAAAAGATACCCAGGCAGAGCAGCTGCAGCACAGGCCAGCAGGGCATCCTGGCTCCTTGGAAAGGACATGATTGATACTGCAAATCGGCCACGTAAAAAAACTTCTAAAACCAAAATTTGTGGGTTTAAAAGCAAGCATCCTTTATTGGCGTGCCGCCAACTCCAGGGGATCCATCCTCGGGGAGGGGGGCAGAAGAAGTTCCAGGCACAGGTTATATCCATCCAGATCATACATATTCATTACATTTCTTGGAAATCCTTTGCATATGTATTACATGCCTTTGTTATTTGGCTTGTAACCTGCTTGCACTGGTGTCACCACCTTATCTTCTGAGAGCAAGGGCATTGTCTCCTAACCTTCCCCTGCTTATCTTAACAAATACCATTCTTGTGACTTGATGCCTAACACCTAACATCTGTGAACCTTATTCTTATTAACTTAGTAAAATCTACAACCCTTATTTGTATAGACTTATTTTATTACTAATTGCTGATTTTAGGTATCAGACGGAGGGATTTAAAAAAGCATTTATTCCAGGAGCACACAGCAGGAGAGGTTTGAGATTTATAGTCACTGCTCGAGCTCTTTTGCTGTCTCAATAGCAAACTTCCCCTGACAGCTTCTCCCCACATGGCACAGGCCAAGAGGAGAAGATGCTCGATGTCCAATTGCTGGCTATTAACAGCTTTCCCAAGGCTGCAAAATAACCAGGAGAAAGTCTTTGTGTTCTGCAACACTAAAAGCCCTGCCAGGGCCAGAGGGCATTTTTTTCCCTTCAAATTGGCAGCAGAATTAAAACCTGTCCAAACATCACCCAGACATTCTGGATTTGTGCTGTAACACCCTCCCAGGGCGCACCAGCCACCTCTGTGGAAACCTGTCTGCACCTCTCCTCCTGCCCTGCCAGCCCCAACACCTGCCGCAGCCCACAATCTCCAGGGCATCAGACTGAGTGCTGCCAAGCAGAGCCCTAAAGAGAGCGCATGTGCCCCGCCTGGATGTTGCCATTCCCCTACTGTCACAGCACTCAGTCCTCTCTCCATGCCCACTGTTGGGTTTTTTTTTGGCAGGTGTGCAAGCAGAGCTGTCCAAGCCATGACTGAGGTGTTGGCCAAGATGGACCGTGGGCCTGTGTTCCTGGCAGGGGAGGTGCTGGAGTTTGTGATCACTTTTACCAACCTGTTATCAGCCTTGTCCACCTGCACCAGCAGGTATGGCAGCCCATGCCAGTGGGCCCCTTTTTGCACATGAAACCTTGTGGTGGCAGTGCTGTCTGGAACAGCCCTCCCTCTGAGCAGCCAGGTATAGTTATGGCTGGTTTGTGGGGCAATGGTGCCAGCTCAACCACTGGTGACTTCCCTGCCTGAGGTACTCCCTTAAGGGTGCTTTGTGCCATCACTATTTCAGGACTGAAACTGAGATAATAATTCTGGTTTTATGCCCCCAAGAGAGAGACAAGAAAAAAGTATGCAATTATAGATGCTCTCAGGTGAGCCCTCAGCAACAAGGCTACTGGCAGAAAATGAAGCCAAACTGGCTGTTGAAGCAGGATATCTAGTTACACCAGGGTGACAGTCTCACAGGGCAACATTCAGACAATGTCATTGTTTCCTACATTTATGGAAGGAACTCTCTCTGTGTAGCAGCTTGGTTACTTATCAGTGTGATCCCTGCCTTCAGAGCTGGCAGTCAAAGGGATGAGCAGTACCTAGAGGGAGAAAGAGGCAGACTTCTGTGTCAGCATTTTCTATGGCCCAGCCTTTGCACACTGCCTCTTCCCTCATCATTACTATGTTCAAAATAGTCAGTGAAGAAAAATGAGAAGATGGGAGCTTCCTATATTGGTTCACAGGGAGTGACTCCGCATCATAAGAAGTCACCCAAAGCCTCCGTGTCCACTGAGTGTGTGGTCTTGTCTGATTCTCCTGGGGGTGGAGAGTGCTTTCTCATCTTAGGCCCTTCCTGAGAAGTGTCCATTTCCAGCTGTCAGGTTCAGCATCTTTTATGAAAAATACACATTTTACAGGTGTCGAGGGTTCTGATTGCGGGGTGACAATAAAACTGTGGCAGACGTATTGTTAACCCCCTCTCCCCCCCTTCCCCCTTCAACCCCTCCCTCTCCCCCCTTCCCACTAAGGACAGAGAGAAGAGAGTTGGAAAAATTAAAAATGTTTTACTAATGCTATTAATAAGAATAGAGAAAATAATATAAAATATACAAAACCAATCTTGAAAGTCTCAGCAACTGCAGAGCCGGCACCCAAAGTCCTGGATTGGACCCTGCAGCCAACCGGAGCTGGATTCAGTCTCTCACTAGGCCTCAATTCGGAGGGACGATTCACAAGGTCCTCTCCTAATGTCGGCCATAAGCAAAAGGGACGAGATCCTTGTGATCTCCCACTTTTATATGAAGTATTCACGTGAATGGAATGTTATACTCGGTTGGTTTCTTGGTCACCTGTTTCTCGTTGCCCCTCTCGTGAGATGTGAATCTGTCCTTATCAACAACCTTGCATTCCATTGCTATGTTTACCAAAACATGTATCTGGTTCTCCAGGAAAATGCAGCTAATATGAAGGCTTTAGCTGACAGGCCAAATTCACTGTCGAGGGTTAAGATTGTGGGGTGACAATAAAACCCTGGCAGAGGTATTGTTAACCTCCTCTCCCCCCCCAACTTCCCCCTTTTGCCCCTCCCTCTCCCCCCTTCCCACTAAGGACAGGCGATTGGGAGGGAAAGAAGGACAGAGAGAAGAGAGTTGGAAAAATTAAAAATGTTTTACTAATGCTACTAATAAGAATAGAGAAAATAATACAAAATATACAAAACCAATCTTGAAAGTCTCAGCAACTGCAGAACCAGCACCCAAAGTCCTGGATTACACTCTGTAGCCAACCTGGAGCTGGATTCAGCCTCTCACTAGGCCTCAGTTCACAGGGACGACTAGCAAGGTCCTCTCCTAATGTCGGCCATAAGCAGATGGGAAAAAGGAAAAGGGAAAAGGGACGAGATCCTCGTGATCTCCCACTTTTATATGAAGTATTCACGTGAATGGAATGTTATACTCAGTTGGTCAGTTTCTTGGTCACCTCTTTCTCATTGCCCCTTTCGCGAGATGTCCATCCGTGCTTATCAATAACTTTGCATTCCATGGCTATGTTTACCAAAACATGTATCTGGTTCTCCAGGAAAATGCAGCTAATATGAAGGCTTTAGCGGACAGGCAAATTCACTAAAAGAGAAACTTGTTTTTTAACAAAACCAGGGCATTCACTAAAAGAGAAACTTTTTTTTTAACGTAACCAGGACAACAGGTGATTATTTGATGAACCCATCTCCAGTGCTTGCAGTCTCAGCAGCAGCAAAGAAATCTCTTGTACTACTGCTGTAGGGCTTCTTTTTTTATTGCCTTCCTTAACTTTCCATCTTTTCTTCCTGGTTCCTCTTCTCTGCTGAATTAAACTTTCAAATTCAGCTGTGGCATAAGCATCTAGCTTTCTGGTTTTGTCTTGTGTGGTGACAGTGCTGTTTTTCCCAGTTCTGAAACATGTGGGACTGTAAAGGTACCAAGTGGAGCAGTTTTTGAGTTTCGCAGCAGTTACCAGAGCTTCATTTGGGAATTTCAGGTGTGTTGTGATCTGTAGAAAGCTGCCCCTTGGAAAAAGAAAACTTTTTAAAATAAAAAAGCAGGTGACCAAACTGATGAGACCTGGCTAAGTCATATGAGTGGCAACACCAAACAGATTGGTGGTTTGGAAATTGAAGCTGTGGGTTGCATAGAGGTAGTACTTATGAAGAAAGGCTGAGGGAGCTGGGTCTCTTTAGTTTGGAGAAGAGGAGACTGAGGGGTGACCTTAATAATGTTTATAAATATATAAAGGGTGAGTGCCATGAGGATGGAGCCAGGCTCTTCTCAGTGGCAAACAATGATAGGACAAGGAGTAATGGGATCAAGATGGAACACAAGAGGTTCCACTTAAATTTGAGAAGAATCTTCTTCTCAGTGAGGGTTACAGAGCACTGGAACAGGCTGCCCAGGGAGGTTGTGGAGTCTCCTTCCCTGTAGCCTAAATAAGGCAGAGTAGAGGGGTAGGATTATCTCCCTGACCTGATGGTCACACTCTTTTTAATGCACCCCAGGATACCATTTGCCTTCTTGGCCACAAGGGCACATTGTTGACTCATGGTCAACCTGTTGTTGTTCTTATCTGCAGTGTTGTTTTCCAGCAGGTGCACCCCTAACCTACACTGATGCCTGGGGTTATTCCTCCCCAGGTGCAGGACCCTACACTTGCCCTTGGTGAATTTCATTAGGTTCTTCCCTGCCCAGTCCTCCAGTCTGTCCAGGTCTCGCTGAATGGCAGCACAGCCTTCTGGTGTGTCAACCCTTCCTCCCAGTTTTTTTCATCAGCAAACTTGTTGAGGGTGCACTCAGTCTTTTCATCCAGGTCACTGATGAAAAGGTTGAATAGGACTGGACCTAACACTGACCCCTGGGGAACCTCACTAACTAGAGGCCTCCAACCAGGCTCTGCGCCATTGATCACAACCCTCTGAGCTCTGCCATCCAACCAGTTCATGATCCATCTGTCCCGCCCCAACAGATGGGATGAGGGATGAGTTAACTCTAGACGTGACACGCGCCCTGACTCAAGAGATGAGACCAGGTGTGAGTTAACTCTGGGTTAATTCTGTGCAGTTATGTGAAGTGAATGACAGAAAATCACCTCCAGGGTCCAATTCAATTGTGAGTTTTACTAAAAGTACTTGTTGGAATATTGGTTACAGTGAATGGTGACTTGGCAAAAGTATAACAGAACTTATCAACACATTAACAGCAAAAATCCTACTACGAGCGATATATTGGCAACCATCAGTAGCTATAATATGAAATTTAACCAGAAATCAACAGCAGAGCTTAAAGATGGTGTTATCCTTATATGTTCAAAAGGGAAAGGGAGAAAGAGAGTGGTAGAGAGGGAAGGAAAACTAAGGTATAAAGGAGAGAGAAAGAGAGTAATATATATACTGAAGGAGAGACAAAGAAATGGGGGTATAGAAAAAAGGAGCGAAAGAAAGAAAGAAAGAAAGAAAGAAAGAAAGAAAGAAAGAGAGGGATCCAGTCTCTTACAGCCCCACAGCGTGGATGACAGGACTTGTACGATGTTGTGTAGCCTCGATGTTCCATGGCGAGGATGCTGGGGTCAGGAGCGCAACATCCTCCTATGTCTGGTTCAGAGTGAGGGTCCTCAGGGTGCTGGTATTCTCTTGGTGAGGCCAAGCTGGTATTCCCTTCGGTGAGACTGGTAGGCCCTACCTGTGATGTTTTAGATGAGCTTTTTATAGCTCCCAGAGTAGAGGAAAGTCGGGGGGGGGGGGGGTGGGGGGGGTGGGGAGGGGGGGAAGTGGTGATTGCGAAAGAGGGACAAGTCTGGACAAGTCCTGGGCCACGTTAAAAGGGTCTCAACTTTTCCCCTTTGTTTGCAGAGCTGGGCATATCAGGAGATGGGGCTATGTGCCCTCTAGCACATCCTCCATCTCTGGGCGGTCAGCTAGCCTGATCTGTGGCTCGTTAGCTCCTCGTTGATATGTAGATCACAGTTCCCCTTGCTCTGAATGTGTCATCTCCTGGCTGAACTGGTTTCACCACAATGTTATCAACCATGATCCTCATCAATACACAACACCATATCACCATGCATTCATCCAATCCACACTTCTTGAGCTTGCCTATGAGTAGGTTGTGAGAGTCAGTGTCAAAAGCCTTACTGAAGCCCTCTGAAGAGGACCCTGCCAGTTCTGCTTGTGATCCGAGGCCTAATTCCAGGCCCTACATCCCTGAATCCAGTTCCGGTTTACTGTGGAGTCCGGCCCAGGACTTCTGGGTGCCTGCCCTGCAGCTGCTGGAGCAACACCAGCTCTGCCATGGGCCGCTGCTGCACTACACCGGGGAATTCAAGATTGGTTTTGATTATTTTGTATTATTTTCTCTATTTATTAGTAGCATTAGTAAATCTTTTTAAACTTTTCCAGCTCATAAGTCTCTCTCCCTTTTCCTCCTATTACCCTTCTGAGTGGGGAGGGCGGGGAGTTTACAGAGAGCATCGTCCAGGGTTTATTGTTGCCTTGCAATAAATGGTGACAGATGGGAAGCAGTACGTTCTTGTTGGGGTGGAAGTGGTGTCAGGAGTTACCCAAGCTGCAGCCACTGTGAGAGTAACTGGGGATAACACAGTGAAAGGCTTGAAGCTATGGTTTAGTTATCTGCCAAAACCCCAATCCATCCAATCAGATAACGGTATCCACTTCACTGTCAGGGTGGTTCAGGAATTGGCAAAAGGCAAAGGAATATTTCACGTCCCCTACTATCCCTTAAGATAAAGGGAGAGTGGAAAGAACAAACAGATTACAGACTCAGTCCCTGAGGTCAGCTGATCAGAGACAGATCAGCCGGAGCTACGTTGGCAGATCCCGTGGTACAGGGGTTTTTTCAGTTTTTAGGTTTTGATTTTGCGACCTGGAAGCATCTGGCAGCCCTTGTGAGAGCGGCTGATGTGGCGTGGGTGTTACCACGGTGACAGCCAGAGATTTAAAATCGGTTGAAACTCAAAACTAGCACTCAGTCCCCGATGTCGGCTGATTGGAGCCAACTCAGCTGGAGCCATGTCGGCAGATCCCGTGGTACAGGGAGATTTTTGGTTTTTGGGTTTTGATTTTGCAACCCAGAAGCACCTGGCAACTCTTGCAAGAGCGGCTGACATGGCGTGGGCATTACCACGGTGATGGCGATCACACCCCCACCCCTCGCCTTGAAAAAGCCTCAGAGAGGGCAGTGACCCGTCACTGTCCACCAGGTACTGGGAGGGGTGACGAGCGTGTGAAGCGTGTGAGTACCACCCACAATGTGCTGTAGCAGTGGGTGTGGTAGCTCGTGCAGCGGGGTACAGAGGTTTTGTCCCTCCTTGCTTGTTAGACCATCTCACCTATTGCCAGTGTCCCAGACTACTGCTGATCATGGTCTCTTCCAGACAGAGAGCTTGTCACAAAAAGACTGTGGCAACCCATACAGAGGGTCTGCCCCAAACCGTGTCTCTACAGGTGTTCAGCCGCAGGGAGTGCCAGAGCCTGCTGCTGCTGGGGGAGAGAGGCCAGCATTCCACCTACGTGAGGTGTGAGCAGGTAGAAGATCTGCTCAGCATGGTGGTGAAACTTAAGGAGGAGGTTTAACACACTGAGGACCATCAGGGAGTGTGAAAAGGAGATCGACTGGTGGAGTAAATCCCTGGCATTCTAGTCAGAAAGGTCCCAGAGAGATACCCCCCAAAAGGTGATGGACCCATGCCCTGTCGGGCAGAGGGGGGAAGACCCAAGACAGCCCCTGCCCTGTTGCTCTTGGGCAGAGGCAGGGGACCAAAAAGATGAGGAGGGTTGGAAGCTAGTTCCAGTTAGGCGCCGCAGGCAACCCCCCTCCCTACCTGCTTTGCTTCCCCAGGTGCCCCTCTGTAATAGGGCCCTGGATCTTGAAGAAGAGGTATGTGAGGATGTGGTGCAAGGCCTGCCTACGAGGTCACATAGGAAGAGGTGGTTGACTCCACGCCTCAAGATTGCCTCTGATAAGAAAGAAAGAAGGGTAATTGTAGTAGGCGATTCCCTTCTGAGAGGAACAGAGGGCCCAATATGCGTAGTTGACCCTCATCATAGGGAAGTCTGTCGTCTACCTGGTGCCCGAATCGGGGATATCACCAGGACACTCCCCAACCTGATGCACCCACCAGACTACTAACCACTGCTGATCTTCCAGACAGGTGGGGAGGAAGCTGCATCCCGTAGTCTGAGGGGAATGAAGAAAGATTTCAAGACCTTGGGAAGGTTGGTGAAAGCGTCTGGGGCACAAGTGATTTTTCTCTTTCCTCCTTCCATTTTTGGGTGATGACATGCGATGGAATAGAAAAATTCAGTCCATAAATTATTTGCTACAAGACTGGTGCTACAGGCAAGGCTTTGGATTCTTTGATAATGGCTGGTTTTATAAGACACCAGTCCAGACAGTGATACGTGGGATAGGTTTATCTCACAGGGGCAAAAGGATGCTGGGAAAGGAATTAACAGGGCTCATTTGGAGAGCTTTAAACTAGATTCGAAGGAGGATGGGGTTGTAGCTGGGCTTGCACCAGTGGGGCAGCACTCTAGTATTGATAAAGACCGGGAGGCCTCCCACTCCCCTTGGGTGAAATCGGTGTACTCAGCTCACTCCCTGAAATGCCTGTGCACCAATACACACAGCATGGGAAATAAGTAGGAGGAGTTAGAAACCTGTGTTCGGGCAGGAGATTATGATCTGGTGGCAATCACAGGGACATGGTGGGACAGCTCACATGACTGGAATATGGTCATGGATGGTTATGTCCTCCCCAGGAAAGACAGGACAGCCAGGCAAGGTGGTAGAGTTGCTCTTTACGTGAGAGAGCAACTACAATGTATTGAGTACTGTCCAGGGGCAGATGAGGAGCAAGTTGAGAGTCCGTGGGTGAGAATTAAGGGGCAGGCTGGCAGGGGTGATACTGTTGTGGGTGTCTATTATAGGCCACCAGATCAGGGTGAAGAAATTGACAAGGCCTTCTACAGGCAGCTGGGAGCAGCCCCACAGTCACAGGCCATGGTTGTTGTGGGGGATTTTAACTACCCTGCTGTTTGCTGGAAGGACTACTCAGCCAGACATCCACAGCGCAGGAAGTTCCTCCAGTGCATTGACGATAACTTCCTGATGCAAATGGTGGATGAGCACACTAGGAGAGGAGCACTGCTGGATCTCATCCTCACTAACAAGGAGGGTCTGGTTGAAGCAGTAAAGGTTGAGGGCTGCCTTGGTTGCAGCAAGCATGAGATGATGGAGTTCAGGATCTTGTGTGGCAGGAACAGAATACCAAGCAGAATTGCAACCCTGGATTTCAGCAGGGCCAACTTTGGCCTTTTAAAACAATTGCTAGGGGAAATCCTGTGGGCAAGGGTACTTGAAGGTAAAGGGGCCCAAGATAGTGGGCTAGCAATCAGGGGCTGCTTCTTCCAAGCTCAAGAGCAGAGCATCCCGACACATAGGAAGTCAAGGAAGGGAGCCAGAAGACCTGCATGGTTAAACAGGGAACTGTTGGGCAAGCTCAAGTGAAAGAGGAGAGTTTACAGATCATGGAAGGAGGGGCTGGCCACTTGGGAAGAATATAAGGCTGTTGTCAGAGGATGTAGGGAGGCAACTAGGAAAACTGAGGCCTCCTTAGAATTAAACCTTGTGAGAGGGGTCAAGGACAGCAGAAAGATCTTTTTCAAATACGTGGCAGATAAAACTAACACCAGAGGCAATGTAGGCCCACTGATGAATGGAGTGGTTGCCCTGGTGACAGAAGATACAGAGAAGGCAGAGTTACTGAATGCCTTCTTTGTCTCTGTCTACTCTGCCAGAGGCTGTCCTGAGGAGCCCCGTACCCCTGAGGCCCCAGAGGAAGGCAGGACAATGGAGGAGTCTACCTTGATTGATGAGGACTGGGTTAGGGAGCAATTAAGCAATCTGGATATCCATAAATCCATGGGTCCGGATGGGATGCACCAGTGGATACTGAGGGAGCTGGCTGAAGTTATTGCTAGGCCACTCTCCGTCATCTTTGCTAAGTCATGGGAGACAGGAGAGGTGCTTGAAGACTGGAGGAAAGCAAATGTCACTCCAGTCTTCAAAAAGGGCAAGAAGGAGGACCCAGGAAACTACAGACCAGTCAGCCTCACCTCCATCCTTGGGAAGGCAATGGAACAACTTATCCTTGGTGCCATCTCAAGGCATATCAAGGATAAGAGTGTCATTAGGGGCAGTCAGCATGGCTACACCAAGGGCAAGTCATGCTTAACCAAACTCATAGCCTTTTATGAGGACATAACGAGGTGGATAGATGATGGCAAAGCTGTGGATGTGGTCTACCTTGATTTTAGTAAAGCATTTGACACAGTCTTCCACAGCATCCTTGCTGCTAAACTGAGGAAGTGTGGTCTGGACAATCAGGTACTGAGGTGGACTGTGAACTAGCTGAAGGAAAGAAGCCAGAGAGTCGTGGTCTGTGGGACAGAGTCTAGTTGGAGGACTGTATCTAGTGGAGTGCCTCAAGGGTCAGTACCGGGACCAGTACTATTCAATATATTTGTCAATGACTTGGATGAGGGAATAGAGTACACTGTCAGCAAGTTTGCCAATGACACCAAACTGGGAGGAGTGGCTGACATGCCAGAAGACTGTGCTGCTATCCAGGGAGACCTGTACAGGCTGGAGAGTTGGGCAAGGAAAAATTT